>NC_071394.1:21705913-22022024 GCF_022682495.2 Desmodus rotundus
GTAATTAATAATGCATCATCAGATTGAATTATGAGAAATCAAATCTTTATGCTTTCCATGAAGGTTAATCAGTCTATGCAATATGCATTGAACTGGACCAGGAAATATAACCCCTGACCTCAAATAGCTTATCTACAGTAGAGAAGACAGACAGGTATGCAGGATCAGCTACGTAATGTGCAGATCCCAGAACAAAATGAAAATGCATAACCTTTTCTTCAAAAATTAAGAATTTCAAGAGAGCCACAGTGCAACATTAAACCATGAGTGGGCCCTGCTCAGCGTGGGCCCTACATGACCACACAGGTCATACACCGACAAAGTCAGGTCTGGACGTGAGCCTGGGGCAGGATGGGAAGTGCCTAAGAGCAAGTGTGTGTAAAGGTGGAGCAGGAACGACGTGGAGGTTATGCTCTCACTCCAGACAGTTCTAGTGGCTCCACCAATGAGCATGCAGAAATCAAGATAAACATGACTGCTTTTAGCCAAAAAATGCAAACGATGAATCAACCCTGCAGAAAGAAATAGAATTATTTGGACCCGCTCCATCCACTAACTCAATATTAGACAGTACACATTGCTGTTTCTAGACTGGATCCAACCTTTGGAGGAGAGAAGAGAGTTGTTTTCATGCGTGAGGAATAGTGAGGCAGACATATGAGATGAACACCAAATATGTTTGTGATTTTGTTCCTGATCTATGGGAGCCAAGAAAACGCACATTTTACTTTTTCTCCCCTAACCCAGTCAAGACAATATAATTCTAAGAAAGCAAATGAAAAATATTCCGGCTTAGTACATCAATCAATTTTTACAATAAGAGTGAACAGACTAACAGACCTTTTGGCTTTTCTTCTTTGGATTAATTTCAATGTCTCAAAGTTGCTAAGTAACACTTTTAATAATGAGATTTCAAGGCCAGGGAATTAATGATCCGTGACCGTATTTAAGAGAAATATTAGTGCATCGTAAGGCGAGATGGCTGAATACAGTAATGGGAACTTTGGGTAATACTCTTAACCACTTTCATGTGCTACTTTTTCATTGCTGCTCATGGTCAATTTGGCATGACACTAGTTTTTATTAGACCATTTACCAAGATTATTTCATCAGTATCTCAAGTGAGCTAATAATTACATGGGAAAGTAACGATGGGGAGAGAATAACCATTGTATAGTCATTATCACAGTTATTTCTAGATCCGATAAATGTAAATGTTTAGAACACACTAAGTACAATTGAACTTTCAATATACATCTCCTGGGTTCATTTCAGCGAAACCTAGCCACGCCCATCCACACCCAAACCCACTCCACAAACACACACTGCTCTCACAAACCTCTCCCTGGGCTGGAAACATTTATCCACTCTGCCTTGTACTTGAACAACTTGGTCCGACCCCCAAAATTTAAGCCAAGGGCTCAAACCGCCATACAGAGAGGACACAACCTGGGCAGAGAACAATCTCTGAAGGTCTCCTGGAGCCAAGCTTGGCTAAAACCCTGTCAGCTCAGAGCGAGAGGAAACTTCAAAGAAGTAAACAACTTCTGTGGATTAGTGGCCACAGTTTTAAGGCTGAATAAAACCCCCCAAATTGGCTTGGACACACTTTGCTGAAAGCACAAAGAGTTTTGGAAGGAATGTATTACCCTTTAAAATAAATGTTTAATTTCTTTATCAAAGACATGGAGTTTTTCGCCTGGGAAACTGTAACAATTCACCTTCTAGCACCAGCACTGAGACCCCTCAAGCTCATATGGAACTCCTGCTCGTGGCCTCCGAGAACGGAGACTTTGAGAAAGCTGGGATGGTTTTAGGGAGCTCTGGACGAAAACCCTGGAAGCATTCATTTTGGCCAGCATATGAAAGCCTGGGATCCCAGAGCTAGTTTTTTTTTTTTTCCCCCCTGGAGAAATAAAATGGCTCACAAATTGCCTAAACCTAAGGCTTTATAATTTTTATGATATACCCAGTGGGTTGGTACGTAAATGTGGCTTTTTCTCCCTACCAATATCCAGGGAAAGATGGTGGAGGAAGACGCAATAGGGAAGAGGAACTGTATGTGTAGAAATGGCCAACTGTTTGGGTTTCCAGTGAGAGCTTTCTCAGTGGTGACTTGGCACCTGCCTTTCAGAGATTTATGTAAATACTTGGGACACGTGATAACTTCATTGTAAAGAAATGCCATGTGAAGAGAGGTGTAAAATAACCTGGACATTTCCAAATAAATCAGCAACTCTCAATTCCAGGTGGATGATTATACATTTGAACTTGGGATTACATAACTAGACTCTCATTCCCATCAATTTCAAGTAAGTCTACAGACTTCATCACAAGACTAGCACTATCTATGACTTGTAACATATAAGCTATGACTATGGCTAAATTATTCCCCAGTATGAACCTCAGTTTCCTCATCTGTAAGATAGTTTCACAACCTGTTAGGAGCATTGAGAAATTCAATGAGCTAGTGTGTAACGTATTTCCTATATAATAAACACTTAATAAATGCAAATCATAGGCATATTATTTATTATAATGTCAGAAAACATTGAAGCGATATCCCCCTTTATGCATGGCTGAACAGGCTTCATAAAGAACCTCTGGTTAGCAGCTGCTGACTCCCTCATCTCCATACAAGTCAGTGTTTGTTACTCTGCACGAGGACAGACAGGTTCACACACAAGCCAAGGGCTCCTGGGACAGCCCTAGCTGCATGGAGGGACAGCCCTGGCCTGAACCCTCCGCTGGCATGAGACCTCCTGTTCTTCATTTTCTGTGACCGTCAAACATCAGTGATCATTCTCTCTTCTTCATTTCATCTCCCTGCTCAAGGGTAATAAAAGCCTCTTGACCGATTCAGTCTCTGTAGTCCTTCAAGAATTGCCATAGGTCCCTTAGTTTTACTCTACTCAACATACATCTCCTCAATGCACAGACAGAATTCAGAAAACAATACTCTCCATACACTGCTTCCAGGTTTCAAATAGGAGGAAAGTTAACTACAAAGAGAAAAACTGGGTGATTGGGGTCAAGGGTGGTAAGGAAAATCTTACTTATGTTTGTTTTTTAAATCTTCTGATAGGTTTAAATGTACTGATTGCATCGAAACTTTAATAAATTTAAAATTGAGAAGATAAAAATGTGACTTATCCTGCTGAGAAGACACTTTGAGGAAATGGGCAAAAATTACTCATGGAAGAGAAAACCCAAATGACCACTAAGCATCTGAAAAGGTGCTTAACTCCACTGGTAGAAAGGAAAACATGAATGGAAACCCTATGGAAATACCATTTCATACCCTTTCATCTGAGAATATTTTTATATATCACTATGCTATGAAGTAATTGGAATGTGGAAAATGAGTAATTCATATACTACTAGTTGAAGTTTGCATCACTACAACGATTTGGGGTGGTTTGGTAACTTCCATAAAATGGAAGTTATGTGTAGTCAGTGATCCAACCGGTTTACTTCTGAATATACCCCCGAGGGATTCTCACACATTTGCAAATAGCATCTTGTACAGGAACATTGTGGAAGCATTGTTGAAGCAGCATTTTTCCGTGTCTACCAACCAGAGCAGAAATAAATAAGCCACGAAGTGTTCATATGGCAGCTACGACCGGAGAAGTGGCTGAACTAGCTCTACACACACCAATAAGGATGCATCTTACAAACACATTTGCAGGCAAACCTGGTTTTCAGAATACCTCAACTATGATGTCATTTAAAAACTCACAATGCAGCATTACATATGTGTATGTAACATTACATGTAGTATATATGTGTACATGGGTAATAAAAGTATGAAGAAGTGCATGGAGTTGATAGCAAATTCAGGATAGAAGTTACTTCGTCTGGAAGGGGCTATTGCTGGAAGGGAGATGAGAGAGTCAGGTATATATATAAATGCTAACTGTATTAATAATGTTTTGTTTCTGAAGCTGAGTTTATTAGTCTGTTCCTTAAATACTCTTTTATATTTGAAATATTTCATAATTAAAAAAATCTTTGAAGTATAAAATCACACTTGGTTTCTAGAGTGAGTAAAACATGAAGAAAAGGAACTAACATTAAGTGGACATTTAACCTGTTGTACACCTTATATTTGTTGTATCTTTTAATCCTTATTGCTATCTTTCTCCTTTTCTTGGTGAACAGCTAGAGGAGTTTAAGTACACAGAGCATAGTAGGTACTTAGTGCATGCTGGATGGATAGGTGAATGAAAGATAATAACACTAATAGGTCAATAGTTTCATACAGAGACTGTCTCGTCATTCATTGCTATGACTGTATTGATTTCAACACATAAAAGTCAGTACAGACAAAAAAGGTAAATCAAAAACAGAACACTTAGGCTCAGCTACCAAATGAAAGGGAGCTACATGTTTTATTATGGGGGCAAGGTAATTCCCTTCAAAGTGGTAATTAAGGGAGATGATTCTAATTTGAAAGTGGTTTCCTAATTGGTGTTTGGCTTTTAGAAATCATAAAGGCCTTTAATTTATATATATATATATATATATATATATATATTATGCTTAACTCTCTATAGCTCACTCCTACCACCAACATACCCCCAAAATTCTTTCTTAAGATAGAGGAGGTGAGTCACATAAAGTATTGCAGGTTATTATCCAGAACATTATTTTACTGTCCAAAATCTCAAAACAGTATGAAATATGAAATTATGAAAATTTATTAATTAAAAGCATTAATGTTATGAAAAGGGGTTTCTGCTCAAATGTCATCTCTCAGATCTCCCCTGACCATCCAAAATAACAACCCCCTCCCCCATCACTCCTGTGCACCTCCTTCCCCTGATTTACCTTCCCTGACAATGACATGCAATCTATTCATCTGTGTGGTAAGCGTTTTGTCCCCTCTTCCCCATAAAATGTAGCTTCATCTGCATTGTTCACAGATATATCCCTGGTGCCTGTAAAATAGTGCCTATAATTTTACAGGAATAGTACCTGTAAAATAACATTTTAAGTAAGTATACATTAAGTGAATGAATGAATGATTGAGCCCATTTCCATTTGCAGCTATAATCCTTAGCCAGATTTTCCTTTAAAAAATACAAGTCTTCTGCAACTGTATTTATCCATATGATTGATGGTCTCAAATGGACAGAGAGTTCCTTTTTTTCTTCTTTTTCACTAATCTTTTTACAGATTTATTGAGGTATAAATGACATACAAAAAACCTGCATATGTTTAAAGTGTACAATTTGGAATAGTTTGGCATATGCAAACACCCATGAAATCATGATTACAACCAAGATAATGACCATGTCCATTTGCCTACCAATGTTTCCTTGTGACCCTTTGTAACCTCTCTTGAACCCATCTGTCCTCAGGTAACCAATGACCTGCTTTTTGTCACCATAGATTTGTTTAAATTTTCTATTTTATATAAATAGATAATACAGTATGCACTACTTTTATGCCTGGATTCTTTCACTTAGAATCATTATTTTGAAACATTTCTGCTGTTGTATAAGTTCGGCCTTTTTTATACTCATATAGTAGTATTTCACTGTATGAGTATACCACAATTTGTTTATCCATTCACCAGTTGATGGGCCTTTGGGTCATTTCCAGTTTGAGTCTATTACAAAAAAATTGCCAGGAACATTCACGTACAAGTCTTTGTGGGGACGTATATTTTCTTTTCCTTGGAGTAGAGTCTTAGGAGTGAAATGCCTAGGTCAGAAGATAGGTGTATATTTAAGATTTTAAAACACTGATCAACTGTTTTCCAAAGTGATTTTAGCATTTATATTCCACATAGAAGTACATGAGATCCAGTTGCTTCCCATCCTTATCAACACTTGATATGGCCAGTCTTTTTAATTTTAGATGTTCTTATAGGTATGTAGAGGTACATTATTGTGTTTTAATTTGTATGCCATCACTATATCTTCTTTGGTGAAGGGCCTGTTGAAATATTTTACCCATTTTTTAAATGGATCGTTTGGGGTTTTTTAGTGATTTTTAGGAGTTCATATTTTCTGAATACAATTACTGAGATATTTCATTTGCCACTGTTTCCCCCAGTCTGTGGCTTGTCTTTTTGTTGTTTGAACAATGTCTTTGATGAGCAAAAAAACAGGCTTTCTTTACTGAACAAATTCATTAAATGCAACACTCTTTGCTAGTATCTAAGATTCAGACACTTACTTGAAAACAAGGTCCCTGCCTTCAGGGTGCTTACTGTTTAGTACAATGAAGAGCTACCATTGGCCAATGCATGGAAATGGGATTACTGCTGGCCACATATCAGTCTACTACAAACACTGGAGGTGAGGATCGTACATCCAGGTAAGGCTGTGGCCCATCCTTTGCAAAGCCAGAGCACTTAAAGGCATTTCACAGGTAGACGAATGTAGTTGGTCTAATTTAACATGTCATGTGTAAAAAAAAAGAAGTAGTAAAATAGGACATACCTATATAAAGATTTTCTGAATTGCAAATGACTGGAGTATTTTAGGTAGTGTACTTCCATTTTTCCATTTTATAAACTATCTACTGAATTGTTGGTGCTACCTGAAATGTAGGGAAATGAATGAGTTTCAATCACAGTAGCTATACAGAAATAATTCTTTCACATTTTGATAAAGACTATTATTGGTAGGCAGCAAAACCTTAAAATGAAAAGAGTGTATATACTTAGTTTGAGAAATGTCAAGGAAGACAGAGATTTAGGGGTAATGTAACGTAATCCTTAGACACTCTAAGGAATAGACTCATGAACTAGAAAGGTGGATGCAGCTTTTCTTTTAAAAAGTAGACAAGATAAAATTGGAAATACTGACTCAATATAATTCGAAATACTGAGTCAATATAATCGATGACCGATGAATTCTAAAACCTAAGACATAGTACATCAATGGTAACTATAAAATTTCGTGCCAGAATAACTAACGGAATAAAATGGTGCTCTTGATAGAATTGTGTACTCAGTTTTGAGTTAAGAAGAAGTTTGATTAAATACTTTAATTTTGGACAGACAGCAAGACATCCAACTGGAAAGGTCCAGTAGGCAGAGCTACACATGGCTGGGTCTTAGAGGAGACACCAGAACTAGGGGAAACCACTTATCAGTCATCAGCAATAGTTACATTTTTTAAGGAATGTGAAAGTAAAAACAGTGCTGAGTAGAAAATGAATACTGGAGAAACACCTTAGAATTGTCATTCCATACAGTCAGTGAGTTAAAAGTAATTCAATTATTTTCATCTCTTCTGCAGTGGAGAAAAAAAAATCTTTTCACAATATCTGATGTGGTCAGTAGGCATTTGGTTGAAAAATAGAGTATTTGTAGGTTTTCAAGATAGACTGTTCCTTGGATGTGCAAATTGGAAAAAGCCTTTGTTGCATTGAGCCCCTTATCACCAAATGATTATCTTTGATCTTGGTTATAGTTCCTGGCACAGAGCAGACACTCACATGATGGGTGTTAGTTGACCAGATGGCTGTCCTTGTGTTCTCAGCCAGTTCAGTAAGTCTGCTGTCTTCACGAGGAAGCCAGAAAGCTGAAGAGTCATGTGAGTGTGTAGCTATATCAACTGAAGTAACTAATCGCCATCATTTTCTGTTGTGTCCCCCGACTCGTCTTTATTTTCTAAGGTAAGTATTCTGCATTGACAAAGAAAATCCTTTTATGATATGGTACCCACACAGAGATGTTTTGAAGAAGATAAATGAGGAAATATGTCACATGGCTTTCTTGTCACTAAAAGTTAGTGGAGTTACTTGTTCTGAGTGGAAGTATTTGAGGAGACTCCAATTTTGTACAGTGGCTGTGAGGGAGGGTACTTAGGAACCAGTAGGAACATGTATGAAAAGATTTTAGAACATCAATTACAATGTATATGTCATGGATTTTCAGTGGACTCTGATGGTTCTATAATTTTTCTAGAAAAAAAATCCTATCATTATGGGAATTGTAGAGAAAGGGGCACTGAGAATATTGCTTTTTAAGCAAAGTAGAGATAGTATAAAATGTAAGCCTGACATGCTGAACCACGGAAGTTCTCCCTCCCTGGATTTCTTTATATCAAATCCTACTCGTTTTTGTTTTCATTCTGTCGGTTCATCAATGGGTCGTGTTAGCCCTGAGTGGATCACAATACTGAGTTAGGCCAGGGACTTCATCTCCGGTGAGGAGTCATGAGTTAGGATGTGCCCAGGTTCAGGTTCCTAAGAGCTGGAAGATGGTTGACTAATGGAATATTCAATCCTAATTTAGGAATGGCGCAGATAAGATACTTCCCTTTCTTGAGAAGTTTTTGCTGCTCAGGGCTATCTCCAGTCTTGAGAGAGGTAATCTCTCAAAAGATACGGCTTGTTGTTTCAATTTCCCTTCACTAGTTGCTAAGATAACACAGTGATTAACAGCATGGGTTTGGGAGGCAAAGACATCTGTGTTTAAATTCTGGTTTTGTTGCTTACTAGCTTGTTATAAGGAATACTAAATTACTTAACATCCCTGGTTACACATTTTTCATCTAAAGTTGGGATATAATATATAGGTTGTTATCAATTGTAAATGGCTGTGAAAGGATTAAGTGAGGTAACATATCTAGAGTGCCTAGCTCAATAGCTAGAACAATATTAAAACTTGTTATTAGGTTCTTAGCCTTCCAGAATCCCTGACCTTCCTTACTTATTTATGTTTTCCCACCCTCACTCTAAGGGATGCTCATAGCCTCAAGATTTGGAGATTATAGAAACACTTATGATTTAGAATAACAAGACACTCCAGGTATGTGTTGTAGAAAACTGTCATTTAAGAAGTCTTACATTTGTTCTTGGGTATCCGTGAAGGCACAGAGGTTTAGGAGGGGGAATTGTGATAAAACAGAGATGCTTACACAAGGACTAGTAATGATAAAGGGGAAGCTAAGCTCACTCACCAGGTACGGGTGGAAGGAGCTGCAAAACTAGACGTACCCCCTTCACAACTATCTGACACTGCAAGGGACCTCACTAAACTCACTACAGAAACAAGACCAGAGAAGTTGAGACTCCACGTGGAGGGATATAGAGGCATGCAACACCCCTGAAGAGGGGAAGAGCCCAGAAGAGGCTGGCAGTCACATGTTATTCCTCAAATCTCGAGAGTGATATGAATGAAAAATGGGTAAAGAAATGGTAGAAAAATGTTTCCAATCCTTCTCAGAGGGTCGGAATTCCTTTTTTATTGAGGCAGACGGGAGCATGGAAACTTGAAAAGGTAGCTGCTCTTGTGCTTTTCTGTATTGAATGGGGCTGACTCAGGAGGAGGAGGAAACCCTTTCATTTTTTTGGTTCTGTGCCATGATCCTATCTGGTAAGGATGTGACCGTGACCGTTCACCTCAGTACCGACTGTGGCTGCTTCCATGCCATGACAGCTGACTCCGATAATTGTGACAGAAAACATACAGTGCGCATCCCCCCACCCCCAAATATTATCTGCACCTTTATGGAAAAAGTTTTGCTATAGGAAAGTGCTCTCAAGTGAGTCACGAAGGTCTGGCCAATCACAACTGGCAGAATAGAATCCACAGGCCTGGAGGTGTCTTTTACCAGGAAGGGCCAGGACACTCAGACCATCACAGACAGGGAAGGAGACTCATAAAGACATAATTGCAATCAGATTTTCTGCAAGCTGTTCAAGGCTGAACTCAATGGAATTGATTTAGAAGAAGAAAGTATCAGTATAAATCATTTATTGCACACTCTCTAATATCATGTACCGGTGGGCTTGATAATTCGCACAGGAGTATTCTACAACAGGGGGTGGGGAACAGGTGGTGGGGAGAGAGTTGTACACGTCAGATGTGAAGACAGGCCGCTGAGGGGCAGAGTCCATTCCATAGGCTGCTGGTGCCCACTTCCTGATCCGCTACACTACAATGGAAGGAAGAATGTGGGCCAGGCAAAGAACGCACAGTTCCCCTTTGGCCAGCCCACCAAGGATTCCTTGCCCTTCCCCTGCTTCTCATCTGGTCCTGTGGCATGACGGAGACAGGGAGAGGTAGGAAGCTCTACAGCTCCCACTCTTGTACTTTGAAAGTCATGGAGAAAATTCATAGTGATTCAGTAGTATGTTATATTTTTCTGGTTCTGTTTCTTCACTTACTATTAGTGGACTTTTTGCTTACTTCCAAACCTTCGCAGTTATTCTGGGAGAACCTAGAGTTCACAAATACAGTCCTCTGAACTTCTACCACCCATTCACACTGCTACTCGTAGCTGTCGGTGACTTACCCCACTATTGTCCCCACTGAGCTTCTGAAGCCACCAGCCCACTGGTGGAGCTTATGGCTTCCTCCATGAGGTTAAGCTGGTGCTTGCACTGCTATTGGCAAGCAGGGACTCTGCTAATGACCACAAGTTAAGAAGTATCAGCACAAAAATATGACAGAGCCACTCTGTTAAAGCAAGAAGGATCTTTTTCTCTCACTTTTGTTTCTTTAGGTTCAGAGCATCCTTGTGGTCCCAAATGGCTCCTGGGAATTTCATGTTCTTACACCCAATAGTCATTGGTTAGAAGCCTCTGGGGAAGCACAGACAAACGTCTAAAGGGATCCCAGGGGATCCGGGAGGAACACTAAAATTGTGCGCTGTAGTCATCCTCACCGTTGTCATCATTTCCTCAATGCTAGCATTTATCTAGCACCACACAAGGCACAATTTTACATGCATGGTCTTATTTAATCTTCACAACTACCCCCTTTCACATACGAGCCAAGTGAAGGTTGCATAGATTAAAACCTTGCCCACGGCCACTCAGAGCTTCATGCATTCTGAGCATCCAGAGGTCTTGAAGGCAACAGCGGTGAGGGAAAGGCAACAGTAGAGGAAAACGTGGTGGACGTGGCCATAGGACTGGTCAGAATTCGCTGAGGTTGTGGGTCCCTTTCTGTCTGCAGTCAATTCCTTTTGAGAGTGGAGAAAAGCAAACAAATAACAAGTCTCCCATTTGACCTCTGGGGAGTCTAGATCCTGCCCATGGACGTCTAACTGTGAGCAGGGCCGGGAGTGTAATTAGCTTAGTGGGTCAGAGGGAGATGAACTGTGAGAAACTAGGCAGCGCCAATGGTCAGCAGCTGCCGACACTTCGCTAGAGAGCCCAGCACAACCTCTGTCATTAGACAGAGAGGGTCTCGGAACCGTAGTTTCTGTATTGTCAGGGATGGGACAGTTCCAATTAAATTTTCAACACAATTTCAACCAAAGAGCTCCCTGGCTGAGGAAGTAAATGATTTAATGAGAAAGAAAATATTTCTGTATGTAGAATTTCATTCTGAAAACTGTCAGGAAGTGATTTCATAACAATTCTCAAACTTTGTAGCCCACCCAGGGATGCCATTTAGTCAGACAGCTAATGGGAATTTGGGGGTTGAGACCTAGGGGTCATGATAGGATTAATTCCCTTTCCCTGAGAAAGAGCCAAGGAGCCCTCCCCCTTCTCCCCAAGACGCATGGAGTTGTCCCACAGAGGCCAGTAGACAATTGAGCATCTGTCTGGTTGTCTAGTTGTAATTGGAGCCCTTAAGACCATGGCTTGTTGACCCCTGAAATTCTACCTACTGACCTGCTATGATGGGCTATTACTTTTGTCTCTTGGAGTTTGAGTAGCCCTGTCTGTAAGAACAGTGCAATGGCCCAGTGTGCAGGAGGAGTGTGTCAGAGGGACACTATTCCTTCTGACTACCTCTCACATGTTCCACTGGGCCCCATTTTTCTCCTAGTGGGACTGGTAAGTTTGATACTGGACTAATCCTTAGGTAGCTTTGCAGTAAATACCATGGCTCCTCTGAGCTTTGCACTGTGCCACGGGAAGAAGACCCAGGTTGTACTAAATTAGCTTCAGAGCTGCCTGAAGTCACTGTGATTCTCCCAGCTGGATCGTACCTGTACCTGTGATGAGGGCCCTTGGTTGCTCCATCCTCGGGGCCACCGTGCCCTCCGTGAGAAGCCATGGTTCGTCGTCTTGGGACTGGCAGAGTGTTGCTGGAGCTGTTTCCTCTTATGCAAGCCAGAATCATCCAAATCACCGGTGCACTTAAGGTTCCTGTGGACTCATGATTCTACAAAATCCAGCATGCCTTGGAATCACCTGCTGGGCTGTTCCATCACAGATGGCTGGGCCCAGCCTCACAGTTTCCGATTCAGTCTTTCCAGAATGGAACCCAAGGATCTGCATTTCTAACAGTTGCTAGTTTAAAGATTGAACTTAGAGAATCTCTGAAGAGAGGGAAGTTTAGACGTAAGTGGCAAACATAATGCAGTATGCTGCAAGTTTCATTCAGGCACACCTTCGAGGTAACATGGTTTGGGTCCCAGACTACCCTACCGAGACAAGTATCACAATAAAGTGAGTTGTAATCTTTTTGTGGGTGGAGTGTCTTGCCTCTAGTTTGTGAAAGATGCAACATCTGCAAATAGTACTTTGCAATAAAGCGAAGTGCAATAGAGTAAGGTATGCCTGTATTCATAACATAGATCACGGGGGAAGGAATAATTAATTGCTGGCCAAGTACTGGGTGGATCAGGTGAGGAAAATGAGGATTGGAAAACTCTGATGATTCTATTAGCTCGACCTCTCACATTCCAGATGCTGGAGAATGTCATCAATATTAAGTATTCCTACACTAGAAATGTGAACAGCACCCAAGACTTGTAGCTGAGGCATGAGAGCCAAATCCAGTCAATTCTACTCCTCAGTATCTCATAAGTCTGGTTTCTTTATTCAGCTGCTATTTCCCTGCTTACCTTCTCCCCTCACCTCCCACTGTAATGGTCTCTTAACCACTCTGCTGCCTCTCCTTACAATCAAGTCTCCACTCAGCTATGAAAACCATGATTTTATTTTATTTTTAAATTTTATTTACTTATTTTTAGGGAAGGGAAGGAGAGAGAGGGGAAGAGACATCAATGTGTGGTTGCCTCTCGTATGCCCCCAATGAGGACCTGGCCTGCAACCCAGGCATGTGCCCTGACTGGGAACCGAACTGGTGACCCTTTGGTTTGCAGGCCCATGCCCAACCCACTGAGGCATACCAGCCATGGCAGAAACCATGATTTTAAATGAAACCTTGCTCACCTGTTTATATTACTTTCAAATTAATTGAACATTTATTATGAAATTAACTTTTAGAAGGTGCACTTCTCACACTCTCCTGGACAGTTCCTTTCTCAGAAAACTATTTGCTCGCATACTAGTCTTGCTAACTAAATATTAAGCATCTCGAGAGCAGGGATGGTGTCTTTTTGTATTTCTAGCACACAGATAGTCATCATAATTGAAGTGATAATAAACATAATGTGCTAAGCACTTGATACTCATTGTCTTTCCAATGTAAACTACTTGCAAATTAGACATCATGAACCTCCCTGTTCAGACAAGGATATGGAGGCTTGGAGAGGTTGAGTAACTTAGGACCACACAGCTAATAAAGGGCCAAGTTGAGGTGTGAAGCCAGGTCTGCCGGATTCAAGGCAGTATCATCACAGACACCCCTTCCACACAGTGCTCAGAGGAGATGAAGTCATTCTTTGCTGCCAGAACAGACCTGCTGATAATCTATGCTAGTCGGCCTGGCAGGGGAGCCCAGCTTCCTGCAGAGGCCTGCGTTCTGTGTTCTCTCCCACATCTGCACCTCTGCCTGCAATGCCCTTCCCACCCACGTTGTTTGCTCACTTTTCAGGAATTACTTCGGGCTCCCCCTCCTGAAGCCTTGCTATGCCTCCCCAGTGTTTCTGCAGCGTTTTTTAGAAATCTGTTTTCAAACCTATCACTTTACTTGTCTGACACCCCATGGAGCTTTTCGGGGAAAACTTGCTTTAAATCCACAGTGCCTAGAATAGACTACATGAACTAGTTAGGGTATTTTGGGCTTCGTGGAACCACAGTCCCAGCTCAACGTGGTTTAAATGAACAGAAAATTAATAGGCTCACATAACTTGAAGTTCAGCTCAAAAACGTCTGCAGGGATTTTATGAAAACTAGATATTTCATGCACACCCATGTACATAAACTAATTTATTGCATGCATGGCACAGGGTTTGCAGTTAGCATACTCTATGCACTCAGGAGCTCTCACTGCCTGGGATATTTATTTTTGTGTATCCATATCTGCATCACACATATAAACATTATTTACAAAAACTGCAATTCTAACTGGATTTTTTCTCTATTACCTAGACAGTGTTTCTCAAAGACTGGGAACCACAGACTTGAGGATCCTATGAGGCACTTGTTAAAATGCAGATTTTCATGTCTTTTCAATACTTAATAAGCGGGCGGAGGGGGTGCTGGCGATCTGGGGAGTAGGATCGAGCAGCCGCAGCCTTATTAAAAGTTCTGCAAATAATTCTTATTCCCATGTCCCTCCCCTCCTTTCCCACTCAATAATGGAGTCATAACCCTTTTTATGTCTGGGGAAAGTGTGTGAAATTATCCAGTTCACTCAACTCCACCTCTTTACAGGTGAGAAAACTGAGGCTCAGGGAACTCTAGTGAAGTGTCCAAGGTTAGCAAATTAGTGTCAGAGCGGAGCTTCCCTGATTTCCTCTCTACCTTAATTTGGTTCATTTTTACCTTGCTACTTCTCCACTACCATGGCCAAGCTAATTCTGTGTTCGACAGATCAAAACAAATTTAGATTGACTAATAGAAATACATAGCCTTGCCCTGGCTGGTGTAGCTCAGTGGATTGAGTGTGGGCTGTGAACCAAAGGGTCGCTGGTTTGATTCCCAATCAGGGCACATGCCTGCGTTGCGAGCCAGGTCCCCAGCGGGGGCCACGTGAGAGGCAACCACACATTGATATTCTCTCCCTCTCTTTCTCCCTCCTTTCCCCTCTCTCTAAAAATAAATAAAATCTTTATTAAAAAGAAATACATAGCCTTTATGACACATAGCCTTTATGACATGTTTGGAACTGTATCAAGCACTTTTCAATGATATCACATTCAGTACTTCAAAATCTTCAGAGGAGGTGTTATAATGATGCTCACTTTATGGAAAAACAGAAGCACAGAAAAGCTAAGTAATTCAACTACAGTCAAAAAGCTAGAAGGTGGCGTTGGATTCAAACCAGAGAGCCTGACTCTGCACTGAACTCCTGCCTACTCTGCCTCCTCTGGGGAAGGAGCACACCAGCCTGTCTCAGTGACTGAGCTTCCTATTCTAACCCATTAATGTGACAGAGTTTCTGCAACTGCAGGTTTTAAAGTCACACTCCACTTCCTATGCTCCAGTCTCCAAGGATGGCAACTGACATGGTGTGGAGGCAGTTTTAGCCTTACTAAGACCATGACCCCAAGAAGAGGCAGTTAATTGTTGAATTCCAACTGCAATCATTACTTCCTCTATATCCACATTTTACAATTAGATAGTCTAAGTGCTTGAGGGACAGAAGGTAAGGGATTAAGAGTCACACTGCCTGGCCCTGGGACCTGGGCTTAAGAACTGCCTCCACACTTTCATCAGCTCTACGTCCTTGATTAATTTGCTGATCCTCTCTGACTCTCAATAGCTTCTGGCATGTTCTCTACCACATTTAAATTTGTTGAAATCCTCACTCTTTCTTTATATCCCAGCTACTCAAAAGTGTGGCTGGAGGATCAGTAACATAAGCATTATCTGGAGCTTGTTAGAAATGCAGAATCTCAGGCCCCACCCATAACCCATTGACTTAGAATATGCAATATAACCTGTGGACATCAGAGTTTGGGAAGCACCTCTTTAAGGTACCTCTGCAATTCCCTAATACTTAACCTGGATTGAACCCCAAGTCCACAACCTGCCAGCTGTAACCTGGGCCAGTTCTTTAACCCCTCGGTCTCAATTGCCTCACCTGCAAAGTGAAGATGATTTTGATTGTAGAATTCTTGTGAGCACTAAATGGGAGAGAGTGCAGAAACTATCTAACACAGAGTGAATAGTCAAAGAATTCATGATTATTCTCAATCTACCATCGATTACAATTTTGCCTCTTAAATATTGCCCTTAAGTTTTCACGTCCTCCTCTTCAGAGCTAGTCCCTAAAGGCACAGTACTTTGCCCTCGGGATGGTGGGCTCAATGCCCTTTCTAGGTTGTTGGATGTTTATTTATCTAGTTTAATACTTGTCAACTGTTTCAGGTTATTTTCTACATGCTTGAAGGCCTCTTATGTCAGAGAATCAGACTAATTCTTTGTATTTCATGAAAGTTCCTACATTGTGTAGAATCTTCAAAAGAGCACAACATATGGGCAAAGGCCCTAATTAAACACTTGTTGAAAGTAAATTAGTTAATTAGAGTTGACCGCTACTTCCCACAGAGGGTAATCAGCACGAGGTCTGTGGAGAGCACCAACATCCTGTGGGGGCAGAAATAGGGTTTGTTTTCAGGCAAAAATATGTCCTTTAATAAATGCTTTTATGTGCTTCATCCTGTCCCTATTAGGAAAAAAAAAAAAAGCATCAGTGAGTCCACACACAAAAAAAATGGTAGTAACATAAAGGTTACTTCTACCATCAAGGTTCCATTCACAAAAGGCGTTAGCATTTTCCCCCAAGGACAAGTAATTGGGGGGAGTTAGAGACTCAAGGTTTCTTTTGTTATATTTTATAAAGAAAGCTCAATTCTGAGCTGGACCCTTTACCAGGAATAACTGAGGAAATAACTGTAATATGTCATCCGTCACTGGAATTTGCCTAATACTTAATGGAGTGGGCTGAATTTCTGGATATTTCTTGTCGGGGTGGGGGGGTGGGGGAGACGTTTTATTTTGCCAGTGCAATAACTATTTTATGTATGTCAAAATCAAGGATTGAAACCAAGGAATGAAAAGAAATCCTGATCTAACCAGCTCAAAAACAAATCAAGGATCCAGTTCGGATAAAATTCCAGCTAACCTGAGTCCTCGTTCGTTTACTCTTCACACTAAGCTCAGACCATTTCTGAGGTTTCCTGATTTATGTTTATTTTCATCTGGGCATGTAGTTTGGGTTTTGGCTAGTACTGGCAATGGAAATACCATGAGGGAAAAAAAGTGACTCTCAAAGCGTTTGGCCTTAACCAAACCTGTTGTTTCAAGAAATTGAAGTTTTGACATTGGATTTTGTGGAGAGGAACTGCCAAATAGTACTGGTTTCAGTTGTAATAGAGCAATAAATGAACACTTTCCCCTTCTGTCTGGCCTAGTGGGAGAGAGCTGGGAGCAAGAAGAGTCCCAGAGCTGAGACCTGGGAATCAGTGTTGGTTTCTGTCAGTCACATAGTCGGTCTGTCTTTAACACAGTGAGCACCCTGTGTTAAAGAAGCATTTAAAAGGGCACCCTGTGTTACTAGAAGCATTTAAAAGGGCATTCTGATTCTATAGGGTGGCCTACTACTTCTCTTCACCACTCCATTACACGTCCTGTGTTTATAATCTCTCCCTCCCTCCCTCCCTTCTTACTTTCCTTCCCTCCTTCCTTCCACCCTGTCATCCTTTCCTCCCAATTTATTTCCTTCTTTCCCTTCCTTCTTTTCTTCCTTTTTTTTTAAAGGACTTTTCAGTGAACTCAAAGGCAAAAATAATAGCTCAGATTAGGAATGGAGCTGCCTAATAGTTTTATTGGTGGTGGGGTAGTGTGTGATTTATTACAGTTTGCATAAAATGTCAAATTAAGGTTTGTCCTAGGATGAAAGATGACTACATCCTAAATTGAAGGAGCTGACCAGGTGAACGAGGAATGAAGAAGGGGTGCTGTACCGAGATAGAGGCATGGCAGTCCCCTTACCTGGCAATCTTGATGGTTTTGAAAATGTTTACATATTTCCTGCTCGTCAGAACAGCTACATGAAGTTTGATTTGATTTGCTGTTCATTCTCCCAGCCACAGAGACTTTCTGTCTGAAACCACAAGTCTATTTGTACTGAGAAAGCAGCCCCGTGGCTTTTGAAACCCTGCTATTTCATTGGCTCCTTTTCAGCTTCATGTTCTTCCATTAGGAACTGGTTCTTCAATTAGGGGTAAAAAATGCAAAGGAAATGTGTCTCCTATTTTTTCTCACTCCAATGTGGAGAAATTTCAGGAGCTGAAGAAAGCTCAGTGTGTGTCTTGTGTTTTCTATCCACTTGCTTGTGTCTCCAATATTTAAACAAACGACAGTCAGTTCAGATAAGAACAAAGATATTTTTATGCAGGAAGGAAATCCCTTCATTTAGGAGGATAGGTGAAAAAAAGAAATAGAAATTATTCACTATTAGAGTCAGGCTGTTCACACTATTCGTGTGATAAAAATGTGTGTATTTTGCTGAGTTTACATTTTATGATTTCCTAGGACGGACTAGCATGAGAAGTGATTGTTTTAAGCAATTGTACCTACCTAACCTGTATGTTTATTCTTTCAGTTATGACTTTCTTTTGCAGCTCCTCTTATATCCTATACCTGACAAACCTCTGATGGGCAGACCCAGGGCTTTTTTGAACTTGGACAGGGATGAGTTGGTGAGAAACGGCAGTTCCTCACTAACAGTGGTATCTCTCCGCTTCCTGAGGAATATAAGCATTTTGAATATACAAGAGAGATTTTTCCAATTGAGCTGAGTTCCCCCCAACATACTCTTGGGTGTCAGCTATAATCTTACTATAAGAGGTTACAGGAAGCCTTGAATAGTGTTAGGCACACTGGCTTCACAACCTTTAGCCAGAAACATCCCCGTCCCAGAGAAAACTAAATGCACCTACTGTGATAAACTTGGCTTTTTGGCGGGTTGAAGTCCTGATGCATTGCCCCAGCAACTTCTCTGGCACTGTTAACCTTAGTTTAATGTCAGAGAAATTTTATTTTTCTTCTTGCCTTAAAGATTGTCAACATGCGGCTATGTGAGCCCAGTAAACCAAAGTTTTGAGTTCCTAAGTATAATATTTGGTAAACATTTTTAGGACTAATTTCAAAAACAGTCAGTATACCAACATATTATTTTATACGGTAGTTCCTAGAATAATTTTTTAATAATTATCAGGACCAAAAAATAGAAGTTTCAGATTACCTTATATTATTATAGAGGGAATATTAATTCAAATGACCCCAAACCTCTGATGTAACTCCAGAAACCACAGGTAGAATGAAAGACGGTGCAGCAGAAACTGTGGCTCAGGAGCAAGGAGCAGCCACGATGAAAGACTCTCCGGGCCTCCTCCCCGTGGGAGCGGCTTGCTCCACCTGGAAAACTTCTATCCAAAATCGCCATTATTGCTGTTGCTCTTGTTTGCAATTCCGAGGCAACAAGCATTAACCGAGGACCTACCTTGTGCCAGAAACTCTGCTAGCTTTCAAATGATATCTTATTCCATCCTCACAACCATGGTTTGTGTTGGGTTACTTCTTAGTTCCTCATTATTGTCATTACTGCTTGCCGTTTCGTGGATGTGAAAATGGAGACTTTGTGACATTAAGTTGATGGCGAGCAAGGGGCAGACTCAAGATTGGAGCCCAAGTCTGATTCCAAGTTTCGTTTTCAGCGCATCTATAGCCACCTTAGAAAGTGGTTTCTGGTTTTGTAACAATGGCATAAAGGTTGAGTAGTCTGTGGGTTTTATAAAGCAGAACTTAAAGATATCACCAAGGTTTCAATATGAGTATATTCTCCACTACTCTTTTGGCAAATACTTAAAATCACTAAAACAGTGTGTGTGCATGCGTGTGTGTGTGGGTGTGTGGGTGTGTGTGGTATTGGTAGTAGAAGGCAGATTCATTCATGCTAAGCACTGTGTTAGGTACCGGGTGCTTGAAATAGAACAAGATACAATCTAGCAGGAAAAATACATGAAGCAAATATAGTTGTGACAGGTACCATGTAGGAAAACAGTTTTCTTTAAAACTGCATAACATTACACAGAGATCCAAACTAATTTGGAAAATGACAGAAGAACTTTCAAAAGACAGTGATATTTAAGGAAATGCCGAATGAGAAATCAGGAGTAGGAAATGCGAGAAATGGGCAGCAGCCCTGCTTGGGTGGTTCAGTTGGTTAGAGCATCGTCCTGTACACCAAAATGTTTCGGGTTCAATCCCCTATCAGGGCACTTTTGGGAGGCAACCCACTGATGTTTCTCTCTCCAATTCCTCTCTTTCTAAAAATCAATAAGCATGTCCTCAGGTGAGGATTTCAAAAAAAAAAAAAAAGGCCCTCTCCAATGTGGCTCAGTTGGTTGGCACATCATCCTGTAGACCGAAGGATCACAGTTTGATTCCAGGTCAGGGCACATGCCAGGGTTGAGGGTTTGGTCCCTGGTAAGGGCCTGAATGGAAAGGCGGCTGATTGATGTTTCTCTCTCTATCTCTTCTCTCCTTCATCTCTAACAGGTGATGGAAAAATGCCTCAGATGAGAAAAAGAAAAAGAAATAAAGAAATGGGCAGCAGAATTGTTGCAACAATTTTTCCCCCTCATACTATCATCTTCCCCAGCAGGTTACAGAAACAGTTTGGCTCGTGATGTGATCAGATCTGCCCCACTCATTCCTGTCTCCCCTAAGACCTTCCCCACTAGCTCGGAATGGGTTCTACACTACAGGGGAGGTCTAGGAACCAATATCTTGAATAAAATGAAATAAAGGAAGCCTTGGAAAATTTAAACACTTTTTCTCCAAACTAAACTTTGGCAAGCCCATCAAATGTACCACCTCTACCTTTAAGAAAGCATCAACATTTAGCTTAATTTTCATTATGTTTCTCAAGTCTATAAATCTCCATGGTCCATTTTCCACAGAATGCATATTAATTCCATTGATATTAAAGAGTACAAGAAGCACTGTGGCCCACCAAATGGGGAAATCAGAATGTGAGGGAAGAGTGGCCAAGACTCAAAGTTTCCATTCTCTTCCAAAGGAAACCGAATGAGAAAAATAATACATCATAAAAGCCAGAGTTCTGATTACAATTCTGGAAATAGGGATGAAATAGGATATTTTTTTAAAAAAATTGTGCCTTGAATTCCCTGCTGAATCTAAAATATTATGCAGAGTACAATCTATCACCCATCTAACCAGGCTTATCAGTATGTCCCCCAGGTTCCCAAAACACCCAGGGAGGCGTTTAGAGAAACCCAGTTAGGGCCCTTCGTCTGGGGCATGAGTTAGGTTGATTAGTCAGCTGTTTAATATAGACCTCCCTCTACCCCAAATTTAATGTTCACAAAATGTCTTCATCTTGATTTTCCAAAGATAAATGCTTCCCCCGCAGTGAAGTCTCCAACTTAACTGCCATGCTGTGCTGGAGATAGTAGGTGGGGGCTGAAGAGTCCTGCCTCGTTCAGTAATTGGTTCAGTCAGAAAATCTTAACCACGCCCTGAATGTTAGAATTATTTAAGCAGCTTTTTAAAAATCCCCACACCCCTGTCCCAGCACCAGGGGCTGACTTAATGTCATTGGGCAACAATAGTTTTTAAAAGCTCTCCCAGGTGCTTTTAATCCACAGCTGGGCCTTTACCAGTTCTGCCTTCGTTTTCTCATTTATAAAGTGAAATGATTCCTGAAGCACTTTATGTTCTTTAATTAAGTTAGGTAGATACGAGTTACGCATGTGGTCATGGTTTGGACGTTTTCATGTTTGTTCCATCATTAATGAAGGCTGATTATTTATTAACTGATGACACTGAACTTGAGTTACCCTGTATGTTGCCCTGTATAATGCGCACCCACGTTTTTGTCCCAAACTTTCAGGAAAAAAATCTTTTAATTTTTAAATTCAATTGATTTTATTTATATTTAGAAATAAAACCAATGATCATATTCCAGGGTATTATTTTGCTTACAGTTATCATTATTGCATTCTAGAGTTACACTTTTAATGCATAAGCATAAATAAAAGAATGAAAAACATTTATATAGATATGAAATTAAACTACCCGTGTATAATGCACATCCTTATTTTTCCCTCAAAAAATATGGGCAAAAAAGTGCACGTTACACATGGCAAAATATGATAATATTCATTCTGCAGGAGTCTCTATCTGCTCTCTTCCTACTTGGACTCAATAAACATCATAATAGCTAACACTTATTGTGTGTTTGTTTGCGTTGGGCACTGTATAAGGCAGTGTTATGGAAAGTATGGCCAGCACACCACAGCATGCAAATTGCTATCAGTGTCGACATATATAAAAATTAAAGTGCCTGGAAACTGCTGTAGTACTTTGAGCTTAGATTGTGCGTGTGCGCATGTATGTGATTTCTAATTCATTTTATTGCATTTTTAAAATTTTATTTTATATTAAATATATTTTATTGATTATGCTATTATAGTTGTCCCATTTCACCCCCTTTATTACCCTCTGCCCTGCACATCCCCTCCCAACTGCATTGTCCCCCTTTAGTTCGTATCCGTGGGTCATACATATTAAGTTCTTTGGCTTCTACATTTCCTATACTATTCTTAACTCCCCCCACCCATCTGTTTTCTACCTACCATTTCTGCTACTTATTCTCTGTACATTTTCCCCCTCTCTCCCCACCCACTCCCCTACTGATAACCCTCCATGTGATCTCCATTTCTGTTATTCTGTTCCTGTTCTAGTTGTTTCCTTAGTTTGTTTTGTTTTAGGTTTGGTTGTTAATAACTGTGAGCTTGTTGTCATTTTACTGTTCATATTTTTTAATCATCTTTTTCTTAGGTAAGTCCCTTTAACATTTCATATAATAAGGACTGGGTGATGATGAACTTGACATTATCCTTTAACTTGACCTTGTCTGGGAAGCACTTTATTTGCCCTTCCATTCTAAGTGATAGCTTTGCTGGATAGAGCAATATTGGATATAAGTTCTTCCCTTTCAGGACTTGGAATACTTCTTTCCAGCCCCTTCCTGCCTGCAAGGTTTCTTTTGAGAAATCAGCTGACAGTCTTATGGGCATTCCTTTGTAAGTAACTGGCTCCTTTTCTCCTGCTGCTTCTAAGATTTTCTCTTTATCTTTAATCTTGGGTAATGTAATTATGATGTGCCTTGGTGTGTTCCTCCTTGGGTCCAACTTCTTTGGGACTCTCTGAGCTTCCTGGACTTCCTGGAAGTCTATTTCCTTTGCCAGTGTGGGGAAGTTCTCCTTCATTATTTGTTCAAATAAGTTTTCAATTTCTTGGTCTTCCTCTTTTCCTTCTGGCACCCCTATGATTCAGATGTTGGAATGTTTAAAGAGGTCCTGGAAGTTCCTGAGCCTCTCCTCATTTTTTTGAATTCTTGTTTCTTCATTCTGTTCTGGTTGAATGTTTCTTTCTTCCTTCTGGTCCACACGGTTGATTTGAGTTCCTGTTTCCTTCCCATCACTGTTGGTTCCCTGTACATTTTCCTTTATTTCACTTAGCATAGCCTTCATTTTTTCCTCTAATTTGCAACCATCCTCAACCATTTCTGTGAGCATCCTGATAACCAGTGTTTTGAATTGTGCATGTGATAGGTTGGCTATGTCTTCATCCCTTAGTTGTATTTTTTCCAGAGCTTTGATCTGTTCTTTCATTTGGGCCATGCTTTTTGTTTTGGTGCACCTGTTATGTAGTAAGGGGTGGAGCCTTAGGTATTCACCAGGGTGGGGCAACCCACAGAACAATGCCACTTGCTCCTCTCTCTGCTGTCTTTCAGTCACTTCTCCCACTACCCACAAGCAACTTGGGTCCTTTGGTGCTGATTCCCACGTGGGTGGGTTTGGGTACATTCTAGGACCCTGTGGGTCTCTCCAATGAACTCTCCTGTGAGGCTGGGAGTTTTTCCTGCTGCCTCTGAACCCCCACAGGTGTTTTCAGTCAGAGGCTTTGATGCTTTATTTCCCTGTGCTGGAGCCCTGGGTTGTGTGGTCTGTCTCACTCCCAAATGTTCTTCCTGGTTTATCTGCACGTGAAAGTGGGACTGCCCACTCTGCCAGCTGCCACCTTGCTGCCAGTCCTCTCCGACTGGCTGCCAATCTCCACCCCTCCTATCGGTCTGGTTGAGTGTTTCTTCTTCAACTCCTTGGTTATCGGATTTCCATACATTTTGATTTTCTGTCTTTTGTTTTTAAATTTATTGTTGTCTTTCTTTTGGTTGTACGAGTAGGCACAGTGTATCTACCTACACCTCCATCTTGGCCAGAAATCTAAAAGTCACCCATTTTACTGAATTTTTAAAATGTCTCTTCCACAGCTGCTTGGGAACTTTAAAATCCCCCCAAGCTTCACCATAGCTGGTCTGAGAGGTAGTGTCATCAAAGCTCCATGGGTGTGATCTAATGTTTTTAAAGATTTTATTTATTTATATTTAGAGAAAGGTGAAGGGAAGAGAAAGAGAGGGAGAGAAACATCAATGTGTGGTTGTCTCTCACACACCCCCTACTGGGGACCTGGCCTGAAACCCAAGCATGTGCCCTGACTGGGAATCTAATTGGCAACCCTTTGGTTCACAGGCCCATGCTGAATCCACTGAGCCACACCAGCTACGGCGGTGTGATCTAAATTAACCCTTGCCACTAATTCCTGTGAAGCAGTTGACCATTTGACAATGGAGGAAGCTGAAGTTAGAAAGAATCTGCTTAAGGTTGCCTTGTTAGTAAGATCTGTAAGTCAGAAAAATTTGAGCCCAGAAAGTCTGAATCCAGAGTCCGGAGCCAAGGGAGTGGAAGAACATGGAGGTGACTTCCACTGGACTTGGGATGGGGCCCTGGGACTCTCTCACGTGGGTGAGTCCCAGAGCCAGGAAGGGCCACGTTCAAATGGTGTGACTCAAAATGTTGTTTTTATCCTTTACACATAATTAAAATTGGCCCCAGCCTTGTGAACATTAGTTCAGCTCCTATAAGTTTGAGGTTTGACTTGCCTGTGTATTTATAAAGCTAAACAATTAAATGAAAAGAGACTATTTTAACAGGGAGAATGGCCTTTACGTGGCAAGTCTGAGGTTTTTGTTTGTTTGTTTGTTTGTTTTCTGCCATCAGCGAGATGATATTAGTTAAAGAAAGTAAAGAAGTTATTGTTCTGCATACTTTGGCCACTTGAATATTAAGTTTTAAGCCTGGTAAAGGAGGTGCACTGGGCCTTGTTAATCCTTTCTTCATACTCTGGGTAGGAAGAAGTAGCTCTTGGAAAAGTTTCTAAGACTTTCAGCCCTGGAGAAAAACAGAGTTTTTACCTTAAGATATTATCATATGTCCCCTTCAGAACTTTACATTTTATCCAGAAGATGTAAGATAAAAATTAATGAATTTCCTCTTTTAAAGTTTATTTTAATGTATTTAATTCAACATTTAAAATGTTTCATTTATTTTAATATACTGAATATATTTAATATTTAAATAACATGTTTACCATCATAAGTGGTAGTTCACAAGTAAGAAAAATCAAACCCAGCCATTTTTATCTTACATCTCTTAGATCATTGTTTAAATCAAGTGTTCTCTCTTCACGCCTAAAACAGCTCAGATTTGGTCTACCTACACATTTTCAGGAGTGTACCTGTTATAAAGAGTGAGATGTATTTGGGTTATCAAGAGCATTGAAAGAAGGAAGGCAATGCAACGTTAAGTGGCATACAAGTACTATTATGGAAATAGGGAATGCATACGGAGCTTCAGAATCAGGACAGCTGGCCTCTGCATTTCTCCTAGGTGTGGACACAGGAAGTCGTCAGAATCACCTCGTCCTCGTACGGAGGGTCCCAGTGACCCGCTCCAAATCACGTTGTCTCACAGCACACAGGCAGCTCACCTGAAATCTATACATGTAACTGTTTTAGTCTTGGGTTATCTTTTAGTCATTCGATGAGAAAAAGTAAATTTAACTTCATAAGGACTGCTTGCCAGTTCCTTGCGGTGCTATGGACGACAAAATCCATAAGTTGGTGATGGAAAGCAGCAGCGGTCCGGGAGGCCGCAGGCAGGAGTGTGGCCTAGCACGGGAGCTGCTCAGCATTCACTTAGGTGGGGCATCCCCGCAGGGGACCAGTGGCAAAAACACACGGTCGGAATGAAAAGCCAGTCTTCCCTTCGCAATCATCTATTAGGCATCTGTTTTCTGAGCCTATCACAGAACTCGGCACTGGCTGTGAAAAGGGGCATGAGAAATGGCTCTGGCCTTCAGATGAGGCAGAATCTTGTCTCTGTGAAGAATTGTAAAGCCCCATGCAAAGCCTACAGGAGCCTTCCTCATAAACAGTGTGACGAGGAACGAGGCCTTGGGCAAACCACTCGACTCTTAGGTTTCCTCCCTTGTAAAAATGGGGATAATTCCATTTCCCACAGAGTTGCAGCAAGAAATCAAATGAGCTAATGTGTAAAAACTGCTTTTAAAGTGTAAAGTGGTGTTTTCATTTTTATTAATCACCTTAAAATATCTGAGGGCTATGACGACACTCCCGTAAGAACTCATAATTAACCAGGGCTGGGGAGGCACAAGGTTGTGCTTCCCCTGGGACGGTGTGTACGGAAGTTGGGGGGCTGTCGCCTCTCATCCCCATACCCCCTGATGCAGCAGTGTAGGGATGTCACTGGCTCAGTGCAGCGGCCGTACTGCGAATCGCTGCCCCTTGTAATGCTAACCTGTTTCCCTCTGTTTCCCTCTGCCGTTCCCCTTTCCTTTCGTCCCACTCAGCATGGGCTGCCCTAACAAACTATCATACACGGGGTGGCTCAAACAACAGCAACCTACTTCTCACTGTTATGGAGGCTGGGAAGTTCAAGATCAAGTGCCAGCAGATTTAGTTACTGGTGAAACCCTCTTCCTGGCTTGCAGCCAGCCACCTTCTTACTTTGTGGATGAGGGAGAGAGGGAGAGGGGGGCAGAGAGAGAGAGCTCTGTTCTCCCTTCTTGTTCTTAGAATGACACTAGTCCCTCTTAGCAGCCCCACTCTCATGGCCTCTTCTAAACCATTTAATTACTACCCGAAGCCTCTCTGCCCCCATTTGGTGGCTTCAACATAGGAAAATTTGGAAGAACACATTCAAGTCCATAACACCTTTCCAGTGGGTCTGTGAAACACATACATCCCTCAAGCATTGTATCTCTAAAAACTTTCTTTATCCATTCAAATAGAGGTGATCATTCTCATTTTGCCCACCAGTGGAAGCACTACGTCTGTCTCCCTATATTATCAATATGGACTCAGTAGGTATTTATTGTGATTATCTTGCACAAGATACTGTTGCCTTTTTCGTCTTGGTCTTCACTGCTCCAAGCATCATAACGGCACATGCTATGCAAAGCAGTTGGTACACGTTCATGGAATGAATGTCAGGAAATGGCTCACCAGATAGTTACAAAAAGGAGCGAAGAATAAGCTCATTAAGTAGCACAGGGGCCAATCAGCCACATGTTTGTCAACCATAGTAACTCATGCGAACAGGATTGGAGAAAAAAAAATCCCAGGAGTTTTTCATGAAGATCTGCAGCATTGGAGATACACCAGGAGGAAGTCCTGGGAGGTGATGTCCGAACAGTATTTAGAATAATGACACCTTAGGAAGGAGAGCCCTCGATGTATTTAGTCAGATTTTGAACAGGAATGCAGGTTGCCTTTTAGTACTAGGCACTCTTGCTAAATCAATGTTGTTTGGCTTCAAATTCCAGTATGGGCTCGATTGGGAAGCACTTTTCTTCACTGGGTGTTCAATTAAAAATACCTCTGGAAATGGCTTGTTAAATTTGTCCAAAGCTGCTTCCTGTGTTTCTCCACCAGCAATTTGTATCATTGACATAAATATTACCAACAATCTGAGCTCCATGTGGCGTGGTCCCAGAGTGCAACTCTCCTAACAGGGCCCTGCTAGACAGTCTGTAGTTGGCAGCTAACTGGAAGAATGTGATCGTCTAGCTGCCTTCTGCCCACACCCCACTTTTTCAGCCTTCCTGACAATCAGCCTGCTGTAACAATTCAGTCCTGGAACAGGAACACATTGCAGTTGATTCAGGCCATCTGAGCAAGAAGTGAGTGACAGTGTGTGAGATGGGAAATGGACAATGCCTCAACACCTGAGAGGAGAGAGATCAGGCCAAGAGGAGATTTTGGCAATGGGGAAGGTGCTCTCTTGGAACATGTTAGAATTTCCAAGAAACAAATTAAATGTGATTTAAGGAAAATGGGTGTGTTCCTCTAACCTAGCCATAAAGAGAAAATTGCAACCAGGGTTCAATGCTGTGGATGAACCTTGTGCTGGGCTCCACACGTCATCACTTTTCCCATAAAAGATTATGGATTGTCATCCTGGTGTGTTTGTTTATTGGTTCAGGTGGTTGTATTGGTTTGTCTGTTTGTTTTCACTTCATAGCTTGAGACTTTCAGGACACGCACTGCTGGATTCGTGTTCCCAATGTCCAATGAATGTGCAGATGACAGGTGACGTGAATAGATTTTATCTTTTTCTGAACTTTTTAATTGACATCGGCAGCAGGCTTGACATTGATCCCACTTGTGCTAAATGGCCCTGAATATGCCCTCATCTCCCAATCTGGTTGATATAACGTATGGACTGACCTGCCTTTCAAATCTCTGCTCTTTCACTGTTTGGCCCACTTGACCTACAGACTCAGTCTCACTTCAGGCACAGGCACCCGCCCTTCCTCTGTTGGAAGGATTCAGAGGGGCCTGAGTCTGGCCAATGAGGCAACTCAGTGTGAATCAGCGCTAATGCTGATGCGTCTTCGAGCTGGTGCTCTAATTCTGATAACTGAGTCCTCACTTCCATCTTTTTCTTAATAATCAGCCAAAACAGCACATCCTCTGGGCCCAGAGCCCTATTTTTATTTTTGCTCTGTATCCGGTGGCTGCAGCACAGGCTCAATTGCAATCGCCCATGAACCTGACTTTTGGGCACCACTCATCCTACTTTGTTCAATGACTGCCCACACTACCTGCTGTCAACAGTGCCTCTGGACAACCTGCTCCATTTGCATACACCCATCTACGGTCTCCACTCTCCTGCCTCTGGGGTCAGTCTTCATGCTGCAGTCTCTCCCTGAAGGCAGAGACAGGGCGCCTGGTTTCAGACAGTCTGGCTCACCAGCCCCCTGAGTGATCTCTATGATGCTTTAGGAAAGGCAAGAAGGAGAAAAGGTCCCTGCTTTTTAATCCCCTAAATGGGCTCTTGGATCAAGAGAGGGATGTTGATAGAGGCCGATTTGCAAGGTTCACCTTTATGGCACAGAAGGAGGGAAAAGGGCACAGGAACACAGCATCCCAGCACCTCGGATATGAAGGGAAAGAAGCATGTGGTTTATCCGCGTGCACAGCAGATCAGGACACTCACGGGCTGGCAGTTACCAACCAGGGGCCACTTTGAGAGTCGATGTAAATGCTGACTCAGGGGAAAAACAAAACTAAAATTTCTCTAGTCTGCATCCAATCCCACTATGACATCTGACTAGTTCCCCACCAATTTATTATCATCATTACTCTTTTATTTTTATTTTTTAATTAAATATATTTTATTGATTATGCTATTATAATTGTACCACTTTACCTCCTTTATGCCCCTCCAACCTGCACATGCCCGCCCACCTGCATTTCCCCCACTTTAGTTCATATCCATGGGTCGTACATATGACTTCTTTGGCTTCTACATTTCCTATACTATTCTTAACCACCCCTTGTCTATTTTCTACCTACCATTTATGCTACTTATTCTCTGTATATTTTCCCCCATTCTCTCCCCTCCACCTCCCCACTGATAACCCTCTATGTGATCTCCATTTCTGTGGTTCTGTTCCTGTTCTGGTTGTTTCCTTAGTTTGTTTTTGTTTTAGGTTTGGTGGTTAATAACTGTGAGTTTGTTGTCATTTTACTGTTCATATTTTTTATCATCTTTTTCTTAGGTAAGTCCCTTTAACATTTCATATAATAAGGACTGGGTGATGTTGAACTCCTTTAACTTGACCTTGTCTGGGAAGCACTTTATTTGCCCTTCCATTCTAAATGATAGCTTTGCTGGATAGAGCAATATTGGATGTAGGTCCTTGCCTTTCAGGACTTGGAATACTTCTTTCCAGCCCCTTCCTGCCTGCAAGGTTTCTTTTGAGAAATCAGCTGACAGTCTTATGGGCACTCCTTTGTAAGTAACTGGCTCCTTTTCTCCTGCTGCTTCTAAGATTCTCTCTTTATCTTTAATCTTGGGTAATGTAATTATGATGTGCCTTGGTGTGTTCCTCCTTGGGTCCAACTTCTTTGGGACTCTCTGAGCTTCCTGGACTTCCTGGAAGTCTATTTCCTTTGCCAGTGTGGGGAAGTTCTCCTTCATTATTTGCTCAAATAAGTTTTCAATTTCTTGGTCTTCCTCTTTTCCTTCTGGCACCCCTATGATTCAGATGTTGGAATGTTTAAAGAGGTCCTGGAAGTTCCTGAGCCTCTCCTCATTTTTTTGAATTCTTGTTTCTTCATTCTGTTCTGGTTGAATGTTTCTTTCTTCCTTCTGGTCCATACCGTTGATTTGAGTTCCTGTTTCCTTCCCATCACTGTTGGTTCCCTGTACATTTTCCTTTATTTCACTTAGCATAGCCTTCATTTTTTCCTCTAATTTGCAACCATCCTCAACCATTTCTGTGAGCATCCTGATAACCAGTGTTTTGAATTGTGCATGTGATAGGTTGGCTATGTCTTCATCCCTTAGTTGTATTTTTTCCAGAGCTTTGATCTGTTCTTTCATTTGGGCCATGCTTTTTGTTTTGGTGCACATGTTACGTAGTAAGGGGTGGAGCCTTAGGTATTCACCAGGGTGGGGCAACCCACAGAACAATGCCACTTGCTCCTCTCTCTGCTGTCTTTCAGTCACTTCTCCCACTACCCACAAGCAAATTGGGCCCTTTGGTGCTGATTCCCACGTGGGTGGGTTTGGGTACATTCTAGGGCTCTGTGGGTCTCTGCAATGAATTCTCCTGTGAGGCAGGGAGTTTTTCCTGCTGCCTCTGAACCCCCACAGGTGTTTTCAGTCAGAGGCTTTGAGGCTTTATTTCCCTGTGCTGGAGCCCTGTGTTGTGTGGTCTGTCTGGGTCCCCAGTTGTTCCTTCTGGTTTATCTGCACATGAAAGTGGGACTGCCCACTCTGCCAACCTCCGTCTTGCCCACCCTGGTCCCCCAGCTGCTGCCTTGCTGCCAGTCCTCTCTGCCTGACTGCCTGTCTCCAGCTCTCCTACCGGTCTGGGTGAGTGTTTCTTCTTCAACTCCTTGGTTGTTGGACTTCCATACATTTTGATTTTCTGTCAGTTCTGGTTGTTTTTTGTTTTTAAATTTGTTGTTGTCCTTCTTTTGGTTGTACGAGGAGGCACAGTGTGTCTACCTACACCTCCATCTTGGCCCACAGTCTCATTGCTCTTTTTTAAAAAATACCTGTGTATGGTACAAATTTAAGAAAACCAAAATTGTACAAAGTGAAAAGTAAAATTTTCCCTCCCATCCATGGTCATCCAGGAACTAAGCTTTTTGATTCTTCCCATGAACGTGTACTATTTTTGTAAATAAAACTATATATTTTAAACATGAATTACATAAAAATATAGTACAAGCCCCTTCCTTTTTCTGCAACTTCCTTTTATTTTTTAACTTCATCTGTGTCAGGCATGTTTCTACATTAATACCCCATACTGTTGACCAAACACTTTTTTTTTTTACAACTGGAGAGTATCCCAAGGTCTGGATAATCTGGTTTTCCAGCATGTTTTAGATTCTACACCAGAAAACTATAGGAGAAAATAGATACCACACTTTGTGTGGAGATGAGCTGTGCCAAAGACCAGAGTGGCTGGGCCACCCTGCACCCTTGACCTGCCCCTGAGAAGAGCAAATGTTTGAGAGAATGAACCAAGGAAGGAGAGGAGAGTACCTCTGAATGGAAGACCAGAGGGAGGCGTCCAACAGATTCACATGGGTGGTTTGTTCATGAAGAAAGGATCCAGACTCCTTTCAGGTTGCTTAGAGGTCAGCAACAGAGCCTGGCCTCCCTGAGGACAGTTTTCAGTTCATAACCAGGAGAGGATGCTCATGAAGAGGGGAAGTACTGTGGCACTTCCTTTTAAGTCACGAGCCAAAGGATGCCATGCTTTATGAGAAGAACCAATACTAGATTTCACAGATGCACAAGCAAAGCAGTATCACTTCTCCAGACACTGAAACCCTCAGTTTTTCTATCAGGCATCATTGTTAAGAGCTCAGTTATAGCATTGTTTGTTTGTTTAGCAACCTGAGAAAGGAGAATTTTGTATTGAAAGGAACAGAGAGCATATGGTATCTTTTTGTTTTTGCAGAAATCCTACTTGAATGGATGTGATGGGTGCCCTGTGTCACCAGCAGCCCCCGAGCTTGGCTTTCAGTAGAAAGCTCTGGAGTATTCTCTGTTAGCTATCAGTGTGGCTGTGGACGGGATGGAGGGAACAGCCGGCTCTGGCAGGGAGGCAGCCAACAACGTCATGTTTCATCACTCCTCTGTGCCTTCAAATGTGCGTTTTGTTTGCTGTTTATTGTCACGGGTGACCTTCTGGCTGGAACAGAGTGTCTAAATGTGTTTTCTAAAGTAAGAGAGCAAGGCTGCCAGGAGCGCACTTGCAGGGAAGTTGTTTCATTTGGAAATGTGAGGAGGAAGGGAAACAGTTTCAAAAGAGTTTAAGTCCAGGGCGAGCAGGTTGCCAAAAGATAGACATTGTGGATGAAGTAAGAGCCTTGCTCCCACAAGGATGGGGGAACAGATGCTCTGTCAGGAAAACAGGAGTTGCTGACAGGAGAGACCCTGTTTTCTACGATAACAATTCTAAGAAAGGGCATTGAAATCGCCTTCATCTTGCCACTGTCTGCAAGCCCTGCTTCTGTGGGGAACTTGCGCATCGCTAAGGCCAAATTGTGCTCAATTATCTCTCAACTCAGGGAAAACTTCATGGAGGATCCTGAGAGACAGGGATGGGAGGGGTGGGGGGAGAGTATTTGCAAAGGTAGAATTTCCCTCCATGTCGATTTCAAGTCCTGATGGTTCTAGGCTGGTCACCTGACACCTGTGTAGTCCCTTGGACCACATGCCATTAAAGTAGGAGAAGCTTCAATCTTGGGCTTTATGTGAAAGGGTAATTGACGGATTAGGGACCAGCTGTTGAATCTAGGTAAAATTGCCACACAGAGCTGGCTTGATTCATTTTATGAAAGAGAAGACAGCTCATGTTTTATATTGCCTCAGGGAAAAATAAATTCTTTCGTTGCCTTGGAGATTCAAAATTGCATCCACTGCTGAGCACTGTCCAGCCTTTTGGCTTGTTTCTGCTGAGCCTGTTTAAGTAATGCGGCTTTATTTAATTTGGCATAACTTTCTGTTATTGCTGAACAAGAGGGAAGTCAGGGTTTTGATAAAGAAATATCATATATTCTGGGAATAGTCAAATGTCAGTGAAAATGAAGAAACGTAGGTGGTGTTAACAGTAAAAATCTTCACATTTTACTCTTAAGAATACGGCTACCACTCATTAAGACAGTGAGGCCATGGAAAATTTATGGGCTCTGGATTTATATAGAACAACATTCGTATTCTACTATTTCTTAACTCCAAATCAGCATTTCTTCCTTCGGACAGTGGTGTTTTGTGACACGCAGCATAGGTGTTAATCATCATAACACTTACAACATGCCTCACAAATGGCAGGGGCTCAAAATATCCTAGTTCTTTCTTTCCCCTTCTCCTGCCCTCCTGGAGGGTTCTATGACAATCTAGAATACTTGGGCCTCTTCTCTTCGGACCCAGAATAAGATACAGCAGTAAAACCACATCCTTTTATACAAATTTATCCAGTCAATTGTTACTGAAAGGGGAGTGGGGTAGAATTGTTCAGCTCTTGTACAGAATAGAAGTATTAAAACTTCACACAGGGGAGCATAAATGTTATCAGCATGGGGGTTAGACTTGACCAGTCTTGAGTTCCAACTGGGATAAGTGAGTTGTTTGAAATAGAACTCATCATCTGGGTGCCTGTGGATAAATTACTTAGCACACACGTGCTTTGGAAGAAAGCCAGGACCGCTGTCGTCTGTCCCTAAGTGTTCATTTAATAAAAATGATATTTACTCGTCTATATACAGAGGGCAGATACAAATCCTTCCTTCACGGGGACTAATGTCTGAGTGGGGATGGACAGATGGAAGCATGTAAGCAAATGGATAGGAAAAGTAAATTCAAGCAATGCTACATTTGATGATACGTACAACTGAGCAATGGATAGAGGGTGAGTGTTGAAGGGAGACAGGATGATGGTCCCAGAGGCCTCTCTAGAGAGATGACACTTGAGCTGAAGACCTAAATGATGCTGAGGAGGCAGTCTTCGGAGAAAGGCTGAGTAAGGGAGTTCCAGGGGCACAGAAGGCCAGGGACAAAGGCATTGAGAGTCCAAGGGAAAGAAAGCTGGTGTGAGCAAGGGAGGGGAGGACGCTGGGGAGATGGGCAAAGGGAAACTTATGGAGGGTTTTGTAGAGCATGGTAAAGAAGTTAGATTTTACTCTAAAAATATTTTAAGCAGGTTAATTGGTTACATTTACACTTTTAAAAGATGACCCTAAAATAGAAAGTGAACTTTAGGTTTGGTGTATATATTAAATTAGCTAATACATCAGAAAGCTCTTAACATAGTGCCTGGCATACAGTAGACTCTCACTAAATGTTTGCTATTATTATTATTGGTTTTTATTGACTGTGTATATGAATGTGTCTGCAATACCTAGAATGAACATGAAATGGTTTTTAAAAAACAATCATCTAACAATGTATTCCTATTTAAACCTGCAATCATAGCTGCTTGCGGAGGGGGAGGGGTATTTTAGAGTGCCAGTAAGCAAGTAACTCTCAAGAAATTGAATTATAAATATTATATGTAGGGGAGAATGAGGTGAGAAGAGCTTTTGAGGTCAGCACGAAATGCAGAAAGGCCTGCAAACTCCCTTGTTACAGGCATCCTGGAGCAGGCCAGCTCAGAGCGGTTGGTCGCACACAACTGGTGTAATATGCGGAACCCACGGGGCTTGAGTTTCCGCTGTGTATCCGTGTACTAGCAACAGAGGAACAGAAACCGTCCATGTTGAAAAAAAAATAGTTGATGTAGATTCCATTTGCTTGAAGAGTGTGGATAAAGCAACTAGGAATGTCTTCGTGTGTTCTTGCCTAGGTACAACTCTCATATAAGAAAGTGACAGATTTTTCATGGGTGGATGCCAACCAGGACAAATGAGCGACACAGGAATAAAGCAGTTGAGTCCACTGCTTTGGAGAAGACAAGGACTAGTTCTTAAAAGCGCTGATATCCTCACAAAGGGTGATCGGGATTAGTAATGGAATGATACTGTAGTTGCAGCCGCCTATTCTGATGTGTGACTACGTGTTTATGTTAACCGTTCACTTAACCATGTGTAGTTCATTCCACAGGGAGGGTTCAGTCATTCCTATCTACTTTCCTTGTTTAGCTCTAGGAAGTCTAAAGTTAAAGAGCCTCTTACCAACCATTAAAAAATATACCTGAGTCAATTGGACCCCACCGACATTTTATTTCATGTTTCTGATGTCTAGAGAGAAAAAAATCACATGGGACATGGGAAACATCTCTTACAAAATGAAGCCTGATTGGAGACCTTTACTAGTTGAGCCCCTTTGAAAATCGTCCAAGCCCATGGATGGCCCCAGAGCAGTTGGCCACTAAATGTTTGCTGAATGCCGTGGGTGCCTGGGAACCGGAAGGCAGATGTGCCTTTGTTTTGCATCTGTCTTAATTCTTTTAAAAGCTCTTAGTGTAGCCTGCTTTTCACTTTCAATAACAGGGCCGCCTTCTGACCTGCCCAACAATGCTGTCCAAAGATGAACGCTTCCAAACTCAGTCATAAACTTTGTATCCCACATCTTCTAGAGACAGGCCAGGGCCTATAAGCTTGGGGCAAATGCTTCATTTTAATATTCTAAGCCCTTTCTCATACCTTTTCCACTTCTTAGTCCCTATGAGAAATGGGAGGGGGAGAAGAGATGGGAAGGGAGGAGAGGAAAAGACAGGAGATGACAGAAAAGAGGGGAGAGGAGAAGAGAGGAGAGGGGAGGGGAGGAGAGGAGAGGAGAGGATTTTTCCCTGGCCAAATGAACCAGAAGCACACCATATCCTATAGCAACTCTTTGGAATTCATAACTCCAATCTATAAGGCATCTCTGCCTTAGTGTCAGAGTGTCCCTTAAGGGTGAAGTAATACTGGTGCAGCAGCCCATGCCATGACTTATAGAAAGTTTAATGCTCCTCCAAGTCTTTGGTGGCTTCACAAATGTCTTATATTCTCACAGTCATTCTTGGTTTGGAGGTGTGTATTCTACTGACTTGATCCTGCTTTCTGAGCATGCTGTTCTTATTCTACAGAGAATTAAATAAAGTCCTTTAACATTTCCATGAGAATATTATTCAAGTAAGATATCATAAATTGTGTATACACATGGCTACAGTTATCTCCTTCCCTTTATCTTCACCCCTTTGCCATGTGATTTTGCAGCTCCTCCCATCAAAAGTGGAAACAATTTCCCCATCCCTAGAGTCTTTGCTACACTGTGACTAGCTTTGGCCAACAGACAGCTGGAAATGATAGTGTGCCAGTTCAAGATTAGGCTTCACAAGATGTTGAGTGCTTCTGGTCTCGCTTGGAGCCTTGCCAATACCATGGGAATGGACCAGCCTGGCCCAGTCTGATGGAGGGCGAGTGGCCACATGCAGCGGAGATGGGCCATCCCACTGAAGCTACTCTAGAACAGCCAGCACCCAGCTAACCTAGCAGCTGGTTGATACATAAGTGAACTGATAAACCTAACTGATCACAAGGCCATTATGGGGCACAGACTGTACTCAACTCTTAGGGGAGTTGAATTTTACACTTCACATTAACTCAAACAACTTAGAAGGAAGTATTGGATATCCCTTTCTTGCTATTCTGCTTGTTCATCACCCCACCCCCGCCAGCTGCTCATTCTCAGGAGGCAATTCCCCAACCTTCCTTTTCCAACCTTGCGTCTCTGAATGCAGAGTGGTGCAGCCCTTTCCAACCCTTGCCACCAAATTCCAATCTGGATTTTCCCCTGCATATCTGGAGTCATTTCTGTCCTCCACTTACTTCCATTGTTCTTGTCTGAGTCTCACCTTTCCTCTGTCACCACAAGCTCTTTCAAAAGGAAGACAGAAGCATGTGCCATGTATTGCATCACCGATGAGAATTATGACACTTGGGACACAGGTAGAAGCTGTATGCTTCAACAATGCTGTGAGTTACGTTTCTGTCACACATGCTCGCATTTGAAGTCTCTGCAAAGTCATGGAAGGAAGATGTGTGTTTCACCTTGCTTGGCCTAATACTTTGTAATCATTTGATCAAGAAATAAACTATTTTCAGTGTGTGTGTGTGTGTGTGTGTGTGTGAGAGAGAGAGAGAGAGAGAGAGAAGACGCCTTTGATTATCCTGATAAGCTACCCCTTGTTAGAACACATTTTGGAAAATGCTACCCCTTGTGACCTGAGCCCCTCCTACTCCCAGCACCAACAGTGCTTTGGTGAAGTTGCTTCTTCCTTCAAGAGGTCATATTCATTTTTATCACCCTTCAGTCACTCATGTGTGGGAAGCCCACTCTTCAAGACTCATCAAAATGCCGACACCTCCCATGTAATGTTCCTGCATGCTTTTAATTCACACTGGCCGCTTCTTTCGCTGATCCCTTGTAGCTCTTGTTGCCCCACCCCTAACCATTTAAACCCTCCCCCATAGGGTAACACATCACTTTTGCCAGGCACTATAGCTTATTTCTGCCATTAAAACTAACAACTAGACTATAAGCTTATTCAGGACAGGCCACTATGTCATATTTTCGTGTGTGTATCCCCCAGTCCTGGACTCAGGGCAGGCCCTAACAATCTATTTATGGAATTGAGCTAGTAATAAAATAACAAGAATAGCTACTTTACTGAGTGCCATCCATATGCCTAGCTTTAGGTAAGCATAGTGTAAGCATAAGTATATTTTCATGTTTCATTTTAAAACAGCCTTATGAAATACGATTGTCCTTATTTTACAAATGAGACAATTAAAATTCAGAGAAATAATTTGTATGAAGTAGCCAAGTTGCAAAGCAGGCCCAAGTCTGACTCCACAGCCAGTGTGCGCTCACCGCCTCCGTGCGGCCCCCAGTGGCATTTACACCGCGTCCACCACACTTTGAGACGTCACACATAGGCACAGGCGTCTGCATGCACTTTCGGAGACACGGTCGATGTGTGCACTGCAGATTGCGTTATCGAAAGCCCAGGCCTGAGGTTTTGTTTACTTCCCTCCCCCAGTCGTCGAAATTGTAATGTTCTGTCACAACAGACTAACACAGAAGTGAGGTCCCTTTGGGAACAAGAGAAGCAAAAATTATCCAGAAGAATTAATCATTAAAATCACTCAAGGAAGCATTAGGACTTTGCGATGAGCCATATCGAGGAGACTCAGAGGCCACAAGCCTAGCAGACAGAGCTATATTTGCATTAATTCTATGAGGGATGGTTACAGTTTACACATCTATTGTATTATGTCCAAGATTATGTACATCATTTAAGTAAGGAAAGTTTTTAGGAATGATATTCGTTTCAGTCTACATTTAATTTTTGAAAAATAAACAACGCACAGCACATCTAAACCACAGTTCAAGTGGAAGTCTAAGCTTTGTACCTAACAATGTGTCTTCCCTGGAAGCTTAAAAATTCAACCTCTCCTCCACACCCAACCCCCACAACCCCCCCCCCCAAAAAAAAAACTGATCTTAATTCAACTGTGGCTCTGACACTCAGCTCTTTAATTTGGTCTTTGCTGACAGCTGACTTCAATTTTTGCCTGTTTATGGAAGTAAATTAAAAGAACACACTGTCTGTGATCGGTGGCTCTTTGTGGTGGAGTCCTACTCAGTTCCTAAATCAACTCCCAGGTAGCTGTCCAGAAAGCTAACCGTTCCGTAAACACATTTGCACAGCAGAGGCTCCGAGTGACTGGTAGGAAGTGTACCGCTTTCCCGGGGACGGCAAGGGTCAATGTCTTCGTTGCTTCTGTTTCCAGATAATGACTTTGGGACAATTCACCTCAGGTTTGGGAGCTCCTGATGGCTGGTGTCTGGGCGGTGGCCTCTCTTTATGCACATGTGAGCATCTCAGTTATTTACTGATTGCGAGAGCATCCCTCTGGCATTGGTACTTATCAAACATGGGCACAGACACCTGAAGAGAAGCCCCCAGTAGCTCATATAACTACTCATATTTTAACTCATATAACTTCCCTCATGTTCAAGAATGCTTTGGTACAGGATAGCATTAAGTCTTATGAAATGAGACTTGATTTTAAGTGTAAATGAACTGACAGCATTTATTATGCTATTTTCAGGGTTTCTAAGCAAGTGGAAAAAAACCCAGATATGATTTTACTGACAGTGGAAAGGCACTTATTAAAGCTACATGACATTATATGTCCTTAAAATCTCCAAATCCAGGAAGCACAAGGTCATGGTGATTGCTTCTTTTCCTTGAAACATTATCTTCTTGGAAATATTTGAAATCATCACTGAGATATTTCCCCACGGCTGGCAAGCTGCCTTACAGGGTGTGAACTCTGTACCTCTTACTAATGAGACAGTATGTTGCCATGTAGTTTGATGTTAGAAGTGTAGCATGATATTGAGTTGAGTAAAGGGCAACAATGATAATTTTTGGTTTCTACAAAGAACGCCTTTGGGGGTTCCTCATGGGTAATGCTAATCCAAGTGCGTAGTATAATACAGTGTTTAAACGTCGTGATATTCTTCCCCAGAACGGGTTGCATTTCAGCAGAAGCGGGTGATAATTTTCCTTTACACTTGGAAGATTTTCAATATTCCACTTAGCTCACTGTAGACACATATACACCCGTAGTGCAATATATTATATCTTCTTATCCTCTTTAGAAAAGCAACTATGGGTACATTAGCTTACTAAAAGGTAAATGTGCTACTTCTGAAGACGAGTTCATACAAAAGTACTCAAAGTATATCATATCTTCTTCTGGGAGCTAATTCCCAGAAAAATTACTTAAACACTTCACATTTCACAAAATCACTTAAACATGGGTAGAGAATGACTTGTTTGTGACTGTACATAAAGAACATGTTTCTTCTGCTCAGCAAATTTTCCTACTTCAGTTGGAGAGGCTGAAGGTGACCACAGAGTTTCTTGCTTGAGCCCCTGGGGGGATGGCAGTATCACCAACTGAAATAAGGGACATGGGAGGAACAGCCTTTGAGGTGTTGGGAGCTCACAGAAAGAAGAGTGGATTCCATTTGGAGGTGCACGTGAGGTGTTGAAGTTGAAGTATGGCTAGCAAAGACAATTGTTTTAATAAAAGACCAGTCTCTTACCTAATAAAACTAGTTTAGTGACATCATCTCCTTTAATTCCTGATTCATATGGGAGCCAAGATTGATTGTTTCCAGGTAAAATGGTTATTTTAAACATGGGTATCATAAAGAAAGACATGTTTATATTCTCATATGTGCTAAGTACCCCCGAATCAAACTGGTATGATGTCCTATTTCCTGGGTACTTAGAATTTTTTTTTGTTTATTTTCTTACTTTAATTAAATTCATCTTATAAGTCTGAGCAGCAGACAGTGTACATTGTTTTAATCTATGGAGACACATGCACAGCGGAGCTCACGGAGAAAAGAAATTGTTACTTTTTCCTTCTCCCAGGATTGTCCTGGGGACTGGAATCACTTAAACAGGCAGGCTGTGAGTCTGCTCGGTGCTGCCCCTCCCATCAGCTCGTTGGCTCCTTCAGCATCACGGACTGTGTCCCCAAACCAGGGCAGCGCTAGCGACAGGTAGAGAAAAAACTGGCCTCACATCTCAGGAATTTCATCTCTCAGTGCATAACCTTAATTGGTTTGGCATAAATTTGGTATAAGATTCAATAAAACAGTACAGGAACTTGAAACATACCACCAGAATCGCTGCATTCAGAGCTTAATCTTCCCAGAAGCGGGGCAAACCTCACAGAAAATTCGTAGCAGAGGATTGTCCAGAGAACACTCACCTAAATCCCTACAGCTACCACCGTTGTGAGGATAGTCTTGCTCTGTTTTGGACCTGGCATAACTCAAGGATCCCTTGGTTTTTTAAAAAAGCATGTTTATAAATATTCCTTACAGACAGCAAATTAGGCATGGCTCCTTGCAGGGGGGTGACCTTTTCCAGGTCCCTGTGCTTTATTCTGATTGGAGGAAACCCGTGAGAAGAGGAGGAGACAGGAGGAGCTCCACTTTCTGGAAGCACCAGAGATCCCACACTAACCAATCTTTCAGATCCTTTTGGCCAAGTGAAGAGATTCAGATCCAAATCAAGTTTCTTCCTTATTGTAGAGCTTGAATAGAAGGGACCACTTTCGAAGGTGATTTTTGTTTGTTTGTTTGTTTTGTTTTTTTGAGATCTCCTGGTGGAGAAATACAGATGTCCAAAACGAGGGGAACTGTGAGTGGGAAAAGTTAGGAGGAAGTGAGTTGGGGTAGGGGGAGGGCTGGAAGTTACCCTACTTCATTATCTTCTCTGGTGTTTGGAATAAACTTATCAATCATATCTCACAAGGGGTTCAGGTCCGACACTCTGAAACGCATCTGGTTATCATTCCCAAGGGAAATTAGCCCATGCTGTGTCATTATCCTGTCAAGAAATCAAAGGCCTCTTCCTGCCTCAGAGACTGTGGTTTGCCTTTGCTTACCACAGTCCGCCTCTCTGTGACCCTCACCTGGGAGTGTGCATGCAGGAGCCCGCGTGCTCAGCTAGCGCCACATAGCTCTTTTCTAGAGGCTGGCTTACTGCATCTCCTTCTCCTTTGTATCAGGGTAGCCCACCTACGTGCACTTTGAATTAACGTTGGAATTTAATAACAATTATAACATCGTTTATAGGGGAGAATATGTTCCAGTTTCCAATAAATCACCTCGAAATAGTATTTCTACCACCCAACCTATCTGTAAATTGGCAACTTGTACCTATTTTGCCTAACTTCCTATATCTTCTTTACCAACAGTGTAATACACCTATGAGATTAGTAGTGTAGGTATTAAATAAAATGACATGGCTCAACACAGAAATTCTTTCCACTGAGCCTTAAGATTGGCATTGATGATGAAGTCACATAGTTAAGTTGTGTCGGGTAGTATTCGATCAAACGGTGTCGCAGGGACTCACAGAGCGGTCATCTGATGCGTGGTTCATCGTGAGTACTCTCAGAGCGCTGCAGGCAGAGGTGTAAGATGGGACGATGTGAGGTGCACTGAGACACGACCCTACTCAGGAGGACTTGCCCCAACTGCTGTGTTCACGACAGAGATACTATCATAAGCCTGGGAAGCCTGAAGCTTTGCCCTTATGTCTCACTGAACAAACAGAAATTTGGTTCACACAATTTGGGGAGATTTTTTCATCAATAGATTTCTCTCTCATCCTATAGTAACACAAGATAAAACATATTTTCCCTGTGAATTTAACTTTATTCCAAAGTTAATTTCCAAAACATCCTTGTTCATGTTTTGGGAGTAGTAAATTTCATATGGATGACCATAACATTTATTAAATTTTATTCAAATTAAAATATAGACAATACATTTCTTGCCATATGTGGAGTGGTTATGAGACTCAAACAGAGGTGAAAAGTTTTGTAAAATGTATACTTATACAAAAAGTGTCAGTAACCTTTCACAGAATGTAAAATGCAAGTCAGTAAGATCAAAGGAAAACTATCATGGAGAAACATCTAGTAAGTCCCAGCCATAGAGCTTTCAAAATATAATCATTTTAGGAGAAAATATGCTGCAAAGTGGTGAAACAAAAAAAATGTGGTGAACCGAAAGTATTTAGAGAATAACCTTATTGACAGATTCTAACATAACTAGAGACAACACTCTAAACAATGTCATGTTGCTATCACAGAAACCCTAAGCTATCACATAATTGCAACAGGTCGCCTTTAAAGCAAAAGACCTGGAGGTGACCTTGGGGGTGGAAACACGAAGAATAGGAATGCCATCTCGGGATTCCATTTATTAGATCCAACCACTGGCTCTTAGCAATTGCTCAGCATTGCTTTTCTTTCTTTTCAGCTACCTAGCAGGTGGTGTCCAACTGAAAATAAGTATTGCCACTTCCATATTGAAAAAGACAATGTCTTGTGTTAGAGCTCACTGCAAGGAACAAATCCAACTCTCTGCAACGTGAAGTGCAAACATGGCCAAGTAAGTGAATTATAAAAGAAATCGTGGATTTAGCATACGCCAACATCCAGAAAGAAAGCTAGTCTTTGGGAGATCAAAGCACCCTACAGATCCCTAGGAACACAGTCAAATTCTCCTTCTACCATAACCAGGTCCTGGATAGAAAATAAGCCTCTCACGTTTTTCCCATCACTGTTTAAATAACGACTTAAAAAAAAAAAAAAAAGGATCTCAGTACTTCTAGAGGAGTGCTCCGCCAAGTGAAAAAACCAAAGTTTGATATAAGTATATATGATACCAAGATATTCATAAGAATTATCTGGGGAGTATGCCAATTTTCTGGACCCCTTCTCTAGAGATTCTAATTCTGTAGGGCTGGGATGGAGATGAAGAACCAGCATTTTTGAGAAGTACTGTTGAACTGCCCTTTGTAAAGAGATGCTGGCAAAGGTGGGTCGTAGACAACAGTTTGGTCAGAAACAGGGAAATACTAAACTGGAAAATGTATCTGTATGTTCCCAACAATATTCGCCAACAGGTTTTCTCAGTTATTATGTTACAACAGATTCTTTGTATAGTTCATAAATTCAGGGTAAAAATTCTTTTAATAGTTGATTTAATTAAATATTATCATGGGAAAGGTAAGTATCATGTTTGATTAGTTTTTCACTGCATTAAAAAGTATGTGTGTGTATTGTGTTGGGGGGTTGGGAAATCTAGATGCAATAATTACTCTACTTTATCCTTTAAAAAAATCAAATTTCTGTTAAAATTTGTCTGTACACAAAAAGTAGTTATTTTGATAAACTACTCTTGCATATGCTTCAAAATATGTTTACTCTTTAAAAACATACAAATTTCATTTGGTTTCTCTTTTACCTATATAAATATCTCCTCAAATGAGGATAACATTTAAAAAGGTCATGAAAAGCAATGGAATATAATCTCAAGTAACTTTGACTTTTAAGAAAGAAATCAAAATTGGAATAGATAAGCACACAAAAAATTAATAGAAGTGTTGAGGGGAAGTTTTAGGAGCTAGGATTGTTTAGTCTAGAAAAGAGATGGTCAGGGAATATTTTTAATAATGGCCATGCCTAAAACATTAGGTTATACTGGGAAGAGAGCAGACATTTCTTCATCTTAACTGGACACAGATATCCTGCTTCTTGGAGATTTTACAATCATCGTTTATAACTTTTCAGTAGGTGTATCTTTTTTCTCATCTCCCTTCTCCCTGTCCATTTCGTCCTTCCTCCTTTCCCTTCCTTCCTTGTGCAAACGGAGCATCTGTTATATGCCAGGCACAAAGAAAATGAGGTTGATTTAAGGTAGGTGCATTTGGTTAGGGAAGATTTCATGGAGAATGTTGCTTGGCTGTTCCAACACTTTATGAGAGATCTGTGTAGAAAATGATATGGGGTATGGATTGCACAGGAGGTTTTTCAAAAAGAGCACTTACTTGGGGAAATTTCAGGTAATTTCCAACAAGAGAGTCTAGTATTGTGATTCAATTTCAGGGTGTTGAGTATCATAGAAATTATGAAGTCCAGAGAGGCTAGCCGAAAACTTTTTTTCCTACTGCTGGTTTCACTGATATCACTTGGAAAAGATTATTAAGTCTATTTGGCAGACTTTCCCCCAAATTGCTACTCTTGTCTTTCACTGAATGATCAAAGAAAGATACTGTTAACCAAATGGAGTGCCAAATCAGGTGTCAGGGATATCTGGTTCTATTTTTTTTAGCAGTTATTGATAAGGAACTTTGAATAAGCTGCTTAACTGGTCTGAATTCATCTTTTTCCCTCTCCAGCAGCCCTCCTGTAACACTTCTCTGAATCGTTTTTCAAGAAACATCCCTTTCGCTTCTTGGGCCCATTTTGGTTCAGGCTAAGACCTGGAAATCTAGCATCCGACTAGGTGCCCCGCTGAGAAATGGGTTCATTAGGCCCCAAAAGAGCCACAAAGGGTGACCACAGCTGGCTCAGTGCAAGCAAGTACGCAAGGATGAAGTAGTGTAGGATGCTGAAAGAAGCAAAGAGAATGACGGAGAATGTGACAGGAGATCATTATTAGGACCCAGGCAAGCCGGTGGTCGGCCCTGAGAAACATTGTTAAGCAGGGAGTCCCGGGGAAGGAGACTGGCAGAGACAGGAAGAGAGGTTATTATCGAAGAGGAGCTCTGGAACAAGCTTCGCAATGAGCCCGGTCTTGGCTTTAGGACTTCCAGACAAGAATTTAAATGAATCAGTAAATGTTTTTAATTAGATGTAATGTGCACATGTTCAGAAAGGCTACGTTATATCTCTTTATGAATATAGTACAATTATAGGTTTTCACTAACTCCAGCTTTCTCACTTCTAGTCAAACTTTCAACTGTGTCCGCAGCCTCCATTTCATGTCATTTTCTGCCATCTAGTGGCTAATAATGGTATAAGCAAAACCTACTCAAACCCAAACTGATTTTCTCTGTATGTTTTGCTGAAAACTCGAGGCATTCAGCTTTGCAAAAATGATGGAGTTTCTATTCACTTTCTTTACATCCTGTTTTTCTCCAAAGAGGATAATGGTGGTATGGTTTGGTGTTGGAATTTCAGGTCATGAAAGGGAACAAGTTTGAGAACATAAAATCAAACAAAATTATAAACTTTCACTCACTATTTTTCTTAGCCTTTAAAAAAACAATTTTTTTTGGTATTTCTCTCCCACTCAAATTTTATATAAATGAAAATTCAATAAGTTTCGCTAACCAAGTAATTCTGGTTCGTTCATTTTATTATTTTATGCTAAAACCAATCTAACTCTCATTTAATTACGTCAAATGGCTTAGATCATTTTTCCCAAAATGTGTCCAGCTTTTATTTCCTCTTGTGTCCCTTGCTTGTAAAGGAGATATCACTTGACATGTTTTCATTATTAAAAATAATCTATGGTTCAACTTTTCGCCTCAGGCGAGACATAACACTAACTATTATTAAATTAGCTTATAATTCAAACAAAATATTCTGGAAACTTGAATTCTTTGTTCTCTCCCCCATCTGGTCCCCTTAGGACTGCTTCATGTAGTGTTTGCACTGCAGGGAATGTGTGAGGGACAACCCACATGAAACGTTCAGCCCGAGCCCACGGTCAGACGAGGGAAAGCCCTGTGATAAACAGCATACGTGAGGGGCTGGGAAGGACACAGCATACTCCCAAACCGCATTTGGAGACAGTGTTGAACGCACAGGAATTTAGTTTAGTTTAGTGGTTAAGGGCCTGCTTTGGAGGGAATCGACAGACACACATTCCAGTTCTGATACTTACTAGCTGTGGTGCCTTAACTTACTGAACCTTCTTAAGCTTCAGTTCCTTTATCTGTCAAATAAGGAAATTGTAAGGATTATAAATAAAATATTTTACGTATAGCTTAGTCTTGGCACAGTGTTGCACACAGAGTAAGTCTTTAATAAATACTAGTTAAGTTGATACTGACTGGCAGACAATCCGTGTTTTGTCAGAAATTTCTAATTCTGCCTAAATAACCTTTTATAATGTAAATTATTGGTTTACTGTCCTACAACTGCCTGACCTTCTCTGGGGCAGCCTGCGGAGTGGTTTGCCTATGATGGTCAAAGATATGTTACTTCAAACAAGAGAGGAAGAGTGTCCAAAGAGTCCAGAGTCATGGGCCTCATTCATTCTGACGCCACTCATTCATTCCAGTGCCGAGGGGGAAGGCTTTGTAAAGCATGTGGAAGGAAGGAAATCTATGATTAAATCCTTGAAATATGTTTTCAGTACTTCTGAAACTTCAAGCTAGAATAAAGGAGCTCCCTCTCCAGACCGTGTAGGGGATAAGGGAAGAGCGGAGTTTGGGACCAAATGAGCCACGGCAAGACAGATGAGAGCTCTTGTTCTACCACATCCCAGGTATCTGAATTTGGGGCAAATCATTGGACACTCTGGAGTCTGCACCTTTGACATCTACAAGGAATAATGCAAGCAGGAATGCTCACCGGACCACACTGTTCTGCGACCGTGGAAACTCCATGACGGCAGGTACCGACCTGTCTTCCCTCTAACTGCATTCACTGGGCACAGCGCGATGCTCAACATCACACAGGTGTTTGTGATATTTGGGGGAAGAGGGAGCCAATGCATTCATTGCATTTAACCGTCCAGAAACCCAGGCCTGTATCTGTTATTGGCTCAAGGAGATTTCCAATTGAACATGTGGAAGGAGGCACAAAACCAGTGGGAAAACCAATCTCTTAATTTCCACCCCTAGAGCCTCGTTCTATGAATGGTGCTACCACCCACTTCATTGTTCATGTCAGAAACTGCATTTTCATCCTGGTTTCTTCTCTTTTTCTGCTTCTAGGATTTCTGTCCTTTCTAACTCCTAACCATCCTTGGAATGTGTGTAACTTTCTCCACCTCCTCTACCATACATATTTTAGGGCCCTGGAGGGGCCTGAATCACTGCAACAATGTTTCAGATTGCTTTCCCCACATCCACTCTCACTCTCCTCCCATCCATTCATGATGAGTGACAGACAGACCTCTGGGAAATGAAAATACTCACGGACACTGTTCAAGCTGAAGAAAGGAGGCACAAGTTCGGACGAGCAGAGGCTGAGATGGAAGAGGAGATCTGAGTTCTGGTTCTGGATCTCTTACCGCCTGGACTTGCCTCTCTAGATTTTGGCTTATTCACCTGTAAGATAAAGAACTTGGATCAGATGACTTCTAAAGATACTTCAAACTTTAAATTTCAATGATGTTGTTAAAGATATTTCTAATTATGGATCAGATGCCTTTTTAAATTAAATCTATTGGGGTGATACTTTAAATTTTACTTTTAATAATAGAATTGGATCACATATCATGATTTTTTAAGTCTGCACACTTGGAACAATAGCCCAATTAAAAATGATAAAGGAGGTCAACATGGCGGCATGGGCAAATGTGGTACTTGGAACCACGGAACACCACATTAAAATCACAACTAAACTACATAACAACCATCATTCAGAACTGCCTGAAATCTAGCTGAACAGAAGTCCTGTAACATCAAGAATATAAAGGAGTAACATCGAGACTGGTAGGGGGGCACAGAGATGTGGAACAAGCTGGTCCCACACCCACGTGTGGCAGTAAAAATTGGGAGGAATATCTCAGCTGCAGAGGACCCCCTGAGGGGCTCGGGGTCCTAGCCTACACCAGTCCCCCAGCCCAGGGTTCCAATGTCAAGAATAGAAGTCCTCATAACTTCTGGCTGTGAAAACCAGCAAGGATTGTGCCTGAGGGAGACAGACGGAGGCTTGTGGTGTCAGAGGCATCCCTCATAAAGGGCCCATGCATGGACTTACTCGGACTCACTCCCTCTGAGTTCCAGTGCTGGGGTAGCAACTCGAAAGGCACCAGGAATACACAGGGAGGAACTGAGTTGTCTGGCATCAAGACAAGAGCTGGGGGGTGCATTTTTCCAGAAAGAACTGCTGGCAGAGATCATTTTCCTTTGCTGAGCATTGTCCCCAGAGAGCCAGCAGGTGGGAGTCATATCTGAGTCTCCATCAACCTGGCTCACACTGTTTGCCCCACCTTGGTGATTCCATGAGACCCCACCCCACCCAACTAGTGGCCCCACCCAAGCCGTTTCCAGTGGCTGTTCCATATGAACAGCCTGTCTTGTTCCACACTTCAGACTTTCCTAAAATCTCTTAAACAAGCAGCATCTGGCCTTGGGATGCCCCATACCTCTTGCTAAGTGGCCCCAGGCCCAGCACTAGTGACAGGCAGTCTCTGTTAACAGCATGGCCTCTCCTGGGCACCTCTAAGCCCCAGAGCCAGTACACCAACTGGGCAGCTTCAGACCACACTGAATTACAACCCAATCACCTCCAAGAGTGACACACTCAAAGGGCACTCAGTGGGCACCAAAGCCCCACTGAAATGAGTCCTGCTCTGTGGAGTTGGCCCCTGCAGAGCAGCTCCTCTGCTGTAATCACAACTAGTCCTTGCAACCAGTCGGCCTGAGGGTCAGTCCTCCCAACAGCAATCAAGGCTCAACTACAACAGGAGGGTGCACCCAACCCATACGGGGTGTGGCTGGAACACCCAGCTCAGGTGACTGGTGAGGCTGTGCACTGCACCCTAAACACCACTCTACCAAGACTAGGAGACACAGCAGCTTTATTTAATACATACAAACAAACACAGAGAAGCAGCAAAAATGAGAAGACAGAGAAACAGATCCCAGATGAGAGAAGCGGAGAAATCTCCAAAAGAAGAACTAAGTGAAATGGAGGCAGGCAAACTACTGCATACAGAGTTCAAAACAACGATTATAAGGTTGCTCAAGGAACTTAGTGAGAATTTCAACAGTATTAAAAAGAACATGGAAACCATAAAAAAAAGAACCAGTCAGAAATGAAGAATGCAATATCCAAAATATCTAGAATACAGTAGAAGAAATAAACAGTAGATTAGATGAAACGCAGAATTTTATCAGTGATTTGGAAGATAAGGAAGCAGAAAATACCCAGTCAGAACAGCAAAAAGATTTAAAAAAATCCAAAAAAATGAGGATAGTGTAATGAGCCTCTGAGACACCGTCAGATGTACGAACATTTACACCATGGGGAGCTGTAAGAAGAGAGAGAGTGAGGAATTGAAAAATCTATGAAGATACAATGACGGAAAACTTCCCTAACCTGCTGAAAGAAAGACATACAAGTCCAAGAAGCACAGAGAGTCCCAAACAAGATGAACCCAAAGAGGTCCGCACCAAGACACATCATAATTAAAATGCAAAAAGGTAAAGATGAGGAGAAAACCTTAAAAGCAGCAAGAAAAAAGCAGTTACCTATAAGGGAGCTCCTGTAAACTGCCAGCTGATTTCTCAGTAGAAACTTTGCAGGCCAAAAAGGGCTGGCAAGAAACATTCAAAGTAATGGAAAGCAAGTATCTATAACCAAGATTGCTCTACCCAGCAAACCTATCATTTAGAATCAAAGGACAGATAAAGAACCTCCTGGACAACAAAAAGTTAAAGGAGTTCATCACCACCAAACCAATATTATATGAAATGATGAAGGGTCCTTTTTAAGAAGAAGAAAAAAGATTAAAAATATGGGTAATAAAATAGCAATAAATACATATCTATCAACAATTACTTTAAATGCAAATGGGTCAAATGCTCCAATCAAAAGACATATGGTTGTTGAATGGATAGCAAAAAAAAAGAAAGAAAGAAAAAAGACTATTATATATGCTGTTTATAAAAGACTCACTTCAGATCAAAAGACATACACAGACTGAAAGTAAAGGGATGGAAAAAAGACATTTCATGACAATGAACATGAAAAAAAATGCTGGAGTAGCCATACTAATACTAGACAAAACAGATTTTAAAACAAAGGCTATATCAAGAGCAAAGAAGGGCCCGGCAAATTCACTTCTGGGTGTTTATCCATAGGAACCCAAACCACTAAATCCAAAAGACATGTACACCTCTGTTTACGGCAGCATTATTTACAATAGCTGCGGCATGGAAACAACCTAAGTGTCCATCAGTGGGCGAATGGATAAAGGAGTTGTAGTATATGTATATGTGGAATATTGTTCACCATAAAAATGAGAATATTATATCATTGGCGACAACATGGACAGACCTTGAAGGCACTGTGCTAAGTGAAATACGTCAGACAGAGAAAGACACATTCTGTGTGATCACGTTTCTTTGTGGATCTTTTGCAAAAACCCACAAAACTCATAGAAATAGAGATCGGATTTGAGGTTATCAGAAGCAGGGGGCTGGAGGAAGGGAAATTGGAGGTCAAAAGGTGGTCAAAAGGCACAAACTTCAGTGTTAAGATACATAAGTACTAGGGATGCAACGTACAACAGGATGACTATAGTTAACACTGTCATGTGATATATGGGAAAGCTGTTAGAAGAGCAAATCCTAAGAGTTCTCACCACAAGGGGAACATTTTTTTCTTTTCATTGTACCTACATGAGATGATGGATGTTAACTAAACCTACTGTGGTAATCATTTTACAGTAAATGTAAATCAAAGGATCCTTCTGTACACTTTCAACTTATACAGTGATATAGGCCAGTTATTTCTTAATAAAACTGAGGGAAAACTTAAAAATAAAAAATAAATTAATCCACCCAGGAAAAAAAAAAGAGTGGCCCCAAGTCTCCACCTCACATCTGTATCCATAGCTATGACGTGGAAGCTTCTCCCATCAAGAGTTGGAGTCTAGCCCTGGCTGGTGTGGCTCAGTGGATTGAGTGCTAGCCTGCAAACAAAAGGGTTGCTGGTTTGATTCCCAGTCAGGGTACATGCCTGGGTTGTAGGCCAGGTCCCCAGCAGGGGGCGTGTGAGAGTCAACCACACATTGATGTTTCTCTCCCTCTCTTTCTCCCTCCCTTCCCCTCTCTCTAAAAATAAATAAATACAATCTTTAAAAGAAAAAAAGAGTTGGAGTCTATCTCATACCCCCTGAGTCTAGGCTCACTTTGTAAATTCCTTTTGCCAATAGAATGTGGCAGAAGTGATGGTGTACCACTTTTGAGCATGGGCCTCAAGAGGACCTAAAACTTCTGCCCTCCCTATTGAACACCTGCCTCTCCCATAGGAACAAGCCTGGGCTGGTCTACTGGAGGTTGCTAGACCTTATGGAGCAGACATAAACTGATCCAGCCAAGGTTATTCTAGGCTATCCGGCCCTCAGGCAATCTGGAACTGACTGCAGATGAATGGCAAGTCCAGTGGAGATAAGACGACAATGGCCAATATCAGTGGAAATCTGGGGAACTCACAGATTCATAAGAAATAATAAATAGCTAATACCTTAAGCCACTAAGTTTTGGAGTGGTTTGTTACACAGTATTATTGTGGCAACAGATAACTAATAAAGGGTGAAACGGGGCTAAAGTGCGGCCCACAGTCCTCTTGTTAAACCAGGAAGGTTATGGTGGATTTGTGACTGTTAGAAGGAATGCAACTTTTTTCCAAGTTTTTTCCAAATGCAACTTTTTTCCAAGTTGCATTTGTGCCAGCACTAGCCTTGGCCATGGCTACTGGAAGAGGGAACACAAAATGAAAGCTCTTGAGCCACTTCACCTTACCATAGCACCAGCATCTGCCTGTTAATACATTCCTTTCCTAAGCACCTACTTTATTTTTTTGTTAAATTATGACTACCTTTCTACAAGTCATCCTCTGCAATATTGACTTTTTTCGGCTTATGACAAAAGTTTTAGAAGCAAGGACTTTGGATTCACACAGAGCTGGGTCCGGATGCCTCCTACCCTGGTTACCCAAGGTGTTACTCAACACTTCCGAGCCTTCATTTCTTCATTTGATAAATGAAATAAATGGAATAACACTAATGTTAACTTATTTTTTAACTGAAGTGTCTGTGTGAGTACATGAAATAAAAAGAAAGAGAGATATGCATAGATAGATGGATGGATAGATAGATAAACAGAGAGAGAGAGAGAGATCTTTCTTTTGGGGGAAAGCTAATAGGGACACTGTGTTTCCTATCCTTAGGAAGCCTACACCAGGAACTTCTGAAAGACGACCTCTCTTACAGTCTTTCCTGGAAGCCTTTGCTTGTGTAGAGTTGACTGTCTCTGAGGAGGGGCGGGAAGCAGAGGGTGGGGGAGGCCTCAGGCAGGGAAAGGTGGTGCACACCCCGGGCGAAGCCCCCTAGGGCGATGCCTGGGAGGCTCGTCCACCCAGGTGCGCTCGACTCTCTGCGGAGCACTCTGTGCCCAGGGTGGACTTGAAAAGGAAGAATTTCAGGGTATTGTTGGGCATCTCAGAGGTAACCAGTGTGGCCCATCTCTCTGCAAGAGAAACTAGGGACTTTTGCATCACTCAGAGGCAGGTGAAACCAGTGAGGGGGTAAATGAAGATGGAGTTTAATTCCCTACCATTCAGGCTGCATGGAATCTTAAAGCTGGATGTCCAAGTTGGATTTAAAGGTAGTAAAGTAATGAGGTATTCCTTGTACTCCTGAGTGGTGGTTAAAAATTCACAGCCACATGCCATCGGGGGGCAGAGAATGTTCTCTGTTGGCTCTGAGGGCCTTGCAAGCACCTTCAGAGAGGCCTGCATTGATGGAGCATTGTTACTGCCGAGGACGTGTGTTTTCACGGATGAACTAAGCTTATCCACCGTGCGAAAGCCTGATTACTTTCTCCCTGGAGCCTGAGCATTTTCCAGGCTTTATTTATCCGTAGCCGGAGAGTTGAGCAAGATATCTTGTGCAGATAAGACAAACGAGATCTTGTTCCAGGACTCCGTTACAGAACTTGTGATTTTCATCACCCTTTGGGTTACCATCTTCCAGGGTGAAGATTTTCCAAAGGGCTAAGTTCTAATTTTTGGCTAATGATGACTCCCCGGAGAGTGACCACTGATTCCAAATGCAGACATTTATTCTGCTTTGGGAACTGTTTGCAAAGCTGCTTTAATTAGGTGCTGAGCTCTTTATCAGCCATCACCAGCCAAATTTAGACATTACATCCCCCTGAGAGCTCCTCGGTACTGAGTTCTCAGCCTCTTCCCTCCTCCCCACCCCCAGAGTCAGTAGGCTATTGTACTGTCCCAAGATCAATAGCTATCAAACTTGCTTTTTTAGTTCTCAGTGGCTCTAAGTCACATTGCCATCTGCAAGCTGAACTACAATTAAAGACCTGATTTGTATAGTATTTAACAGGCTTTACGGGAGTTTAGTTATTTGGAGTTGAATCTGGAAGCACTTCAATTCAGCTATTTTTCAGAGATGTTTATTTTCCGCATTTCTGGCAGTGTTTTGCTAAGAAATGCTGCTGACATGCTTTCTCAGTAGTGGCATTCGGGGCCCCTGTAGGACCCCTTCGATGAGAAAAATAAAGGCTGTGTCAGAGAGAAAGGTCAGACTTAAACAGAACTCTGGGAATTTAAATCAATATAAGCACATCAGAGTATAACAAAATGAGTCTCCCATCTTTGCGGTGCCAGAAAATGCTTTGTAATTCTAAGAATGTTTCTTAGAATGTTTCTTTATGAAAAATAGCCGAGACTTTCTTAAAGGGAAGACACAAGGAGTTCTTAGAATAACACTTGTTCAGGTTGGGCCACAGACCTCTAATCTAAGAAAAGCTTTGAGGACTGATACTTAAATAATTATCAGAAGGAAGTGAATGATTTTAAGATGATGATTTTTTTACCCTGAAGTGCAAATTAAAAAAAAATTCAGGAGTTAAAGTTAGCTTTCAATATTATGCACCAAATGCTTCCTGGCTTAGAAATTATTTTCTTAGTTTCTGCCTTTTCCTCTGCAAGGAGATGGGCGAGTGTTTTCTTTGCAGGTATCTGCATGAATACTGTCTATTTTGAGTGAAGGCTTTTCAGTTTTTGTCTTGTTAGGCTAAAACAAATAGCCGAGTCTCCATCCAAATTTCAGCACTCGTCTTGTTTCCTCCCAGTTGTTTGAACTTAACACGTTACTAAAATAAATCCACATACTCTCTTTGATGAGCTAAGTCAAGGATTTCTACTGATGCATCTGGAGCTGGTTTCCCTGCAAACGTTCACCTTCAGGTGTGTTATACCATCTCCATCTGTACAAGAAGAGCGGGTTTGGTGCCCAAGACTGTTAAATAGTCTTCCTTTCATCATCGGTTATTTACGTGGGTCATATGACATGTCATACAGTTTTGGAAAACAACGATTGTATATCAAGTATACAATAATGCTTGATAATTTAAAATATTTTGAATTATTTTATATTAGTCTCACAATTTTACATGCACAAAACCTAAACAGAATTAGCTGACTCTCCTAATGCCCCTCCAAAGTGTCATAGCCAAATATCTTGCCTCTCAGTCTTTATTGTACTTCATGCATCCCATACTCGTAAACGGTCCTGCCGTTCTCCCTGTAACCCAAGCAGGAGCCTAGCAGGACCCCTGAGGCTGCCTCCCCCATGACCCTCCCTGGGCAAGACACGCTGTCTTTGCCTGGACCTTCCCTCCAGCTCTGTCACCTCCTGACTCAATTTCTCCACATCAAGGCACTATAGTCTCCTCTAGTTTTTCTGCCTGGAGGCACTCTCCCCCATACCACAGCCAGAGTAAGCTTCCAAATTACAGGTCTGATCAAGTTCCTTTTCAGCTCGATTTCCTTTAACAATGATCTGTTACCTAAATCGGGGACATCATTACATAATGGGATGTTAAAGGGAAAATCAAACAAGCCCAAAATGGCATCAGTTGTGCTAAAGCCCGAGATACCAAACTGAAACCTAATACCTGATTTAATTGCCATTTCAACTGCCCTTAAAAATATCATCTTAATCAACCAGTTTGGAATTAGTTTGGAATTCTGTGCTCCACACCAGTGAGATGATAATCTGTCATATGGGGCTTCTCCATCCCTTCCCTTTTCCCCAGGGAGAAGAGACCAGCAGCTTGGTAAAACCCTTGCGGGTCCCTTCCCCTCTGAATAGATGATGTCCAGGTTTAAAAATAATCCTCTCTTTTCTTTTGCTAATAGCTCCCTTGCCCCACCCTTCTTCCTATAGAAACTGTTCTTTTGGTACCACCCCTCAGAGGGTCCTTGGAGTTGCTGGAAAGGATGCTGCCTGATTCATGAATTACTTAATAAAGCTAATTATAGTCTCAAATGGTTGTTTTTTTTTAAACAAAAGAATAGTTGGATTTTAACTGATTTTTTTCATTTTCTTTTCTTTTATATTATTTTTCATATTCAAATAAAATGTATTGACCTTCTGAGTAAGAATCCTTATATATTTAGTACTGCTTCTAATTCATTACAGGAGTTACTTCCCAAACATTTTAATCCCAGCTAGATTGAACAAGATTTTGGGAAATGCGGGGATGTTGTTTATATAAGTTTACCACATTATAAGGCTACTGGAGATCTGAAGGGATTTGCCTTTGTGGAATTTCAAACAAAAGAAGCAGCAGCAAACTCTGCTGAGGTAGGCCTAGAGCCTTTTGGAAGAAAGTTTTTCTGAGTCTTCCTAGATTATAGTTTCCAAAGGGTCCTATTCTCCTCTCAAAGGTTTCTTTTATTCAACATAAGAAATACTTTAGAACATGGAAGTGTTCCAGAAATCAAAACACAGAGAAAATAGTAGTAAGGAAGTGGGAGGGAGAGTATGACGAACCCTCCTAGGCTACCACCCAGCTCCAGCAATTACCCACACATGGCAAACCTGGTTTCCTCCAGGCTTCCTGCTGCTCTCATTCCAGTACCATTTCCTGGAATGGTTTAGAGCAAACCTCAGACAATCAATTGTTTTTTTCTTTATCAGCAATTTGCTTCTCTTCCTTGATCTGAGGCGTAAATTGAGGTGGCCTCACTCACTGCCCCAGGAGAGAGAGCATTCGGAGACCTAGAGAGATTATTAAATTTCAAACTTCGAAGTGGTTTTAGAACCTCTCACCCAAAACAAGGTATTTTAGTTTCAAGTGACACAGTTTATGTAAAGAGATGGATCTGGGAAGAACAGATTTCAATGTAAAAGTCAATTTTCCCATCTCAGGTTTCAAAGCAGAGAGGTAGTGAGAGAGGAGTCAAGGAGGATGGATACCCATGAAATCCCAGGAATGGTGGCTGCACCCCTCCCCGAGTGAGCCCTGGGGCGGAGAGATGTCAGAAAACTCCACATCTGGGGGGCTGCGGCTGAAAAAGAAAGGAGACCTGTGACATTATGGCCACCTAGACCCCAGGAGGCACTCTGTGACACCATGGAGTGAAATTAGCAGAGTGACAAAGGTTGTTGGTGTGTTGGGTCAGATATATGGAGTTTTTATAAGAGACGCAGGGGTTGTGGAGAGAGCTGCACAATCTGGGGGGCCGAGTGGGTGAGAGAAGGAGTGCAGAGAAGGAACTGAGTAGACAGAGAGCAGGGACCCAGTGGAACTGTGGGCTTTTCCAACGCAGCCAGCCACAGGGAGATTGGGCATCTGCTGGGCCCTCACCACTCCATGCTGTGGCACTTTGAGTCAACCTCAAGGGGACAGGCCCTGAGTTAACTGGTACACTGTGTTGTCACATATTCACCGTTTTGCCACCGGGTGAAAGGAGAGACTAAGACAGAAGTTGCATTTACTTATGGGAAGTAGATTATGCTTTGGCCCCCCTGAGTTTGAACCCACTCAGACTTCCTCTCACCTTCTCTTTCGCTTTACAGTCAAGCTCCGCCTCCAAACCTGTTACCTCTTGGTTGGGTTTGCGGTCAGGCAGGCTCTGCGCAGGCCCTGCAGAAGCCTCGGGCAAACGGTGCAGCAGATCGACAACTCAGGGGCAAAGAAAGCTCCCAGCGCAGTAGGCCTCGCATGTGTGGCGTCCTGCCTCTGAGCCCACCACCACCGTGGCTACTGAGATGGGAGATGCTTATTTGGCTGGCCTGCACTACACGGCCACGTGGAAGCCGCGTGGGGCCAGCCGATCTCCATTTCCTAAGGGACAGTGACGGTGATGTTCCCAGAGGGGCCAAGATATACTGAACAGGCTGAAGTAGCAGAGGGGTCCACCGCCTAAGTATTTAATGAATATTTGCTTAAATGAGCAAAAGAAATAAGGACTTCAAAATCCAAGACCAGGACTCTTGCCAACTACATTACACTGCCTCTGCCTTAATTCCGTAGTTTATACACTAATATTCTTTACTGAACAAGAAGTTGGAACTTGGCCTCCCTAAAATGGTGTTAGCTCTGTAGGATGGTGAGTAATCTGTGTGATTTTGACATATTCCGTGCAAGATTTATGAATTTTTAATGGTAGTTCTAACGTACCAAGCTTTCAAGGTTTAAAATGTTATAAAAATGTAATAGTGAGCTCATAAGGAGAAAGAAAGTAGGAGATGTGAGGCGAGAGATTGCATTTCAAAGTAAGCGATCTGACCAGTCCTAAGGGACGTGTGAATTTGAGGGGAAGTCACACATCCTGAAAAGCTTAGTAAGTTTTATTTACTTGTAAAATTTCTGAGTTCTCCCGAGATTTACCCCTTATAGTCCAGCGCCCACTGGATCTGTGAGGCTGGGAGTCACCCCCCCGTTATTCCCCAAGATCGACTATAAGCTCCATGAATGCAGGGCCCGTTCTCACCCTGTACCCCTGTCTAGCCAGTCACATGGTAGAACGTCAGTAAGTATTGAATTAATTAATTAAAGTAAAGCAGTGGTTTACATGAAGAAAAGTAGCACTGACACATTCAAATTCAACTTTGACCATAGAATGTCACATGGAATGTTATTTTTTAAGCTGTATATTTTTCATGCTTTATGTGGATTGATATTAAAACTATATTACATCCTATATTTCTCCTCTAATGGCAGTTATCATACATATTAATAATAATAGCCAACATATATTGAGTCTGACCATGTAGCAGGCACTCTTGTAAATACAGTTCACTTAATCTGTGTAACAGCTATAGGAGATACTTAATACCCACACTTTTATTACAAAGCTTGTTGCTTACAGAGTGCCAGGATTTGATCCTAGAGGTGAGATTTCTAAGTGTGTTTTCTAGCTGCTCGACTTATGGGGCCTTTCATAAACACATGTGTGATGTCTGTGTCTGTCTTAGAATGTAAACTCTATGAAACTATCTTCTCCACCACAACTACTGCAGGGCCTTGCTCACGTTAATGAGCATCAAATGAAAGAGGGAGTCAATTAGCTAGTCCTTAGTACACACTGATTTCTAGAAAAGGAAAGTTATTAAAAATGTGTTAGGTATCAGAAAGTTTACAGATTTGTTACAGGATGCAGAGAGCATATACTAAATTAAAATAAATTAGAATCGCTGAATTTTTAATGGAGGTAGGTAGGTGGATGGATGGATGGAGGGAGGGAGGATGGGCGGATGGATGGATGAATGGATAGATGAATGATTGGGTGGAGAGAGAGATAAATAGATAGATATCCAGCATTTGTAGTCTGTCTTTAGTTAGACTCACTTCTTCTCAGACCTAGATTTGAAAAGTAAAATCATCATATTTTAAGTCTGGGTCACAATTAATCAAAATTTTGACATTTTCCTAAAAAAGGAAACTTTTTATTTTAGTGGTTTTCTGAGTTATTTCTTATAGGTGCACTTGTAGATGCAATGGAATGGAAGAAATATTTCTAGACCTGAAATACTTAGGTCTATTATAATTGACATTTTATTCTGAATCTCCAGCACGGTACATATGAAAAGAAGAGGTCACAAATTAGGAGGAATACAGGTGTCAAACTCTTGCAAATATTCATGTTTTTAAGCCACCAAGTGCATCAGTCTTCAGCATTTCCTTAGTTATGTCAATTATAGGTGAGAAATAATCTTAGCAATGATTACATTAATCACACATTTCATAATTGCCTTACAATTTCAGTTGTTTTCTAGTTTTAGTTTGTCAAACAGGTGTTTTCAGCTCTCATGTGTCCCTCTAGCTACACATTTGTTTTATTTAATATTTTTGTGGGTTCTAACAGTGTATTATATTTAGAGGTCCAAAACATACTCTACATTTAATTCAGACACATCATCCAATCCAATGTTAGCTAATCATAACATTAGGTACTTAGTCTGTGGACTCAAAAAAAAAAGAGAGAGAGAGAGAATGTGCAATTCCAAGGATTCTTCTCTGCGATTGCAGATGCTAGAATTAAGGCATAACTATGGGATTTAATTTCCCAGCAATTGCTAGCATTTTCTCCAACAAGGCAGCAATCTCCTTTAAACTCATCCTCAGAGTAGAAACTGGGTGACCCTTTCCTTAGTTCTGACATCTCTCTGTATGGCAGCATCAGGCCAGTTCAAAGCTCAGCAAATTTCAGAGACAAGAAGACAATAAGTGTCTAACTCAGTGGAAGGAAATGATCGTGGGTGTTCTTATTCTTATAGGAAAGACAGACAGATTGGGGAGGGGAAATGGATGAGAAGGGATGATTTCTTGCCCCCAAACGGTTCTCCAAAACAGAACTTCTTATCCACCAAGCCACCCCACCCCCAGTATCCCCACAACAGGTGTGGGGACACAGGATACATGGCCCAGATCCAGCACTTTCTGCTCCAGCAATCAGCTCCATCAGGGACTGCCTCAGCAGCAGAGAGCTGCCCCTTTCTGGGTCACTCCCTTCTCAGGAAAACTTGCATCTGCTCTGGTAACTAAGGTGCAAGGATGAGATCTGGTCAGGCCTGCCTTGTGCGAGGCACTCTGGTGAGCCCTGCCGTCAGATTGGTCATGGCTTTGCTTGTCCCGCGTCACAGCTCAGCTTCTCCCTCTGCCCAAGCCTGCTTCCGCCCCCATCCTTTCACAGGTGCTTTATTCTGAGAAATACTTATTCTGAGAAAATATACTGGGAGATGGTGGAGGGGAGGGGAGGTTACAGAGACAGTTCCCTCTGGGGAAACTACAGGGGGCAGTGCTGGGTTTTAGTTTCTTTCTCCTCCCTCCCTCCCTCCCTCCCTCCCTCCCTCCCTCCCTCCCTCCCTCCCTCCCTCCCTCCCTTCCTTCCTTCCTTCCTTCCTCCCTCCCTCCTTCCTTCTTCCTTCCTTCCTCCCTTCCTTCTTTCCTTCTTTCCTTCTTCCTTCCTTCCTTCTCTTTATTTCTTGTCTTCTCTTCCACCTTCCCTCTCTCCTTCCTTCTCTCTCTCTCCCTCTACCCCCACCCCCGCCCCAGAGTTGTGGCCCTGGTTGCTGAGTCCTGAAGAAGAGGAAAGATGGGCCCACCACCAAATATCACCTTATACAAGCATTAGTTAGTTTGTACCCCAACCAAACTTTACACATTTTGGGGAGAAGGAGTTCGTTGATTTTTTTTTTTTTTTGTATCTTTCCCAAAACTTAATGCGATCTGGGCACACAATTAGTGCTTACTGCATGCTTTCTCCTCCCTCTCCTTCTTAAGAAATTATCCAACTTATCTAGTCCTCCAGTTGCAGTGAAGTCGTATATACCTTCTCTCCGTGTTCACTAAAGCTGCCCTAGAGTAGCCACCAGCCTCTCGTGGAAGGACTATTGCTCCATAGCATTAAGAGATCATCTTACTCCCTCCCTTGTGCCTCCCCAGGCTGACCCCCAGAGAACAATCTGGAGGGTCTGTCTAATGAGTAAATCAAATCATATTAATTCCAGTGGCTTCCCCTTAGTGACATTCAGACTCCTTACTTTGGTCTAGAAAGCCCAGTGTGATATAGGCAGCTGCTTGCCCTCCAATGTCATCTCCCTCCACCCAAAACAGGTCATCTCCCAATATGTTCTTATGGTATCTAAATCAGTGACTCCTTCTTCTAGGTGCTAAAGACAGCTTAAAATCTAAGGTTCATAAAATGTAGGGGTTTAATCTCACTCCTTCTCAGCAGGACCAAACAAAAGAAGGCTGGAGGGATGTGGAAGAGGCTAGAGAGCATTTCTACTCCTGTCATTGATGTATCCCTCCACCCTCCTCCTGTTCAAGTGCTCTAGACCCGCTAGCCTCCTTTGTCCCTTACCTGTGCAAGTTCTGTTCCAAGCTTCGGGTTTTTGTCCTTGGTCTTTCTTCTTGGAAGGCTTTTCCTATGATTCAGGTCTCAATTCAGATGTCACCTCCTCAGAAAAGCCGCCACTGCTCATCCTAACTGAAGCAGCCTGCTAAGTCCTCTCAGAGTAGGACTGACTAAACCCGCGCTCTCCTCCCCACTCAGAGCACATCATGTGCACGTTTGCTAATGAAGACAAATTTGAATGATTTTATTTCTATTGACCTGGCAAAGAACTTGGAAAATCCATCTTTCTATGTAGGCTCTTTGTGCTAAAATTAAGTCCTTGCTTAGCATTTGTTTTTCTAAATCTTTACTGGTCACAAAGGTAATTAGAGATCTGTTTTCTGGCAGCAGATTCTAAAACAGAAGCTAAGGACAATAATAACTTAATGAGGAAAAAACCCACATTTTATATCCAAATAGCCTACTGAAGAAAGTATAAGACGGACTTGTTTTCATTTTTTCGTAAAACTATAAACACACACATAAGGACTGTAGGTCCTTTGCTTTAAATTTTGGGTTTCTTTAACTTGTAAAATGATTCACACAATGGGGAATTATAACTAGTCTTAAAAGTGTAAACTATGAAAAACCATCAACAAAACAAAAAGAAAACTTACTGAATGGGAGAAGATATTTGCAACAAGGTGTAAATATCCAAAATATATAAAGAACTCATACTACTTAACACCATAAAAAACAAACAACCCAATAGCCTCAGCAATCTTGAGAAAGAAGAACAAAGTTGAAGGCATCACAATACCTGATATCAAACTATACTACAAGGCCACTGTAATCAAAACAGCCTGGCACTTGCATAAGAACAGGCATATTGATTGATGGAATGAAACAGAGGTCAGCTGTGTGCTCGAAGGGCACCTGCTGGGCTGGGATGGGGGAGCGAAGGGAGTGTGGTCATAGATGGGACCAAAAGCCAGTGAATGGCTCTTCCCAGCCTGCCATGTTCTAGAGAGGAACTTGGAAAAGGCCTAAAATTTGAAATTTCTATCTGTACCTCTAAATAATTGCAAAGAATTATTTTTTCATGGTAGGGCAAAAATATTTTATTTAGGCATTCATTAGCTTGGCCTATAAAAAATATTTACAAACATGCTAAAGGGGCCTCCACGTGTACTCACGCCCTGGGCCCACAAATGTTGTGGGCTGCCCTGTGCCTGTGTGTGTGCACACGCGTACACGTACGCACACGCACCTGCCCTCATTCAGCTAGAGACAGCAGTCCCTGTGGCTGCCTCATTATCTCACTCACCAAACATTTTCGCGCACCTTCTGTGTGCCAGGCATGGCTTCAAGCACTGAAGACTGAGTAGTAGACATAAGGATATCCCTCCATCGATGGCACTTAGACTCTAGGGCAGTAGTTCTCAGTCCTGTATGCAAAATGAGTCTTCTGAGAAGTGTACCCACAAACCAGTTATCTGGGGATGAGACCAGGGTACCAGGTAAAGTTCCCTGATGAGTCGGAGAGATTGAGAACAGCTGTCCCAGTGGAATAACAGCCACTTCAATGGTGCTCATCCTGCGTCAGGTATAGTTGTAAGAACTTTACATGGAGTGTCTCTTTGCATTCCCACATTAACTTCTGAACTAGGTACTATTATAGCCCTACTTGACAGACGAGGAAACTGATGCACAGGGACGTTGCGTAGATTGTCCAAGCTCACAGAGCTAACAAGTGTCAGAACCGCACCAGGGCAGTCAGCATGGGCCCTTGACTCAAGCCAATCAATAATCTTCCTTGAGAATTTTAAGTGGCAGGAGTCGTGGGGAGGGAAGCTTGGGAGCTGTCAGAAGAGATAATGCCTCCTTTTGAAGGGAGACTTTCTGCCCTCGAGATGAAGTTGTTATGAATTGATAAACACCACTGAAGAGCATGAGAAGCACCTCACTCACTTATTTTAGCTATTTCTAAGGCCCAGCCAGATCCCCACTCTTCCTGTGATTTGGCCATATGGACTGTTATGGCCAAATCACAACAGATTTGGCCCTAATGGTCGAACTCTGTTAATCATCAAATTCCCATTTGTCTAAGATAGTTCTAGTTGGGAGTCATTTGTGAAGAAAAGTGTTGACTAATCCATAGTTCACCAGCTATATTCTCTGCACACTGAATTTAGGTCACTCAAGTAGTCTTGTGAGATGAGGTGACCATGAACTTTATCTCAGGAACCTCTCCATTGCACCCCAAGCAGCAATGTCTCCGGTAGCAGCCGATTCCTCTTGTGGAGCTGAAATCTCTTGAGTGCCCATTGGTGTCGTGCGCGGCTGGCCTTCCGTAATGCCTTCCTGTCAGTAAGTATTTCAGCCCTTCCTGAATCCAGGATCATGAGGAATCGTTTTATAGACTAGGTTCCGGCTCCATAAATGGTCAAGAACATAGGCAACGTGCCTTCTGTGCAGAATCCTCAGCTTCTTTGTTTTGATTTGAATGAAAACCTCTTAGTGTATGAACTCCAGACCACACACGATATCAAGCCAATCCTTGAGCACTAAGCCTACTGTACATAGCAGGGCATCCGCTTAGTTTTCAGACAGTAGAATCCGTCCCCTGGTGGCATTTAAGGGTGGTTTTATACTGTGTACTCTTGCCCAGCTTTAAACAAACAAACAAAAAAGATTACATCAGCTCTAGCTGTTGCTGTTTGAGATAAATAGTAAAATGGGCAAGAAATGAGCAAGCCTTCAGTGGCATGTATTCATGTATTTAGCAGCTCAAATATACTCTGCAATTCCTTTATTGTCTTTAACTGCCTGAATAAGCCCAGGAGCCCAGGAGTACTTATTACAAATATTGAAACACTGCATCCCCAACATGAACAAATTCTCCCTTCTGTCAGCAGAATTCCATCTCCAACCTACTGACCTCTGGTATTGTATATTACCTATTTCCTTACTTCTTTTCTCTTTCCATAGACCCCTCCCCAGTATATTACCTTTTGACTTGTATTAAAGCAGTGCCACAACATCCTACTTTAACCTTTTACGATCCCCTGTGGGTGCTTATCCTCAGCCCTTACAGATCTGTACAGGCTGCAGTGAATTAAAAGCAGGGCAAATCTCCTTCACTGGCTCAGCACATGATTAGTCCTTGTGCACCAGCAGGTGGCAGCAGAAATAAATAAATAGGTTAAACAATGAATTGCAGGATCCACAGAAATGATGCTCTTTCTCTAAATCTTCTAAGTTTCCTAAACTCGTGTCTTTCACATTTTATTCCATTCTCCTTGATTTTGTAAATGTGGCAGAATAACTTGATGATGTAGTAATATCAGTTTGAATTTGACAGGTGCATCAGGAAGGATGAAAATGAAGTTACACTTATTCTCTGCATTGCTTTCTCCGCCTTGGTGTTTGTCTGCCTCCAGGGAGGTGCTTAGATAAGCCTTCCCGCAGAGGTTGTTTGGGAATACTTCCTCTTGGCTGTCAGAAAAGCCTGAACTCATTAAGGAGATTCTGGTGGGTGACGCAGAAAGGGTAAGAGAGAGGTGATCAGAAGGAGTAGGGAGCTGCGCTTCCCCAGGACTCAAGGGGAGGAGGGCTGCGGGTTCTGGGAGCAGTGGGGACCCATCCCTCCTGCCCATGGTGTGCCTGGGGGGAGGCAGAACACATGGACTTGGGTGTTGGGTAGGTGTCAGGGCAGTCAGAGAGGATGGATAACTGCAGGTGCCACTCCCACTATTTTGTTCTGCTCAAGAACAAGAGTCTTGATGTGAACTTAGAGTAGGGAAAGCCCCAGAATAATAAGGACTAAAACTGAACGTCTTGATAACTCAATATGATGCAGGCTCAATCTCAAGATTTATTCAGATTAGGCCCCAGCTGGTGTGGCTCAGTGGGCTGAGCACCCACCTGCAAACTGAAAGGTCTCTGGTTTGATTCCTAGTCACAGCATGTGCCTGGGTTGCAGACCAGGTCCCTGGTTGGGGCATGCGAGAGGTAACTGGTCAGTGTTTCTTATGTGCGTAGATGTTTCTTTTCCTTTCCCCCTCTGTTCCCCTCTCTCTAAAAAATAAGTATAATCTTTAAAAAAAAGATTTATTCAGATTTGGAGAAAATAAAGTTATATGACATTATTTTAGACCCTCAAGTTTATAGCACAAGGTCTATCCTTTGCACAATCTTGGATTTTTATTCTGCAGGAAGACGTTGCCCTATAATGTGGAGGACAGTACTTTGTCCTCCAACACCCTGTCTTGATGAAAAATAGAGATTTTTTAAAATTCCTTTTTCATATGACAGGAGCTAACTTCCTTGGAGTGGCTACTGAAGGAATAGAGTCCCCTACTGGCCACCAAGTACTGTTGGGGCATCAGCCCATCTATATTCTTGTGACAAGTGAGCAGGGAGACAAATTGGCCTTGCTTTGCTTAACTGTCCCCACCCACAATCCCTTAGTTCTTAGTTCACAGGCTAAGAAACTCAGGGTGCCAGGATTACAGTTCTGCACTCAAGACCTTTAAAAATGAAGCCTGTATTGACCATCTAACTTAACTCCCACAAGTGCCCCTCATATTTAAGAAGACATCATCTCACAGATATTACTCAAAGCCTTATAAAAGCAAGTGTATCAGTTTCCAATAAAAATTTCCATAAGCCTGTATTTAGTTGCTATCAGTAAGTGTAGAAACACTGAGGTGTGAGATAATAAAATCACATACAAAGCACTGGTTAGAAAACTTAGGTTTACAGCCCTTGTCACAGGCTTTGCATTCAGCAAATTACCTATTTTACTAAATTATGAGAGAAGTCTCTCTCACTGAAAATACAATACACTGAATTCCTTGTTTCTGGTCACCCCTGAATGCGATGCTTTTGTCATGATTGAAAACCCCTTAGACAAATCGATTAACACAAATGAAAAATCAAGATATGTTATCAGCAAGGATTAAAGCTAAATGAAAGAAATCACTTTTGTTTGTATAGAGATATAGAAAATAAGGATCACGTGAGCCCTTTATAAAAATCTGAAAGCCTATAAAAATCTCTCAGCAAATGTATTTGGTACAATTAAAATCGTTAAGACCAAGTACTATGTTCTAATCAACATTCTGAAATTCAGACAGTAGGGGGCAGTCAAAGAGTGGCTAATAGAATTTAACTTATCCAGGCTCTTCACATAGTTCTTACAAAATCCCTTCAAGTAAGCTTTTGTGACTCTATAAAATCCTGTGCACTTATTATATCATTTTGGGGTTCTGGAGTCATCTTCCAGTTATAACAATTTTCTCCTTACAATATTGATTACATCACATTTGCCTGCAGATATAAGCCACATCTTTGAACCCAGCTCCCTCAGTAACAAAGGTAACATTATGGCTTCTATCTATTCCATGCCCTGCCTTACTTGTCAGTTGATCCAGAATCCAGGCAGGGAGGGGGATCCTCTAGGCAGGTGTTTAGTGGGTCCTCTTGAAGAACCTAATGAAGCTCAGGATCTAGCAGAGGCTATGGATTGACATGGGAGGGAGTTTAAAATAGTGTACATCTCAGTCTTAACACAACTGCCATCTCTAAAGCAGCTGTCTGTGCCTTTGTAATAGAGGAAGTTGTCTTTTTGTGTATTTCTGCAATTTTTCCATATTCACTTTTTGTGATCTCAGGAACGGCAGATCCTCGAGCAAAAGTAGACATTTTATAATGAGAAAAAGCAAGCTGTTCACACATCGTCTTTTTACTTTAAAAATCCATTTCCTGGAGTAGGTTAAGAAAACTTGGAGGATGGACCATTTAACACTTATTTAAACCATTTAACCATTTAACACTTATTTAAATACGTTATAAATTGATAATTCAGAGTGTTTGGGTGACTTCTTTTGGAATTTTTGAATTGTAAAATAATTTAAAAAGCCACAGGCTTTGTCTGTAGTTGAAAATTAAAATTTCTGCCCCACTTCTTTTGGCTAACCTCAGTCTTGCCCTGTGTGAATTTCTTTTCCCTGCTTCAGTCATTGCGGACCCCTCTTCCTCTCATTCCCATTGAATATGTGACCCAGGCTCTCTGCCTGGCACTCCACCTGCTAAAGAAATGGAAGCAGGTACCAGGTGGTCCTGCCCATCCGTCTTTTGCTTCAACACTGATAGGAGAGAACAGACCAGGGATGTCCCTTCTTCCAGCCTCCCACCTCCTTTCTAGTCACAACCTCTGGAATCATCTTGGCCATCCTCTGCCTCAAAATACACTGTATTTTGAGCTTAGCTCCTTATTGCTGACCAACCAGGAGCTCCCAGATTTGTCAGAATTATTCCACCAGGTCGAGGCCGCAGGCAACAGCCTGGTCAACCTGCATCTGGGACCTCTTACACCTCACTCCCTCTGGGCTTCTACTCCACAGCAATGAGGTGACTCTGCAGGACAACACCCACTGCTTGTCGAGTTGGCCAAGGAGAAGTACAGAGGGGGCACGGGGCATCTCTTGACGATGCCAAACCAGTGCGGCAGCTGCCTCTTCTGGGAGATGCACAAACCCTTCCAAGATGAGTGGGGTATCGCCCCGGATGCCACAGAAGCCACCATGCTCTTGGAGAAAGAACCTGAACCGGGCCCTTTGGGACCTGCATGCCCCGGTTTCTCCCCACACAGACCCCTGTCGCTGTGCTGTGCCTTCCTGGAAAGCCGCTCCTAGAGAAGAACCGTGAAACTCCCCAAGCAGATGGGTGACCACCTGAGGAACCGCAGATTGGTGGCCGCTAGGTGGAGCTAGGAGAACATCTTTTCAAAAGCCTCACCCTCAAACAGGACTGACTGGGAGCCTCCAGGATCCCTGGCCTGCTTAGGGCTTCTCTGCGCACCCCTGGTGTCAGGGCTTCAAACTGAGGCACTCCTACAGCCCCTAGACAGCTTTTTAACCACCCCGGAGCCCTCTCCCAAGTCATGGATCAAACGTAAATAGTATAGCTTTGTGCAGGAAATAAAAAAAAGTAATGGAGAAATTGCATCGAGCATTGCTAGCAACCACAATGGTCTACTCTGTCATCAACAATGGTGAAACATTTATTATTATCCTTGTGTTACAGGTGAGGAAACGAGGCATGGAGACATTAAGCCCAAAGCCTCACGCTGCCTGCGAGTGACAAAGCCATTTGTGAACAGTCTACACTAGAATCCGAGTGCTTAACAATCACACTTAGCTGCCTCCAGTGAGTGAACCTTTGCATGAACGAGCCTGTCCCATCACCAGGGCGTGTTCCCTGTGAACGTGGAAAAATAACACAGCACTGATGTGTCTGCTACAATGGAAAAATCAAAACCAAGAAAAGATTATGACAAAGTACTGGATCAGAGTAGATGCATAATCTAGCTACTCAACATGAGCATTGTCCCTACCCTGGAAACCTAGAGGCATACCGTGCACTGTGGGGTCCAGTGAGGATTAATAATGATCATTTGTGTGAGAGTGTATACTATCCAGCAAAAGTTTGATTTATAAATGAACGACTACAAAGTGCACATTTTGCCAATCATACAGGTCCTCCTCTTACATATAATACCTTATGGCAGAAATTCAAAGTGTCTTATAAACGTTTTCTTATTACTCATAACCCAGATGTTATGAAGTGGAGCCAAATATCTGTAAAATTTGTAAAGTTTATGAAAACAGTATTGAGAAGAGGCAAATAAGAAGTACAAACAAATCATTCTTATTTGAGTGTTTTCATGTGGATAGATGGTATTACTAGTGTTAGCATTATAATTTCCATTACTTAATTAATTCAGCAATATTTGCCATGTTCTCCTAAATGGCTGCTATTTTGTAGGCACGAGAGATAGAGCCAGCATGAATGAGACAGACTAGGACCTCACTGAAGTTTACCTTTTAGGGAAAGGGGACGGAGAAAGACAATAAACAAGTAAAATAAACAAATGAATGAGAAAGCCTGTTAGTGATGAGTGCTAATGGGTTAGCTGAAAGGATTTGGTTTAGAATGCGATTAAAACCAGCCCTCAGGGTTGTTTGTGCTGGTCCTGAAAGACTGCTTCGGAGGAGGGACGAGGGACGCTGGTAAACTTTTGATCTTGCTACAAAAATGCCAGCTATAATGTAGTGGAGAATCTTGAATTGAGTAAATTGGGGTTTTTTTTTTTTGATGGTTTCACAAGAGTTTGAAAAAGAGAAATGTAATAACAGAACATGCCTCAGTCTACGGATAGGTTAAACTCACAAGAACTTCACTGTAGCAAACAGATTTGAATTTATGTTGCGAAAGGCAATTTAATATTCGGTAAAATGTTCACCATCGTGTGTCACGTCAATTTAATGTTAACTTAGATTTTATAGGAATTGTGTCTTTGTATTCACTGTGGGTTTTATTCAGTTTTATTGAGAAATACTTGACATACATCACTGAATACGTGTAAGGCAGACAGCATGATGGTTTGATTTACATATATTGTGGCATGATTACCACAGTAGGTCCTACCAGCATCCATCTTCTCCCATAGATACAATAAAAAGAGAGGAAACAGGAAGTAAGTTCTCCTTGTGGCGAGAACTTAACAGTTTTCCTATCTATATATCATACAGCTGCGTTAGCTGTAGTTGTCAGGTCGCACCTTACAGGCCTAGTCCTTACGTAACCGCATAGAAACTTCATTCTTTAATACGAACTTTTCTCCTTTCTTTCCTTTTCATTCAAACTGGACTCATCCAGCACCCTGACTCACCTGCCTTCTTCTCCTTTTTGAGACCCCTCCCTTAAGCATTAAGCCCTTAGGACAATGAGGTTCTGAGCAGCATCGAATAATCTCCGAACAAAGTCTCGGGTCTTTTGACCCCAGAGAAAGGTTTCGGTCAAACTAGAGATAACATCTAGGCCCCAGTTGTGTATCCTCTCCAGGCCCCTGGAAGGAGGCAAGACCAGACAAAGAGACGCCAAGGCTGACATCAGGAGCATATGCACCGCTCAGCTACCTCCTCCTCCCCAGCGCTGACCCATTGGTAGAGAGCACAACCCTGACTGCAATTCTAACTCCCTTAGTCACTGTGATTAATGCTTTTTCTCCCGTACAACCCACCCTAAAAGCCATCGGGGAGCCGGGTCTTTGAGCATTAGCTCCTCTATCTCCAGGCATGAGCCACTTCCTTTTTCATTGTTGTTGTAGGTGAGATCATGCAGTATTTGTCTTATTCTGTCTGACTTATTTCACGCAGTGTAATGGCTTCAAGGACCATCATGTCGTCACAAACAGTAGGATTTCCTCATCTCCTCATCTTTTTATGGCTGAATAATAGTACGTATAGCACAACTTCTTTATCCATTCATCCGTCATTGGACACTTAGGTCGTTTCCATCCTTGGTGTCATAAACGATGCAGCTAAGGATGTGTAAAAACCATCCTGACATCTCATTTCAAGCTGACCTTTTTTATGAGGAGAAGAAAAGTGTGCGTAAGGGGTTTGGAGAAATGTTAATCAGATAAGAGTTGCAGTGTGACAGGGATTTTCCTGGTATTTCTCTGTCTACTGATAAACACTTCTTTATCTGCCACTGGGTTCCAGGTTCCCTCTCTGGGGCACAGTGGCTCAGATACCATCACAGTCGCTTGCAGATACGCTGGGGCACAAAGGTCGAATTGCTTGTCGACCTTCTGGAGTCTCACAGGTTGTACAGTCTAGTTCCTGGAAGAACAGCTTTCCACATGCATTACTCACTTAAGCCTATCAACTATAACTAAAGCCAAAATCTTTAACTCTTGAATTCCCCTATCACATTCACCAATGAATATGTTAGTTGTGGATTTGATGCATATGGCCTTTATTATGTTGAGATATGTTCTTTCATACTTAATTTGTTAAGAGGTTTAGCATGAATGGATGTTGAATTTTGTCAAGAACTTTTTCTGCATCTATTGACATGATTATATAATTATTCTGTTCTTTCATTCTATTAGTGTGATATATTACATTGATTGATTTACTTATGTTGGATCATCCTTGCAACCCAGGGATAAATCCCATTTGATCGTGCTAAATGATGCTTTCAATGTGCTGCTGAATTTGGTTTGCTAGTATTTTATTGAGAAATTTTGCATCTACATTCATCAGGGATATTAATCTGTGTCTTAGGAAGAGGATACTTTCTTGAATTTATCAATGGGTTTATTTTCATGTTTGAGAAAAGTATAACTTCCTTACTTTTTATGTATTTTGTTCCATCTTTCTGTCTCTTGCTATTTTTAAAAATGAAATGTCTTTTTAAAGTCATTAAGTCAATTGTATGACTATTCAAAACCCACTGAATTAAATGTAAAAGTCTTCAGGTTACTGATTTTATGAAACAGTATGTTCAAAATACAAGTTATGAGTTTTACAGGTTGAACTGCATGAAATTTTTATTTTTAGTTCAAAAACTATTAAATACTAACAATTTTACAAAGTTCAACATTAATTAGACAATCCAAAATAAGTTTTCAATTTTTATATATACAGACACATTTGAAATTAAGCAAGTAAATTATATATTAAACAATGAGATATTATTCATTTATTACACAATTTAAATGATCAAAATGAATTGGAAAAACAATAGGACAAAAGACAAATAGTGCTTGTGAGATTATAAATTACAGCCTTCTGGAGAAATTCTGGCAAAACATAACAAAGGACGAACAAGTACATATGCCCTCTGACCTTCCACTTTTGGGAATTCATTTTAAGGAAATAACAGTCATATGTGAAAATTTACATATATATTGTAAACACATATACAATATGCTTTTTAATGATATAAGTGTGGATAAGTCCTAAATGTAGCATCTAGGAATTGGTTAAAGAAATTATGATACAGTTATACAATGGAATCTATAAATATAAAATGTTAAAGCAATGTATTTATTCAAGTAGAACATTTGTAATAATATTTAAATTTTAAAATAGCAGCCTGCATCATAAGTAATATGAGCCTTGGTTTACAAATAAAGTATACAAGAAGATATCTGGGCCTACCCGCTCCCCAAATGAACCAAGTAAAGAAAAATAAATTGAAATCTCTGTAAATCATGCTTAGAATATAAATAATTGGTCTCTTCTCCCTCTATTTCAGTTTAGTGAAAAAGTATAGCATATTCCTAAGGAACCCCAAGGGTAAAATCCAGAGAATAGATGATTCATCACTTCACAAATTTTGACTTTCTATTTCCGATTACTTCAATTTTGTTTCTAAGGAACTAACGAGACACTTTGCAAACAATGAGTGATTCATATAAATCCACTTGGTTGATCTGAAGGAGGTGTTCTTGTTTTTCTCACTTTCTTTATGGACTTATTCAGAAAATGCTACTGGACACTGAGTGCAGGAGGGGTTGTGACAACTAAGGTAAGCTCAGTGTGACAGAAAACCTAAGTTTGTTTAGGGCATGTGACCAGTGCTGTTGGGTGGGAGCTGAATTTCATGAGGGCGCTTTGATGTCTCTGAAAGAAGACTCTGCCTCTGAGAAGGAAACCCTGGGGGGGTTACACCTATCGCCCCCAGAACAGGCCTTTGAACATAGCAGGTACTCAGAGCTCATTGAATTGAACTACACTTTGGAGATAATTTGAAGAGAACACAAAAGGCAAGGCAGCCCTCAGTAAAAGGGCCTGATTAGCATGCAATACACTGAAAGGCTAAAGTGACCCCAGGGGGAAAAAATAAGTATTGTTTGAAATCTGAAACTTGTCTTCTCTAGAAAATTGGATAAAAACTATTCAATCTGAATTTTATCAGATTATTGTATTCTTAAATGTAGATTGGCTTTTTAGGCTGTCTGAAGATTTTGGGAATAACTAATAACTGTTAAAGCCTCACCAAAGGCATCCAGCGTGCAAAGTTGTGAACAAAGTATTTAATAATTCTTAGCATTGTCAGTGTGCCAAACAAGCACTTCTCAGTTTGGTTACAATTACTTTTTAGTTCTGCCCATTGTTGGCATAACATATGTGAACTTAATCTTTCTTGGCAGTTCTCCTTGCAGTTAAGTAGTCCTGGCTCTCACTCATTCTCCCTTTTCTCTAGCATAGTTTTAACTATGTACTGAAATGTACTAAAATGATATGTAATCCCTGTCTTTAATTAATTATGCTTACAGCTAGCATCTGGAAAGTATAATAGAACATCTGCTTTGCATAGAGCCACCTATGGATTATTAAAACCTGGTATCTTAAGTCTTTTTATATTGTAAGTATCATGTGTTAGCCACACTCAAATACAAATGATTTGAAAAGAAATTAAGCAAAAATGGCTGTAGTTCAGTACTTTAAAAGAAACAATCAGGACATATGATTAAGTTTTATTTTTTTATTTTTTCCCATTAAGAAAATCTATTCTTTTCTTGGTTTGCCTTGGATGGAGTGGGAAGCATATGAGAGTTGGGGATTTGGAGAGTATTAAGTGGATATGGATAATATGCAGAGTAAATACTATATAATACACACTTTTATAGGCACAAAATGAAGATGAAAGAATTATCACCTAGTTGAAAACTTGTCCTAGCCCTGGAATCACATGTGAGACCTCCGTTGGCCCCAGAGGTGATTTAGGAGCATGCAGTCATTAAATTTGTTCTGTGACAACGTCTGTCTCACCAAAGGGTCTTTCTGCCTTACCTCATCTTCTCATCTTTGTCTGGCACATGCCTTTAAAATATGCAGTTCCAGTAAATTTTATCGTTCTGTAATTTCCCAGTGTTATTTTGAGCTCATAGCTATTAGTGATAAAAGGATGAATATTCTTGTTTCTCTGAAGTCATAGTATTTATTAGAAATCTTTATTTTACTACATGGTATACACACACACTCACACATTATATAAATGTACATACACATATGTAAACATTTACCCTATCTTTATTGTGTAAAACCAGAAGGAATTGAAATATTCCCTGTATGGTCTTTTAGAATCATGCAAAGTTAATAGAATAGTAATTATATCTTATGAATATAAAAGACCCACATGGATTTGGTGTGAATTTCAAGGAGTTAAAGAGTTGATTAAGAAGTGCATTTTGCACCATTGGCTTATTTTATTTTATGGATGTAAGCTCACTCTCAACTCATTTCAGCCACTTTACAAAATATAGATTGCTCAGCATAAACTCATTTGGACTAAATAACTAGAGCAGATGGCATTCAGATTTCAGTCAAGAAGTACCATCATCCTATAGGAAAGAGGCCAATTTTAGAGCACAGAAACTGTAAGTATCTGTGGCAAATAATTGTCATAATAGTAATTTGAATAACAGCTGATACTTATTTACTTAGCTCCTGTAATGTGCCAGGGATTCTGCTAAGTGCTTCATCAGTGTGTCATGTCAGAGTCCTGAGTACAATTACTGCCCCACACTTATAGGCGGAAAAACCAAGGTTAAGCAAGGTTAAGTGAATCACTTAAGGTCACACAGCCCATAGGTGGCAGGGTGTGGGCTGCTCCAATGTTGTAATAAGGAGACATGACCAGGACTTATTTTAATAAATTTTTCAAAATTCATACCTTTTAAAATAGCAGGAAAAATTCTCAAAAATTAGAAATGTCAGCATGCAACTGAGTTTTATTTCTACCAAAAAGTTTAATATATACAGGGCCTAGAGCAGAATCTGGAGTAGAATTCAAAGAATATGTAAAGGCCATCCTACATGATGGAGGACATTGGATGTGAATTCTAACCCCTAGGCATTTGCAAAGTGTCTTGTTTAACACTTTTTTCCTGGCTTGAAATTTGTTCTGACATTAGCTGACTTAGTTCACAAAGTCATGAATCTTCTATAGATTTAAAATAAAGAGTGGAAAAAAGAAAAAAAGGCAAGGAAGGAATGAAGGAAGGAAGGGAGGGAGGGAGGGAAGGAGGGAGGGAAGTTGGGAGGGAGGGAGATATGCCTTTGGATCTCATTATTTTCCAAGTAAGAAGAGCCAGGTGAGATGTATATTTTGTTTTTGCCACACTGAGAAGGAAAAAAATCCATTTGGCTAAGGTTACATTACAGTGTTTGAAGATAAATGTCTCAGTTAACTTAGAATTACTTCCAACAGTCATCTTGCCCAGCTGAAGATGTAAACTGATTTCTGATTTGCAATGACTGCTTCCCTGGCTTCCATCTTATTAGGAGGAAGGAAATCCTGAGACTGGAAGAGAGAATGCACTAGTCCCCAAGAATACTGCCATCATGGGCTCCATCTGAGTTAATGAGCATTTGCGTTCAGTGGCATGCAGCAGGGACCCCATACAACAGCGGCTTATGCAAGATAGAAACTTACATTTCTCTCACCTGACAGTGTGAGAAGGTAAGTAGTATAGGGCTGGCATGGCTGCTCAGCTCCAGAACTGGACCCAGGCTCCTGCTGTCTAGTCCTTCTATCATCCATAGCATAGATGACATTGACCTCATCCTCATGGTCCAGGATGGAGCCCCATTACATCTGCATTCCAGGAGGTTGGACAGAGAAAGCAGGAGAAAGGTCATACTCCTTCCATTTAAGGACATAGCTTAGAAGTTGCACACATCATTTTCTCTCACAGTCTCCTGACCTGAACTTAATCATGTGGCTACAATTAAATAAGAGGAAAACAAGGAAATGATTGCTACATCAGGGAGACACATGGCTAGCTAAAAGCAGAAATTTCTATTGTGTAGATAATGAGAAAACTGGTATTGGGGGTCAACTAGCAGTTGCTGTCATATGGTTGTAAGAAATTATTTTCCCATTTTATTTCTTGATAACTCGGGAAATATAAAGGCAAGGGTCATTGTTCATTTGTCTTCATTCTTTTTCTAAATCAGTTTAATCAACAGTAGTTCCTCCTTAAAGCTATCTCCAACACATCTAAAACGGAATTCCTGCCCTGATTGGTGTGTCTCAGTTAGTTGGGCAGGTTCCACGAACCAAAATGTTGCTAGTTCGATTCCCAGTCGGGCACATGCCTGGGTTGTAGGCCAGGTCCCCAGTTGGGGACGTACAAAAGGCAACCTATCGATGTTTCTTTCACACATTGATGTTTCTTTCCCTCTCTTGCTCCCTCCCTGCCCCTCTCTCTAAGGGTAAATAAATAAAATCTTTTAAAAAACAAATTCCTAATGATTTGTGGAATTATAAATGAGAGTACACTGAACTCTCTTCTAAAAATGAGCTCGGGGTTGTTACGTTCTGAAATTTTCTCCTCTCTCTCTCTTCAGTATTGATTAACCTTCTCTTCTGAATTGTTTGATCTGCTAGATGCTGGAGATAAAATGATGACTAAGATAGCGTCTTCTCCCTGGAAACATAGTACAGATAGAGGAAACAATGTGACTGAAACCCAGAAGTGTCAGATTCCAGAGCCTAAGCTCTGTCACTTCGCCTGCATCCAGAGGAAAGGACAGCACACAGTCTCTTAGAGCGTTAGCAGTTTCCCCAAGGACGCACACGGGGAGAAGTCGCACAGATGTTGTTGGAGTGAAGTGAGGGGCATTGGTAACTCTGAGAGTTCTCGACACAACACACATGTTTTCTTTACCTCCCACTCCAGCTTCTTGTACTTCAGTCTCGAGGTTAGTATTTGCAACAGAGGAGTTCAGTTCAGAGAGTGACATTATTCAAATGTTTTCCCAAAATAACAATAAGTAATTATTCTGAGGTCTAGAACAGAGTCTTGATGAATTGGTAATAAGTCTGAAGAGAAGAAATGGTTAAGAAATGGCTTTAAAGGGTGACTCTTGCCTTATTATCACTAACCACATAAATAATCAGTGCCATAAATACTGATAAATTTCAAATTACAAATTACAAGTAACATGGTTTACTCTTGACCTTATTGTTTTGACCTCTTGGAATGATGGGTTTTTCCAGAGTGTGTAAATAATACTCCAGTTTGGGCCATGATTGGTAATGGAATTTAGCAAGAGATGTGATATAACAGTTACTGAGCATCTATCATATTCCAGGCATGCACTGGATGCTGTTACATGTGTTAGCTCACCAAATTCTTTGAAGCCACCTTACAGAGTCATGTTGATTACCTTTCAAAAATTACAATACGTAAAATGTACTTGATATCAAGGCAATAATCATTTATTTTTATTTTTCTCTTATCATACTTCATTTTGCTATTAATAACATTATGAGTTTACTAATTTATCAATTAACAGAGTATTTTAAATGCTAGCCTGTTGGACTGCATGGCATTATTTTTTCTGATTTTCATGTTTCTCTCAGCTTCTAGTACTCTTAAAAGAGCTTTCTAAAATGCAAATCTCCACTTCAAACTTTTTGACAGTTTCCCACTACCTAAAGGATAAAACTGTTAGTATGACTTGTAATTTCCTCTGCAGTCTGGTTCCTACTGCACTGTCTTATCTTTCTTCCCGAGAGATTCTCCTCCCCACACCTCCCCAACCGTCTCCAAGTCCTTTGTAGTTCTGAGAACAAGCCACACTGTCTCACTCCTTTATTTTTGACCTGTACAGCTCCCTCTACCTTCCAGCTTTTCCTGACTGCCAAGACAGAATTGAACACGTTCAATTTGGTGGGATAAAATTTTATTCAAGGTGACTTTTTTGGTAGAAATGCATTTGAAAATGATCATTTTCATCACTAGTTTTTCAAGTATTAGAAATCTTAGTACTGTGCAAAGCAATTTTGCAACCTACCATGTTTTTAAGCATTTTTGGTTCTTTTAAATATTGTCATCTTTTTTTTCTGCTTAAAAGTTTGAATTCTTGTCTTGAGTAAAATATAAAATATAAAAATATATCTTGGCCTGTGTAAAACAAAGATTGGGGAAAAGTGCTCAGGAAAGCAAACTCTTTATATTTTTGTAATACCAGGACTTGGGATATGTTATTTATTCTGTTGAAACACTACCCCAGCCCCCTCTCCCTCACTATCTTCTCCCATTCTTCAGTTGTCCTTCCAATCTCATCTTCAAAATCAATGCTTTTGAGAGGCTTCCACTGACAGCCTCAAGTTAAATGTGGCTTTGTGTATGCAATTGTTTGTGCATGGTATTTTTCTTTACATCATTCATCACAATTTACAATGTTAGATTTGAAAGTGTGGCCCCAGCTGGTGTGACTCAGTGCATTGAACGCTGGCCTGCGAAGCAAGGGGTTGGCGATTGATTCTCAGTCAGGGCACATGCCTGGGTTGTGGGCCAGGTCCCCGACAGGGGGCATGCAAGAGGCAACCACACATTAATGTTTCTCTCCCTCTCTTTCTCCCTCCCTTCCCCTCTAAAAACAAATAAATAAACTCTTAAAAAAAACAAAAAGGAAAGTGTGTGCAGTGTAATAGCAGTAAACAAGCCCTGGAGCCAGAGTGCAAGGGTTCAAAATCTCAGGTCTGCCACTTGTAGACTATGTGACCTTGGGCTATTATTTCACTTCTTCGTGCCTCGGATTTTTTATGAGTGAAATGGAGTTAAAGTAGTAATGATCTCGTGGGTATTATGAGAATTCAATGAGAGAATCTATTTAAGCATTTGTATATTGTTCTGGCACATCAAATTTTTATCTATATTTGTGTTTAATTATGAAATATTTATCTTTCCTCAAGCTCTGTGCAGGTGATGAGAATGCCCGTATGTGAACCACTGTTCCTAACAGGTAATAGGCATGCCAAAATCATGTGTTGGATAAATGAATGAACTAATAGTATGATAATTTGAAAGAGTTTAATATATCTAACTACATAAACATATTTAATTATTTATTTGTTTATATTTTTCTTTATTTAAATCATTTTTTAATTTTCAATTAGAGTTGACATGCAAGATTATATTAGTTTCAGGTGTACACTCCAGTGATTAGACGTGATATAGCTTACTAAGTTATCATCCTGATAAATCTTGTACCCATCTGACACCATACACAATTATTAGAATGTTACTGACTGTATTTCCTATGCTGTAGTTTACACCCCTGTAACTATTCAGTAACAACCAATTTGTACTTCCTAATCCTGTCACCTGTTTCACCCATCCCCCCAACTCTTGTCCATCTGGCAACCATCAAAATATTCTCTGTAGCCATGAGTTTGTTTCTGTTCTGCTTGTTCCTTTTGTTTCTCAGATTCAATTGTTGATAGATGTATACTTATTGCCATTTTGTTGTTCATATCTTTGATTTCTTCTTCTTCTTCTTCTTCTTCTTCTTCTTCTTCTTCTTCTTCAAGAAGACCCTTAACATTTCATATAATACTGGTTTGGTGGTGATGAAGTCCTTCAACTTTTTCTTGACTGGGAAACTCTATTTGTCCTTTGATTTGAAGTGATAGTTTTGCTGGGTAAAGTAATCTTGGTTGTAGGTCCCTGCTTTTCATCACTTTGAGTATTTCTTGCCACTCCCCTCCAGCCTGAAAACTTTCTGCTGAGAAATGAGCTGACAGTCTTATGGGGGCTCCCCTGTAGGTAACTAACTGCTTTTCTCTTGCTGCTATTAAGATTCTCTCTTTATCTTTAACCTTATTCATTTCAATTATGATGGGTCTTGGTGTGGACCTGTTTGGGTCTCTCTGTGCTTCCTGGACTTGTATGTCTATTTCCTTTACCAGATTAGGAAAGTTTTCTGTCATTGAACAGAGATGTTCAATTTTGTGCTCGCTCTCTTCTTGTTCTGGTACTCCTGTGATGTGAATGTTGGTATTCTTGAATCTGGCCCAGAGGCTCCTCACACTAACCTCATTTTTAAATTATTTTTTTCTTTTTGCTGTTTTGATTGGGTGATTTTTGCTTCTTTATATTCCAAATTACTGATTTAATTTTTGGCTTCATCTACTCTACTGTTGATTCCCTGTATTCTTCATTTCAGTTAGTTTATCCTTTATCTTTGACTGGTTCTTTTTTATGGTTTTCATGTCCTTTTTTAAGCTGTTGAAGTCCTCACTAAGTTTATCAAGCATCCTTATAATTTGTGTTTTGAACTTTGCATCTAATAGATTGCTTGTCTCCATTTTATTTAGTTTTATTCCTGGAGTTTGGTTCTGTACTTTCATTTGGGACAACTTTTTTTGTCTCCCTATTTGTTCAACTTCCCTGTCTTTGTTTCTATCTATTAGATAATGCTGCTATGTCTCCTGGGCTTGGTAGAGTGGCCTAATGTAGTAGGTTTTGTGTAGGGTCCAGTGGCACAGGCTTCGTGATCACCTGACCTGGGCACTCCAGGCGTGCGCCCCACATGGGCTGTGTACACCTTCCTCTTGTAGTTGAGCCTTGACTGCTGTTGTCACATCAATGGAAGGGATTTACTCCCAGGCCAATAGCTTGCAGAAACTGGCTATGATCACAAACCACCCACTACCGTGGAGGGTGAGCTGTAGGGGCCTTCCCCATAGACCTGGACTTATTTTAGTGGTGCCTGTTTAGTCTGATCCTTGAGAACATCATTTGTGTAAGTGTTTGGGTGCTGCTTCAACATGGTCTGAAACTGTCCACTAGGTATGCTGGCTCTCGGGCTTCCTTGGACATGCAGGAAAAGATCAGTTGCCACCTGTGTTTAGCCCAGGGCCACCTGGCATGTGTTACAAAGCCATCTGTAGATGGCTGATACTTGTGCTGGGCTTGGAGGGGCCCAGATGAGGCCAAGCTGCAAACCAAGGCTAGCTGCAGCTAATGCCAAGCCTGGGGCCACTTAATGAGAGGTCAGGGGCAAACTGAGGCCAGATGCTGTTCATCTAAGAGATTTTAGGGCAGTCTGAAGCACAAGCCAAGACAGGCCATTTGGATGGAGAAGCCACTGGACACAGGTTGCGTGGGTCACAAGTTGGATGGTGAAGGGTCTCAAGGAATCAGCGGTGTGAGGCAAACAGAGCCAGGTTGATGGAGACTTACACATGGGTATTTTAACAAGAATCTTAATTCATCGAAATAGTGGCTATGACATAGATTTGATGTTTAAAACTCCAAAATTAAAATTGTCACAAAAAGGCATATATATTTTAACAATGTTAAGCTAATTGAGCTTACTTTGACACATTGTTGTGCAGTCATATCAGGTTTGGGCTTTTTTTTTTTTTTCCATTACAAAAAAATGCAATGAAAATTTTACACTTACTTAAGAGAATAAAATGTGCCTATTCCTAAGGAATTTTTTTTTTAAATTTTCACATTAAAGAAAAGCAGAGGTAGCATTTTATTGAGCCTTCTCGCTTTTTCTGTTCAATCCAAATGGAAACAATGAAGTCCTGGATTAGTATGCCGAACCAGACGCCAGTTCTTAATGAATGCTTGCTCAACTTACATTCTCATTCTATTGTTCTTCTAAGTAGTTATTTTCACATTAAGTTAAGCTTTATTTTTCTGTATGATATACATCACTTTTAAAATAAACCACATGAAATTTGAAGCAGTATCACTTTGACAATTTACATTACATCATAAACGGAATTGTATGCCAAATCTGGTCTATACAAGCTGTAACTTTGCTCAGCCAGTATTTGGTCTAGTTAGAATTTAAAACCCAACTGGCCTAAATCTGATAGACTTAATTTTATTAATTCAGGAAAGTTTGCTATGTTCTGCGTATGCGCCAGAAATGACTGTAGTTCATTGAGAAGACTGACGGGAAGATTGCTGAGTAAACCTTTATTAAGTATTGAAATGAAGGCCACAGTGAAAGGAAATGATGCATTAATGTTACATTTTGTACTGTTTCATCTAGTGAAACATTTGTACACCCTTTACAAGTTATTGTTGTTTAAACACCAGGACATAATTATAAGAAAGTGCGCTGTGCTCATTTGTCTTAAACAGTGAGGGGAAAAATTCGTGGGTTGGTTTAAATTATCTGAATATCTTACATATGGCAATGCCCAAATTAATTATATAATGGCTGGCCTGTCACATGGTTTTAATTTTATGGATCTTGCCTTGCCTTCAGGTAAGTGTTGTCTTTAGTCAGCTGGGGCTGCCATAGCCGAATATCACAGACCGGGTGGCTTAAACAGAAACTCATTTCCTCACAGTTCTGGAGGCTGGAAATCAAAAAACCAAGGTGTCAGGGGGATCGACTTCCTTTGAGGTCCCCTTCCTTGGCCTGCAGGTGGCCGCCCTCATCTCTTCATGTGGTGGTCCCTGTGTGGGTGCATGGTTTCTGTGCATGTCCACATTTCTTCTTCTTCTGAGGACACCTATCAAAGCGGACGAGGGCCCATCATCATGTCCTTGTCTGCATTAATCACTGCTTTGAAGGCCTTATCCTCAGATACGGTCACGTTCTGAGACAGCGGGGTTAGGGCTTCGAAGAATGAATACTGGGGAAATGCAGTTCAGCCTGTAACACCAGAGATGTTTATTTTCCAATACTGACACTATGAATCTCCGGTGATAAAAGCTACGATAGAAAATAGCTTTTACATAAAATCAATATTACAAAGATTATGTAATTATATAAAATAGTTCTTTAAGGTATAAAGCTAAATAAATAGTAGAAATAGAATGTAATATTGTATGTATTTAAACATTTTAAATGAGACCTTAACATGAAAGTTTTAAACAAGCTTGATTAGTTCCCTTTTTGAAGTGGTGAGAAGAGATTATGTAACACTAACGGCATTACTTACAAAGGAAAAACACATCCATTTACAAGTTTCTAAGTAAATAAATTTAAATGTTTGGTAAAAAGAATCTAACCTCTCTTACGTGCGTATGACAGTCTGGTTACTTTATATGTCGTTTAATCCTTACAGTATACCCAGTGAGGCATGCATTATTAGCTCACAGAGTCTCCGTCTACCCCATCAAAGCCCTCTCTATTCTCACCTCGATCATACTTCCACTGGCTAGAACATGTTCTCTGAATACGTCGCTCATGTTTCATTCCTCATAGCTCTGGCTATACTTTTTCTCTCTTCCTAGAGTGACCTTCTCCTCCCTAGTTCTTACTCTCTAAGTCATGCTGAATTGGTGAACTCCTGACTAGCTGATTGTGTTCAGAAATATTACCTTCCCAGGCTGCAGATGCCTTTTCCTGGCTGCCCTAGAGCCTTATACCATCTCTGTTCTACCATTTATGAGGCTGCTCATTATTGCTTTCCAGTTTGTCTCCCTCCCTTCCCTGAGAATCCCTCAAGGGGGAAAACAGTTTCTTAGTGCTCTAGTAATCTTTATCTTTCTAGGGAATATAATGGGATTAGGCATGTTGTCTCGGGAATCTGCCTGGGTTTTATTTTAATGCAACATTTCATCTTGAGGTGCTAGGTCACCTCTTTAAACTTGTCACAAAGTAAACAATAAGTAATTATTATTTCATTATCTGTACTAAATTTTTATTGAATAAAGAAGAAATGAATACATTTTTAAAAGAAAGAAACATATTATACTTTTATACTTTTTTTCTGAATGGTGTAACTATATCATCACCCAAAGGCGGCAAAATAGAAAACTCTTTAGTTGTCGTCCTTGAAAGTGACAGAAAGCTGGGAAGGGTGTCTGAGGCTATGCGTTAGGGTTTGGATGCTTCATACTTCCCATCTTGTCATCTTAACTTCACATTGACCTTCCCTTAGCCTTTTTTTTTTAATGAGAAAGAATCATATTAACATATTGTCCAGGGCAAAAAAGGCAAGCTGTAAGCTCCAGTGTGTGCTCAAACATGATTTAGTGGGGACAAGAAAGCATATATGTAGGAAGAACAATATTCACTTATGTGTGTCCTATCTACTAGTATTTTATTTTACTCTTGGAATTATTTCCAAATATTATACCATCATCATAAACCTATCGATTAAGGAGATATATAATCTTTACTATCAGGATTTTTTTTTTGCCTCAGACATGACTATATTTATTTTAAAGAAAATATTCAGTGCTTTTCATCCATTCTTTTTTTCCTTTAAAAACATGCATTTTAAAGTCTTTGGGTATTTATTATTTTCTTTATGTTGGAAATAGTACTTTTTGGTTTTCATAAGCAAAGCCTGAAACTAATAATTAAAACATCATGGATATGGGACATAATTGACATTTGAAGACTACTTGTCAGAAGATATCATATTATTTACCTTTAAAATACTAACGTCATAATCAATAAATCACGCAAATAAGAATAGTTTTAGATTGTTTTTGATGAAGTTTCAAATCACCAAAGGAAATCAACTGAATTCTTATATCAGTAGTTGAATTTAGATCTCAGATTATTATTCATTTCTGCTCTTTGGCTTTATGGTACAGACCAAAAATCAAATTTTCTTTAATCCTCTAAGTGTCAAACAATTTTGTGAAAATAAGCCAAATACTTCCCTCTTGTACATAATGGGATATGAGGTTAAATAAACATGGAAGAACATAGATAGAAAAATGTTTCATTTAAGAAAACACAAAAGGGGTTGAACATGTTATATTTTCACAAGTTTTACTTATGCTCAGGAATCAGAACACAGTCAATGAGCAAGCCACAAAACTCTTCACAACTAATAACAAACACATTGTCCAAAAAACAGAAACCCACCAAGGCATGCCCTTTTCCTACCATAATAAAAATGCACCATTAAAAATAGCACAACAAAAATAATCACTTATAAACACAAATGTGATTAAAAAAATAAAACAATGGGAATCTCTATTTATGCATTCAGTTCCCAGGCAATCTTATATAAAAGAGCTGTAATTAACATGTGGATGATAAAATAACTTCATTTCTGAATTAATTTTATTTTAAAATTTAAAATTACATACATTAAATGACTTACCCATGCTCGTGACTTTGGATTCAAAGCTAGGGTTTAGCATTACATTAAATTAAATACCTAAGCATGCCTTCAGATAATCTGCATGGCGATCTCAGATTTGGCATTTTTGTATAGTTGGATTAACATATTTTGGAAAGAAGATCGTAATTTAAGACCATTATCAAAATTCTATTACATGCTTCACTGTAAGAAATTGAGATGTTAAAAATACTTATGCTTTTGATTTTTATCTCATTAAAATAATGCACCATTAAGAAAGATACAAATAAACCCAGAAAAGCCTTGGGACTCTTTTTTTTTTTTTTTTTCCAATCTAAGAATAGAAGGGAGACAGGCCAGTGGCAGAATATACTATGTAGTGAAATATAACGCTTGCCAATATTTCCCAACCAAAGTTCTTTGAGGGGGTAAGCACGCATTTGGACTAGAAACATCAGTGTACCAAATTTATTTAGACTTTTACAAGACTTTTGACAAGGTTCCACACCAAAGATTGATAAAAGCAAAACAAAATCAGGTTGCCATCGTATTTTAGGAAATATTTGCTTTAAATTTAGAACTGGCTAAAAGGCAAAAATGAGAGTTGGAGATAGTGGGGAATGCCTGCAAGGAAACGTGTATCTGAAATGCCTCGCATGGGGTGTAATTATTGACATGTAGCATTTTGGAAAATAACTTAGTAAATAAAAGTAGAGCCTGGAATTCAGGAAAATAGAGGTAAGTTGAAGGGAACTTACTAAAAACATAACAAAACAAACAAAAACATCAAAAGTACCTGTGAAAGGGAGCATTAGAAAAATAACTATACTTTAACTTTGACCCATATTCTAAATATTTATAGCTTACAATTTGCCACAGTGGAACTCCCTTCTCACCAATCTCACTCCGTCACCAGCTCCACGGTCATTTTCTTCTTTGTGCCCCCATGACAACTCAGAAGCACTTAGGATATTTTACTCAAATTCTCTGTTTTCATTTCTGTTTCCCACAAGAAGAAGAGCTCTTGGCAGAAAGGGATACAGTGTGATTGATTTTACCTCTCCAGGACCTTAAATGGTGTCCATAAATGTAACATAGTAACACATATGCAATAAAAGTTTGTTAAATGGATCAAAAGAGGACTAAACCTGTTCTATAGCTTGCCTCACCTTGTACAATATGGAAAGCAGTATTTTTATTATGATGAAAAGTGCTTTTACTGATGGCTCAATTTATAAAACAAACTGGCTCTTTCTGTTTTTTTTAAAAACTTTGTATTTCAGGAGTTGCATCTCTCTTGTTAATTTCAGAAGTTTTTGCAGGCCCAGTCTTTGGTAAATCCCCATGTGATGAGTTTTGAAGGGGACAGAGAAAGAGCCCTCTCTTGTTATTATGCTTTAGTAGCTGGCCAGAAGTAGCAGGGGAGGGCGAATCTGAAGGCAGAAGGCAGGAACCCTGTGGCCTTACCTTCTCTTCTCCACGGCCCTTTGCACAGGGAAGAGGAAGGAAGGAAACTGGAAAGGTGTCAGGCAATCTATGAGAACTCAATGTGATTTTCCACCTAGTCGCAAACTCAACGTAAATAACAACCTAAAATTAAACTTGAAACTGAACAGGCAAATACCACTTTAGGAACACAATATGAAATGATTATCTTTGCTGACTATAAACTCTGAGGGCAAAAATTTTGTTTATCTCACTGGCTTTTTTGCGTGGGTCCCAGCACATTAGCCAGTACTTACTATATGTACTCACTGAGTGACTGAATAAATAAATACAACTCCTTAGAACTGAGCAAAAAAAAAAAATGCATTGTGTATACAGTTCCTAACATGTGAACAAATTGAACTGATTGAAATTTTTTGAGGACTAATTAGGGATTAGCAAAAACAAAAAAAGTAAATAAAAATCAGGATTTTTTTTTGCCAAGTATTTCTTTGCAAGATGGTTGTTTGAAACTTAGAATTTCCCATAGTCCACATGTTGTTATATACAGTGATTAGCAAGTCCCTCCAATCCTATCTTACCAGTAATGTACAGGTCAGAATTCATTGATTATCTCCAATAACATTTCTGTAAGACAATGCAAGTTAAGTGTCAACTTGAAAGGCACTGGCTGTGATTTAAATTCCTCAAAGGGGGCAATTTTTAGGATTTTGCCTATATAAATACAATAATGCATGGAAGATATTCAGCATCATTAGCTATTAGAAAAATGCAAATTGAAACTATAATGTACACCAAAGCACACTTATCAAAATGGCTAAAAGTTTAAAAAATGTGATAACACCAAATACAAACGAGAATGTGGAGAATCTAGGTCATCACACATTGCTATGGGAGTGTAAAATGGTATATACCCATTCTGGAAAAGAGTATGGCAGTTTTCCCTTTTAATCCTCACCTGAGGATATGTTTATTGATTTTAGAGAGAGTGGACGTGGGTGGCAGGGAGAGAGAGAAACACCAGAAACCCATGGCCTTTTGCTGAAAGGGGAAACGCTTCAACCCACTGATCCACCTGGCCAAGGCCAGTTTCTAATGTAAGTACAACCAGTTTCTGTTAGCCACTGATTATTACATAGAAGGGGTAGAACTCAGCTGAATCATGTGGAACCATCAAAAGAACTGTATCCCTAAAAAGTCACTCACTGTATTATTGTAGCATAACATTTCTACTCCTAATTTGTATTCTAACTCAAGATTTTTGACAATTTACCCTAACAATAAAACTTTTAAAAAGAATAAATATTAGATACTCTTAAAAATAAAGAAACCCAAACCAGCAGTCCATGGTGATTATATAAAATTACTCATCCACCTGAGAGAATTAAGTAAATGAAAGTTATATGTGGAGTTTTCTCCATGGGGCATCTGTGGCAGTTTTAAGAGCGAAGGAGGTACTCATTGAACGGAGTTAGGTCCGAGCCAGCTGGAACTACTACCTCCCACAGCTGTGACATAGAAGGAACACTTGGTGAGTATCATCTATTCCTCTGCTCTCTGTGACATCTGTCAGGTGCTGACAAGGTAAAATAATCTGGATGTGGACCACCTATTGAAAACAAACCAGTGTGCCCTTATTTACGATGAGAGAGAGTGCTCTGGTTGACAAGGAAAGGACAGTAGTTAGGTGCAACAGAGTAGAATATTAAGAGAAGTGAGCTTGTTATTAAATTCAAATGCTAATTTGGATTTTCCAACATATTGTTGAGCTTGACCTACTTAGATTCTGAGAGTTCTGAAGTGCAGTTGCTACACTGATTCCATGTGGAAAAGTGTTGATGCTGTTTGGCCAGACATAACTCTTACATAGTGGTCCGTATCCAGGTATTGAACAGGTCCTTGGAGTTCAGAAAGAAACAGCAGAGGCTGCTCCAATCATTCGGTCAGAATAATGAACAATATCTACATGTAATTTGCATAAAATGTTCACCCCTTGGACAGGTTACATTTGTGTGTCTCAGTTTCCTCCTAGGTAAAGTGAGGGTCATATTGTATAAGGCTGAAATGAAGTTGGCCTGTGGTGCACTTCAAGCAGATGCTCAAGTAGTGCATCTTAACTGTTCTGTAAAAGTTGTTGTTGTTGTTGTTATTATTATGACACAAACTTGTAGCATATAGTAGCATAGTGCCTTGCCACTTAATGAATGTGTGGTCCATGGACCAGTAGCCTTGACATCACTGAAAGCTTGTTAGAGATGCAAAAACCCTGGTCCCACCCCAGACCTAATGGATCATAATCTGCATTTTCACAAGATCCCTGGGTATCTGTATATGCAGGGAGGTTGAAAAGTGCTGGGTAGGGCATTGGACTCATATTGAGGTGTTTTCCCAGCTTCTGTAGAGTGTCACTTGCCTTAAATTCACAGCCTTCTAGAAGCTGCCCTAGCTCCCTTGTCATAGCTGAGTAGCTCAAATGTGGACACCTGCTCTGGTTGTCCCCTTCCCCAAAGTTACTCTTTCAAGGATCCCAACTGAGCTACACACAGAGACTGGAATGTGGATACTGAATCATATTAAAGCAGAGCCTGAGAGAGAGATCTGCAAACTCTAGCAGTTGAAGTAATAAGAGTTGCTTCAGTTCCTGCTCTCACCTTCTGTTGTTCTGCAGAGCTTGCTGGTTTGATGTCAGCGCAGCCTACAGATGTGCCTTGACATACGTGGTTCTTGTTTCCAAATCACCTTAGTGCTCCTGGGTTCTTAGAAAAATTCTCCTGCCTATCCCAAGGGTACTGGGGAGACATCCTCAGGGTGCCCTGAGATATCAAAATAGAACTTATATACTAATGTGGGGTCCACCAAGGTTCTGGAAGAATCACTTCCAAACTCCCCTGCACAGAGAAGTGGCTAGCAGCCTCTGTCCTCTCTCATCAGCAAATCCCAACTCATTGAAAAGAAGTTACTCAGACTTTTGAGGATTCCAACTTATTGGTCCCTTATTTTCATTGGAAGAAAGTAAATAAAGATAATGAGTGAACTGAATACTGGAGACTAAGCAAAGAAATAACTGGTGCCAATTACCTGCTCTGAGTCTTCAGGTACACATGTTGAAAGATCTATTGTTTTGTAGTATACAGGGGTAATAGTTCTGCTTTGGAGTTTCTGTTTTGCTTGAATTGAACAGGTATAGCCCATCAAATGAAATCCAAAAGAGAACAAATAGCTTCCTAAATGGAGTTCCTCTCAGATGCAGAAACCTCCTAATGATAGTATCATGTGTGTATTAATTGGGCCTTTTGGATACACAATGTGCTCAGTCAGCTCATGGGCTGTTTGGGCTGGGGGACTTCTGATCCCAGGGAAAGATGGTGCCTGCTACTTTTAGTGAAGAATCTGTTAATCTTGCTCCTTAATTGAGTGTAATAGTTAATCAGCATTTTTATAAGGACTAGCGTTTCCATAAATCAGAAACATAGTCTTCAGGAAGCACGTGTTCTGAATCCCTGTCTCTATCCTTACACATGCTCTCACTCACAAGGCAGAAACCTTAGTACAAAAATTAAGCTCCATTCTCAAGTATTTCAGCACCATAAATGGTTTGCACAGCACTGTGGGTCATCAACTCTTTTAACTTACTGAAAGCCTGGGTACATTTAATAATTGCTGGACATTGAAAGCCAAAGCTAGTTATCATTGGTTATTTACTTCTCTTTTTCTCTACAGCAAGGGAGAAAGCCAAATTCTCATAGCTGTTCCAAGGGGCGGGGGGAGAAAGAGAGAGAGAGAGAGAAAGAGAGAGAGAACAACAACTTCTGCCAAAGTCAATTGTGTGCAGCTCTCCAAAGAACTAATACATCATCCCTGAACTTCACATTTCTGATGTGCCTGACGTTTGGAATAGTCTAGGATCCAGCGGGATAAGGAAGCAGTAGATTCTCCTTCTTCAATGATTTATACTCTGTTTTCAATCTCAGTTTGCAGTTCAGAGCAGCTTTCTGGCATCAGTCTACCTGAGACACAAAAGGGAAAAGTCCGGGGTATAGTCATCTGGTGGTTTGGAGGAAAAGCAGGCAAACATATATTGAGACGAACCTGCAATTAGAGACTTCCATAATTGTCAAGAAAAGGAGAACAGTGATTAATTTCCAATTTTTTAAGTGAAGGTGTAGGGAATTGGGTGAAATTTTGAGTGATCCCAAGGGAAGAAATGCCTGAGGTGTGAGAACACATACAGGGGAGCACCTGTATTTTCCAGTTCTCATCTCCAGCAAGCTATCTTCCCCCCAGTGAGCTGTTGCTTAACTCTTGAGTTGAACTATCATTTTTAGCTTGTGTAACAAAGACCACAGGTTCTAATCAGAGCAGCAGACATCACTGAAAATGAACAGAACTGCAGCTGTGTTTATACTGTTGCCAAATATCATTGAGGATCTTAAGGAGAAAGGGGGCAAAGCATGCAAAGAACCATAGAAATTTTGCTTTTGGAAACTCTCTCCAGTAGCCTTCGGCTGGAAAGATATCCCAGAAGCAAATGTCTTAGTAAAACTAATCAGTTCCTGAGATGCAAAGGACGAGCTTCAAGATATCCCCTTGTGTTTAAAAATACATGGAATGATCCAGGAACGACGATTATCTTTCTGTTTTATTAAAGAAGCTGCTATCATTTGGTTAACACCACTCTGGATTGCTCAGGCCACCCAGAAGTAAGACCTTCCAATCACTTCTTGTCTGTGGAGAACTCCCCTGAGATAAGGACAGACCTGTTTTATCAGCTGTCTTTCTGGGAACTGACAACAACAATAACAAATAACTGTAATTTACCGCATTAAGGTGCTAGTGCAGCAGTGGTTTTGCCACAGTAGACGTTCTCTTCCATGTTACCTGCAGGAAGTGAATTCAGAAGTTAACTCCAACCAGGCTGTATTTATGACAAAAATACATATTTCCCCATATTGAAAAAATATATAAGGAAGAGAAGACGCTCAATGTTATGCCCATTTCCCCTCACTTTCCTCTTCTGTCTTTCTGAGTCATCTCAACCAAAGAAAATCCAAAGTTTTACATGTGTGTATAACTAACCATAATGTTGATCTTGGGGTGTTTAGCTGGAGATGTCCTGAGCACAGGCTCTGGAGCCAGGCTCCTTGATTTGAATCCTGCTGCAGGCACTTAAACTGAATTCATAACTTCTGTTGCCTGCATTTCCTCATCTGTGAAATGGAGATAATAGTACCCACCTCACAGGGTTGGCTTTGAGGAGTAAATGAGTTAATACATAGGACTTAGAACATACTAACCCCGGCACATAGGGACATGAAATTATTAGCTCTTATTTATAGTTTAAGTGCGTTATTATAAAGTTGAGAAAACAAAACAGTAAAACTGATACTGCTAATGATCTTGGAATTTATTTTTACCCCTGTACCCTGTTGATGATTTGTGGGTTATAAGTTTTCCTCTAGCTATCCTAATGTCAATTCTTTTCATTTTAATTAATTCATTTATTTTAAACCTCACTCAAGGATGTGTTCAGTGATTTTAGAGAGAGAAGAAGGGAGGGAAGGGGAAGGAGGAGAGAGAGAGACAAACATTGACGTGACAGAGATACATCTCTCTTGGTTGCCTCCTGTAGGTGCCCCAACTGGGAATCGAACCTGCACCCATTTGGTGTATGGGACAATGCTCCAACCAACTGAGCCACATGTTCAGGGCCTAATATCAATTTTTGCCAATGTTCCCTTGGTGCCTATACCCAGAACCCTGAAAACAGCATATTTCCATAGTTTTATCTCAAACGTGTGACAGTAACTTAGCTATTAAAAGTGGCTGAAACGTCCCTTGCAGATTCATCACTTGGGGCCAACTAATTCAACACTGTGTACCCATTTCATAATTACCGTATTTTTCAGACTATAAGATGCACCCCCATTTTCCTCCCAAATTTGGGGGGTGCGTCTTATAGTTTGAAAATACATTATATACAAAGAATAATCATTAATATAGAGCCTGGCTTCTCTGATTTTACTTTGTAATATGTTTCTCATTCTCTTCTATCAATCTCATCATTCTTTTTTTAGCAAGTCTAATCCTGTTACAATGATTTGGAAAGATTCTATGTTGCTTTGCAAATTCTTCAATCAATAAAGTTTAATTTATGATGTCAAAAATGTTATTGTAAGTTAAGTATAGTGTTGCTTTTGCTTTTTGTTTTGTTGTTTTGGATTTTTCTCTGAATTGCTATCTGTTTTTTCTTCTGTTAAGTACATAAAAAAACCTGAATATGTGGTGCTTTTTTCTCCCTCTTTTCTATCCCACGCATCTCCAAACCGTTGGCTAAACTATGCAAGCACTGGTTACTTAAGGAAATAAAAGTGCTTGTTACATACAGTTTGGTCACTGGAGTGAGCAGTAAGCACTTTTAATCTGACTACAATAATTTACAACAGAGAACACAGTTCCAAGAACTGTACATAAGCTCCTGAGAACTCTGGCCATGCTGTCAGACACCTATCTTTAATTGGCTCCTGCCAAATGATGACTGTGGCCCTGTCACCCTGGCCAGCCACAGAAGTCTCATTCACACTCCTTCTAATTGGCAGTCTCCCACTCTGGGCACGTCCATGGCCCTTGTAACATTTTTTAGCAGATAACTTGACACTGCAAATTTGGCTGGGAGCCTGCTGCAGAGGGATGTCTTTACATCCGCCCCCATCATCACCTCAGTTCATACCCTTGAAGTTCCAGCCGAAATATTTTGCAAATTGCATCCCAGGGAAAAAAGTTGGGATTGCTGCAGACGGGTGACCAGTTCCTTCACCTGTTCAAAGAAGGAGCCTTTGGTTCCTGGGGGAAAAAAAGAGTGAAGAGGGGTTTCCCACGGCCAGGAAAGAGGGAGAAGACTATTGTCCCATCAGCTTTTCAGGACTTGAGGAAGTCTAGAGTGTGTGGTGCTTAGTTTCCGACACGACGTGGCAGCAGGCTCAGGAGACCTGATAACAGCTTCTTTGACCTTGGGGTCTGGAACCGGTTTCACTGATTGAAGTCATATAAGTTCAGCTAAATTTGAATGTGTTGTAAATATTTATCTGGCAGCATGACATACAGTTGTTGCTGAAATTATGGGGTAGAGTCTTATCTTCCCCAGCATATAATTTTTGAAATGCTCTTCTGGATGGTGTTTAAGATTATAAATATAACTGAATTATTGTTTTATGCTAAGGTTTTCTCAGGCTTCAAGCCTGCTTAAAAGAATAGAGAATATTTTCTGGCACCATTGTTTTTCTTAAATACATTGGAGGCTGCGATGAAAATCCGTTTAGAGACTGACTAAGCCTTGGTGAAATACAAACAGCCTGCTTCAGCCAGAACAATATATTTTTGCTCACATTTCCAGGGATGCTGGTATACAAGGTTTCAGATCCAACGGGTATTTTATGTGAGAAAATTGTTAGTATGCAGCATTCCTTTCCAGTGAATTATTGAGTTGGGTAGCAGCAAAATAGGCAGGACACAAAATAGGCAAGGAGGCTGACAATTCAATGAAACAGTTCTTTGTTGCTTCAAAAGCTACTCTGAGCCAACCTTGCCCTGAGACCCTGAAGTGTATCAAACAGCAGGAGCACAAACAGGCCAGAGCAAATCCCTTGACGGGCCCCCATCACATGTACCTCTCATCTCCCATTGATTAACACAGCATCTCAACCAGCGGGCCGGCGACCTCTGGGGAGGACTTGGGGAGAGACAGCAGCAGGCCAGGATGAAAGGAGTGACAAGAACGGAAATGTCCAGGTTTAAGTCTGATAGCAAAGCTGGTGATGCACAGCCACTGTTGGTGGCCAAGGCCTTATCCTCACAGGTGTAGTTTCATTGATTATAAACAGCCTGTTTAATGACCTAATTTTTCTCTCAATCTCCAGGTGTTTTTACCAGCTGTGACCTCTCCTGGGTTAAAATAGTCAAACACTGCATTAGTTGGCATTGGGTACTTCACAGATACTCTGGGAAGGCCACAGTCAAGTTTAGAAGCTCTGAACACAGAAACGATACCTAAACCACAGTTGGAGGTTGCTCAAGTGGGGACCTGTACCATCACCTCTACCAGGACAGGAGGCAAACCCACAATCCTGTGGATACTGGGCTCTGGACACCAGCATCTCCATCACTGTTGCCTTTTCAAAGTAAAAGTTTCCACTACAACCTTGCCAGAAAGTGAGTTTTAAGCTGAACCATTATATGGTTAAGTAATGGGTGGAGCCAAGGCCATATGACTTTCTCAATGTGCAAGGAAGTAAGGGATAGTGAGTGCAGTCTCCCTTATAAGACAGATCCTCAGAAAAGCCGACTGTCACTAACATGATAATTACCTATCACAATACCCTCCCCTGAGAATAGTGCTCTCCTAGCATTGTGTCCATAGTTTACATGAGAATTCAATTTTGATGGGTACATTTTATGGGTTTGGACAAATGTGTAATGGTGTACATCCATCACTATAGTATCATATAGAGAATGTTAACTGCCCTAAAAATCTTCTGTGTTCCAGCTATGTATCCCTTCCCCCAGCCCTATCCCCTGGAAATTACTGACCTTTTTGTCTCCATAGTTTTACCTTTCCCAGAACGCCACACATTTGAAATCATAGAGCATGTAGCTCTTCATAATGCCTCATTTCACTGAACAATGCGTTTATAGTTCCTCCATGTCTTTTCATGACTTGACTACTCATTTCTTTTTAGCACTGAAAGACTCCATTATCTGGATAATTTATTTACCCGTTCACTTACTGAAGAATATCTTTTAAGTTTTGTCCGTTATGAATGAAGCTGTCATAAGCATTTGTGTGCAGGTTTTTGTGTGGTCCATTAGACTTTCAATACCTCAAATAAGAACAAAATCTTCCCTTTTCTCCTCATACAATACAATAACTAGAATGTTATGTGGAATGGCCTAGTTCATATACAGTGTAGATGCTCAAAAATGCTTGGTAAATAGATATTTGAAAATTAATCAGTAATGGTAAGTTGACCAATTTGCATGTTTTCAAACAATTGACCATTGTTTTCATTCTAATAACAATAATAACTGACATTTATTGAGTACTTGTTTTATTTCAGGCACTATGCTATCTGTTTTATTTCCTTTAATTCATACACCAAGCCTATGAATAATGAAATTGGGCCTCAGAGAGGTTAAGCAGTTTGCCTAAGATGATACATTTGGACAATGGCTAAGTCAGGATGTAAAGGATGCAGAGTGAACTCCAGAATTTAACCACCACTCTAGACCACTTCCACAGCTGTTTTAATGATAACTTGGAGAGGATGCCAGAGAGAAAGGCCCCACGATCTAGCAAGAAAAACCAATGAGAGGAATTTGATGTAGAAAAGGAGAGCTGATTTCTGGGTTGAGGAAAGCATATCCATTATATTAACTAACATCACCCACCTCTTTCACACTAACTTCAAAGGCCTGCCTATGACACGCTGGAGAGCGGTAGAGCAGAGACATCTAACTTTAATATTATTTCACATTTCAAGATCAAATTTCTTAGAAAAAACCAGAATACAGGCAAACTAAAAACTTAATTTTGCTATTATTATATCAACCTTAAAACATAAGGTTGATATTGAGAGACTGATTTTATTCATATTTATTAAAGTCATATTAAGCAATGTACTGCATATAATCAAACTATTAAAAATGTGAAACAATTTATTATACAATCCCGGGAGAGGAAAACATAAATATGGACTTTGACTGAAGCAGGGATGAAGGAAAGTTAGCTAGATTTTAAAAATACTGTTAATTAAACAACTATTTGAAAAAGCACATTCCAGAGATTTAAAGTCTAGCATGCATGGGCGTTAGATGTAATCCACAACAGTGGTTCTTGTATGAACTTGCAACTAATTTATTATTCATAGTAGGTAAGGAAATAGCCCAACTAATACCTTATTATATTAACCTCTCTATCAAGAGGATGATATTAAGCCAATACTTAATATTTAATGAGGTGAGAATTATTTAACAATTTATTCTAAGACTACAACTTTGGTTGCATCATTAAAATAGGTCGGACTTTGATTTAAAAGCATTCTGCATGACATTTTGCAGTGATAGAGTACTAGAAAATTTATGAGAGTTCATGGGAACTTTAAAGATTCTCATCAAGTTAATCACAATGGAAAATTCATCACCTTACATTTATCACTGAGATATACAGAAAAAATATATGAACATTTATAAATTACTGATAATTTTAGAGTTCTCTATTAAGAGAATTCCACATGCAGCAGAATCTTATCAGTCTCTAATAAACTTCATTGAATTTGGAGCTTCTAGGTGAGAAATTTTTGTTATTTTTGATGTGGACTTAGCACCTTCACCTCTGAAAATGAAATCAAATGTCTAACAACTTAAGTTCATAAATGGTGATTGATAAATTATAGCAAGCTAGAATATTTTTTAGGGGAACTAGAAGATGAGTGAAAGCATCACTCATCTTGGTTGTCAGGCCCTCCGAGTTCAAACACTAACATGAACTCTGTTGAATTGTGAATGCCTGGACACATCACTTAACCTTTCTGTGTCTCCATTTTCTTATCTACACAATGAGGCTAATAATACTGATTGACCTCATAACATTTAATTAGGCCATTGGGAAGCGCTTTGAAAATGCTAAGTATCATTTGTTGGCACTTAGCTTCATGAAAGGTTCGTGTTTTTAACACACTGTGGTTTGAGGATGTGTTGGGTACAACTCCTGCCAACTTCTGGTTCCTCCGCCATATCTTTTCTGAGCTCCCTTTGAAGTCGATGGGAATTAGGGTGATTGAAAGCACTTAGGGGAGGCTGCGGGAATGAGAGCGTGTTCTCTGGCACGTTTATAGTAGGACTGTCTTCTTATGGAGAAAATGCCATGCTTTGCTATGGAGAAGGAGCTTGATGACTTCTCAGTGGCTTATGGACGGGTAAATTCATGATTGCTTACAAAGCTTAAGCCCTGGAGGAGGAGATTTTTAGGCAAACACAATAAAAAAGTTTAACTTGTTTGAAAAATTTAATACACCACTTTTGGGGAGCAGAAAGAGTAACAGGTTCCTCTATGGGAAGATTATGTCTTTTACTGTAAAGAGCACATAGCCACTGCCCAACACATACCTGCTAAATAAATGCATGATGAATGGGGAAAAATTAGTAAAACAGTAGCACATTATAACTATAATATTATATAACATTAATGTAGCATCTAGAATACACTTTTACTGCCACTTTTTAATTCCTTTTGTGTGTTTTTCCACTTACTAGAATGCTTGTGGCACCATTCACAGAAATGTATTATATGACATGCTCCTACCCAAAGTTAAAAAAAAAGTTCCATCATACTTTAAAAGTTGCATATGAGATACAGATGATGTGTTATAGAGTGGTACACTCTTGAAACCTATATAGCATATAATTTCATTAACCAATGTCACACCAATAAATTCTATGAAAAAAAAATATTTTAAGTTGCATGTATTTGGAAACATCACCATACTCTTATGAAATCCACTCTAGGCCATTTCAATAGCCTTCTTGTTTGTCTTCTTGTTTCTAATGTTTCCCATATCCATTTTATAATTCACTGCCAAACTAATCTCTCTTAAACATCACTTTCATAATGCCATTCATCTCAAAAGATTTCAATGGCTTCCTATTTCCCATTACATCATGCCTATCACCAATATTGTAGTTTTATATTTTTTAAAGATTTTATTTATTTATTTTTAGAGAGAGCAGAAGGGAGGGAGAAAGAGAGGGAGAGAAACATCAATGTGTGGCTGCCTCTCAAGTGTCCACTACTGGGGAACCAGCCTGCACCTCAGACGTGTGCTCTGTCTGGGAATCAAACCGGCGACCCCTTGGTCGCAGGCTGGCACACAATCCACTGAGCCACCAGCCAGGGCAGCCAATGCTGTAGTTTTAAAACTGTCTGTTATGGGTTGAATTGTGTCTCCTTCTCCCTGCCAAATTTCATGTTGGTGTGCTAAACCCCAGTATCTCAGAATGTGACTATATTTGGAGATAGTCTTTAAAGAGGTAATTAAGTTAAATGAGGTCACCTAATCTGATTTGTGTCCTTACGAGAGGAAATTTGGACACAGACATGCACAAAGGGCATGTAAAGACAAAGGGAGAAAACAGTCATCTACAAGTCAAGGAGGGGCACCTTAGAAAAAATCAACCCTGCCAACACCTTGAGGTCAGACTTGTAGCCTCCAGACCTGTGAGAAAATAAATGTCTGTTGTTTAAACCACATAATCCATGGCGTTCTCTTATGGTGGCCTTAGTAAACTCATGTAGACATGGGCAAAAGTAGGCTTACAGATGTGAGTACATGACACACAGAGTTTATTCCCATATTACTGTTTATTAATTCTTATATTATTTATTTGTATTATAACTATAAACCCACTTTTGCTAGTGCCCGCATGAAATCCATAACATAGAAGCTCTGCATGGTTTTACAACCTATTTCTCTAACTTGAAATTTTAGTCGTTGGACCAAATCAAAACCTTTATTTTCATTGTGATCGCAATTGCTCTTTTCTCGGTGTCATCCCATTACAAAAAGCCCTCTGTGATTCTCCACATTTCATAGACAAGAAAACCGAGCTGACGACAGAACACCCCTTTTACTGATCTCAGGACCTGGGCGTGTCATGTCTCCCCTCTAAAGTGAGGAAAATAATACTGGCTTTTCTTGTTTTAAAGGTCTATAGACCTTGGGAGGATCAAGTAAGATGATACATATGGAAATATTTGCAAAATTGGGGAAGTCAGCTCCGGCTCTGGAAACTCTGTTCAGCTGCAGGCAACAAAGACCTTCAATCTACATGCTCAGCTCCACCCTCCTTAATCTGGAGCCTTAGTTTTAGAAATCCTACCTGTGTCAGCAGGTAGAGTCTGAAGTTAGCTTCCTGACTTGAGTGCTCTATCTAACGGATTTAGGCTAAACCCCTGGGGTAGCTGCATCTCTTCTCTAGAGTTCCCTGCCCTCATGGCCCAATCCTTCCTGCTTGGCTTCAGCCTTATTTCTTGTTTTGTGTTCAAAACAAAGATACTATCCCCAGGATTATGTCAGTCCCGTGATATGTGTCTGCTCTTTGGACAGAGTGTTTGTGTCCCCCCTAAATCCCTATCTGAGGACCTCATATGATGGTAGTTGGAGCCTGTGGGAGGTAACGAGGTCATGAGGATGGGGCCCACGAAGGGATTAGTGTCCTCATAAGAAGAGCAACAGAGCTAGCTCTCTTTTTCTTCACCACGTGAGGGCACCGCAAAAGAGGATGGCCATCCGCAAGCCGGGAAGACAGTCCTCACCGAGAACCTGGTGATGCTGGCATTCTGATCTGAGACTTCGCGCCTCCGAAAGTATGAGAATTGAGTATTTGTTGTTTAAGATACCCAGTCTATGGTATTTTGTTATAGCAGCTCAAACTAAGACATTTACCATCCGTAAGAGCAGATATACTGTGTCTGAGTACCAGCCTTTGCCAACCCATTTAGACCTTGTGACTTCGACGCTGAACCCACCCCTTCAGGGCTAGACCCACAGCTAGGTAGGCTCTTTGTACCTGTTCTGCCCCGTGCACTTGCTCTTGCTCTAATAGTGTGCTCCATTACAACAAGCTTCAACACAGCTCACATATTATCCATGCAAAGATAACAGGTTCTTACTTTATCACAGAAAATCAAAGTGAAGTTTAGCTCCTATTTTTCAAAGTTGGGGTCTCTGATTATCCTATTATAAATATTTCTTTTCTTCAAACTCTTAAGGTACTTTCAGTTTACATTACAAATCTAGCTCTTAATTCTACAATTGATCTCTTTTTGTGAAATTTGCATGAAAATTAATTTTGTTTTGACAACTAGATTATGAAATCACAATGATATTCTGAGCATAACAATATGAAACCTTAAATCATTTTAAAAATCAAACATACCCATTTATTTCTTGCATAGTGTGTTATATGCTTTTTACAAACACAAGTCTCAACTTTAGGCTACACAAATACATTGTGTTATATCCCTTTTAGGATGTTTTTGATATTCATAAGTTTAAAGTTTAATGTAATTAATTGGGTCAGTGGTTTTCACTTTATATTTATGTAACAAAGGGCTTCATTTCCGCAAACTCAGTTGAATATTTAAATACATTTCCTTCCAGTTCTTATGTTTTATTACTTTATTTAATTCACATAGTACATTATTACATTAGCAAATGCATGCACAGACTGAATATGCATGCATAGGAAAAAATTGCCAGGAAGCATACAAATTTTTTAGGCTTTATTTTTAAATATATTTTATTAATTATGCTATTACAGTTGTCCCGTTTCCCCCCCTTTATTCCCCTCTGCCCTGCACACCCCCTCCCACCCGCATTCCTCCCCTTTAGTTCATGTCCATGGGTTGTTCTTTGTCTTCTACATTTCCTGTACTATTCTTACCCTCCCCCTACCTTCCCCTCCTCCCCCATTTTCTACCTACCATTTATGCTACTTATTCTCTGTATATTTTCCCCCATTCTCTCCCCTCCACCACCTCCCCACTGATAACCCTCTATGTGATCTCCATTTCTGTGGTTCTGTTCCTGTTCTGGTTGTTTCCTTAGTTTGTTTTTGTTTTAGGTTTGGTGGTTAATAACTGAGTTTGTTGTCATTTTACTGTTCATATTTTTTATCATCTTTTTCTTAGGTAAGTCCCTTTAACATTTCATATAATAAAGACTGGGTGATGATGAACTTGACATTATCCTTTAACTTGACCTTGTCTGGGAAGCACTTTATTTGCCCTTCCATTCTAAATGATAGCTTTGCTGGATAGAGCAATATTGGATGTAGGTCCTTGCCTTTCAGGACTTGGAATACTTCTTTCCAGCCCCTTCTTGCCTGTAAGGTTTCTTTTGAGAAATCAGCTGATATTCTTTTGGGAACTCCTTTGTAGGCAACTGTCTCATTTTCTGTTGCTGCTTTTAAGATTTTCTCCGTATCTTTAATCTTGGGTAATGTGATTATGGTGTGCCTTCCTTGGTGTATGCTTCCTTGGGTCCAACTTCTTTGGGACTCTCCAAGCTTCCTGGACTTCCTGAAAGTCTATTTCCTTGGACAGTTTGGGGAAATTTTCCTTCATTATTTTTTCAAATAAGTTTTCAATTTCTTGATCTTCCTCTTCTCTTTCTGGCACCCCTGTGATTTGGATGGTGGAATGTTTAAGGATGTCCCAGAGGATCCTAAGCCTCTCCTCATTTTTTTGAATTCTTGTTTCTTCATTCTGTTCTGGTTGAATGTTACTGTCTTCCTTCTGGTCCAAACCATTGATTTGAGTCCCGGTTTCTTTCCTGTCACTGTTGGTTTCCTGTACATTTTTCTTTATTTCACTGTTCATAGCCTTCACTTCTTTCTCTATTTTGTGACTATATTCAACCTTTTTTGTAAGCATCCTGATTACCAGTGGGTTTGAACTGTTCAACTGATAGGTTGGCTATCTCTTCATTGCTTAGTTGTGTTTTTTCTGGAGCTTTGATCTGCTCTTTCATTCAGGCCATTTTTTTTTTTGTCCCAGTGCACCTGTTATGTAGTAAGAGGTGGAGCCTTAGGTATTCACCAGGGAGGGGCAACCCACGTGGCTATGTTGTGACGCTATTTGTGGGGGAGGGGTCCGAGAGGGAACGGTGCTGCTAGCTCTGCTCTCTGCCAGTTTTCAGTCACTTCCACCACTACCCACAACCAAATTGGGCCCTTTGGTGCTTATTCCTGGGTGGGTGGGCTTGTATATGTTCTAGGACCCTGCAGGTCTCTCCAACAAACTCTCCTATGAGGCTGGGAGTTTCTCCTCCTGCCCCTGAACCCCCACAGGTGTTTTCAGTCAGAGGTTTAAGGCTTTATTTCCCCACACTGAAGCCCTGGGTTGTGCAGTCTGTCTCCCTTCCCAGTTGTTCCTCCCGGTTTATCTGCACATGAATGTGGGACCGCCGGGTCCTCCAGCTGCCACCTTGCTGTGAGTCATCTCCACCCAGATGCCCATCTCCACCCCTCCTACCTACTGCTCTGGGTGAGTGTTTCTTCTTTAATGCTTTGGTTGTCAGACTTCCATACAGTTTGATTTTCTGTCAGTACTGGTTGGTTTTCATCTTTAAATTTGTCGTTGTCCTTGTTTTGGTTGTGTGTGGAGGCACAGTGTTTCTATCTATGCCTCCATCTTGACTGGAAGTCCCTGGAAGAATAAAAATATTAACGTGATTTATGTGATATACTGGAGAGTGATCATTTTTTCTACATTTCTATATATAATTTAATTTTTTCAATATGCAGTTTCTCTTTCCTAATTAAAAATTATTGATGAAGTATAAGAAAAAAATTGAAATGTACCTGTTTCTGTACTTTCTTGTATTGTTATATTTAAAATATTTTTTCTGAGCTTCTAGTTCATTGATATCTCTGTATCTCTCCCTATTTTTTTAATATCTTTACTAAGTTTTCTTAAAGTGGAAGCCCCAGAACAAGTGGAAAAGAAAGTGCCATCTTACTATAAGGCAGAAGTCAGAGATACAGATATATTTGGTGAACAACACTAGTAACTAACTATTTATCTGAAATCATTTGAAGATTTAGCTAAGAATATTTCTAGTAAAAATTTTAAGTACTATGAATTATATCACAGCTTAAAGAAAATAATAGCTAAATTTTCATTTAAAACATTCACATTTTCCTTTGTTACCAAAAATAGGGTTATATTGAATATTTTAAAATTTAAACATTAAAATGAAACAAGAGATTTAACTAGTTGTGGAAATAATGCTTTATAAGCCCAGATAGTTACATATTATGTTTGTCATTTTGATAATAATTTTCAATTTTTAATTGTGTTAAACATTTTAAATAATTAAGTGGGAGAAAACAGATTAAAAAGGAACAATGCTTGTCTTTTATGCAAGCCATTTCATAGACAAAACAATGATATCATAACATGTTTAAGCTTTTGGACAGAATTGTGATAGAATAGTCTTACATTTCTCATAGGAGTACCCAGTAATTTAAAGAATTGTATGAAGAGATAAAGTTAAGAGAAAATTAAATTGTTGGTATAATAAGAAACATATTCAAAATCAACAATAAACCCATGCCAAGACTAAGGATAGAGCTAGTTTCCAGTTCACCTTAATTGTATCTGTGGCTTTAAAAGTCAACATTTGAAAACTTTGTAAATCCTTTAAAAGATACATCAATATCAATCTTGATATTTTCTCACAACATAAAGGGAATATTTTAGATAGACATATTTAGAGGAAAGACCCAATTTCTTCTCAATCATTATCTGTTGAAGTATGTTTAGTGATCTTGCCAAAATAAAGTAAATTTAGCTCCTATAGGTTTAATAAAAAATGACAGTATAATTTTATTCTTTTCCTACTATGTAGATGTCTTCATCTAATTGTTAGTCTTAGAACGTATTTTTCCAGAGAGATGAATCATATGAAGTCATTTTATAAGGTTTAAAATGTCAAAAGCGCTGTCATTAGACCACTAATGCATGTCTATAGTAGAAATGTTCTCTTGAAAGCTGCTGCTGTTCATAGATTGCTTGATCAGAGATCTCATATTTTATGTTTTTACCAGAACACCTCCTGTGTAATTCCCTGTTTGCTGGGAGGTCCCCATTATTCTCCATGTTAAGTGTAGTCAATTTCAAACTTGTGCTGTATTCTTTCCTCTCTCTTTAATAACAGCAAACACATATAGATACTGCCATGTAATCAGGAATTATTCAAAAAGAGGCCCAAACTGGATTTATTCTCCCCAAATCCCCAAAACAATTAATTGAGAAATGTTTGCACTCAGATCTAAGTACTCGCTGGTTGACAAATTAAATCAGTAAACAAGAGACGTTTTGCATTATACTAGGATATATCAAGTATATAAGTGTATCCCAGTATATAAAAAATAACTGTATTGGGGTATATCAAAATATCTTACACTTTTGATATAAGAGAACATTACAAATATGAAGGGAGAGAAACTTCAGTCATTTGGTAGACAAGGTTTTTGAATTATTATTATGAGGTTAAAAGATTGATGAAATGTTTGGGCATCACAGAAGGTAGTTCCAGATGTCAGGAGATGCAGTGAAGGTGATGTGACAAGGAGAGTGGCAAGATCATGTGAAGGCGTTAGGAGTTCAGGCATTGGATACTCTGAAAAAGGTGAAAAATGTTATCACATTGATGCAGCAGATAGATGAGATTGTAGTGTAGAGAATATCAAAAAGAGGCACCTTGAAATTATGGAGAAATTGGTTCTTCATACATCTGACAGAAAATGTAGCATTTTTCATAAGAATTCTGAAATAATGAGTACCTGAATTTTCAGAGCCTCTGAAGAGGATAATTGAAGTAATACAGAGACGTCTTTCAAAAAGTACAGCCGAGATGGAGATGATGAAAAAGAGCAAATGTGAGTCAGGTAAAACTGATGTGGTGGGTGATTCTGTCTGTAGGATACAATGCAGAAGGAAAACATCAAGGGGTGCTTCAGGACAGCTGTGCAACTTTATAACAGAACCATCGGGTACAAGTCATCCTCTATAGAGGGGAAAGGGAGTGAAAGAATTGCACTAGCATCTGTCAGGATAAAGAGACAAAACCAAAAAATGAATAAAGTAGGACTAAGCTAAAAATTAGTATCAAGATTTGAATACATTACAGAAAGGTAAAGATAGAAAATCAAGGACTAGAATAATGGTGGATGTGACATATTTACTGTACTGATTTGTTAAAAAAATTGATGCTTATGTTTGTAAGACTGTGTCAGTTTGGAGGGGGAAATCATTATGAGAAAGGAACCATTTCACATTTCAGTTGGTGGAGGCTATAGTGAAATCAGTGTATTGTATAGTTAAATCAGTGCTGAAATTGGATCAAGAAAAGAGGAATCTATACTGTGACTCTGATAGGAACCCGATGTGTCATCAGGGACAAGCTACCTGAATGTTCATTTCCTCATCTGTAAAAATGAGAATAATAATTGTGACCAAGATCACCACCATTCAATATCCACTCCTTCCTTCTTCCATGGGAATGAAAGTCACGATTTTGGGCATATGATTAAATTCTGAATGTAATTAGAAGTATCATGTGACAGCTTTAAGGAATCTTCTTTAAAAGATGATCGATATGAGCCCTCTGTCTCCTTTATTCTTCAAATCCTTTCCCCATTCTGCTGTCCAGAATGAAGCTAGGATGGCTGGAACTCCAGCTGTTCTCCTGGGCAGAAAGGACAGGCCACATCTGAACGATGGTATGGCAATCAGCTAGACGGAGACTGGAAAGCTAGAAAGTTCCTTGAGAACTTTATGTAAATCGATTTATCAGTTTTCAGAATTTTATGTAATAGAGAAATAGATTTCTGTCTTACTAAACTGTTAAAGTTGAACCTCATCTTGATAATATAGCTGCCTTATAGTTTATTAAGAATGTTAAATAAAATACTTCAAAAACTACTATTGAAGTTCTGGTATAGTGGGAGTATAATATTGTACATTGTTGCTGATGGAATGAATATGAATGAATGAATCCATATTAAACAAAAATACTTTTTATAAAGATTTTATTTAATTTTAGGAGAGAGAAAGGGAGGGAGAAAGAGAGGGAGAGAAATATCACTGTGTGGTTGCCTCTTGTGCACCCCTCACTGGGAACCTGGCCCATAACCAAGCATGTGCCCTGACTAGGAGTTGAACTGGCAATGCTTTGGTTCACAGGCTGGCACTCAGCCAGGGCTAAGCAAAAATACTTTAATATGAACCTGGCCCATAACCAAGCATGTGCCCTGACTGGGAGTTGAACTGGCAATGCTTTGGTTCACAGGCTGGCCCTCAGCCAGGGTTAAGCAAAAATACTTTAATATGAATTTAGGTTAGCATCAGTATGTAGCTCACTGGAAGTTCAGATATAAATTTTATAAAGATAACTTATCTTGAGATTGTATGAAGTGATTAAGGAAGTAGAACAGAATAAGTAAAGAAAAAATAATGAAGACAGGAGATGATCTGAGTTAAGTTACAAAGAGGTCAACTGTCACCTCCATGAAGCCTTCATTGTTTGCTTAGAACTATCAGTTTTCTCTTCTGTGTCCCAAAATATTTGAAGCTCAAACCACACACTACTGTCCCATTTTATTACTCCGGTGATTATGTCTTTCACTGCAGAAAGTAATATCGAACATCTACTTCGTGCCAAGTGTATGTCTCTCACCAGTGCCACCGGATAGCATGCTCCTTGAAGGCGAGACTCACTCTGTAGTTATCTCTGTCCTCCACTTAGGGCCTGATAGAATTCTAAAAAGTACTGTGACTCCTACTAAATCTAACCCAACTGTGACATATGGTCAAAGACCTGTGTGTGGCATGTAGTAAGTGCTTAGTAAATGTTTATTTGTTGATTGACTGAATATACATTTTTTCTTTCAACAAGAAAGCACAAGAGTGCAGAATGTTGTGTTTTCTAAACCTTCTTCACTTTTCTGTGACTGCAGTCTTGGTGTCTTCTTGTCTTCTCCCTTTCCCTCTCCATCTGCCCCACCATCCAATTAGTAGCTCACAGCTGTCCCTGCTTCTTCATTCCTATTGACTCTAAGGCTGTTCTCATGATCCTGGTTTCAACCTTCTAAATCTATTCCTCCTAGTCCTCATTTGTCCTATACACATTGTAGAATAACCTTTTGGGCATATAAGCATAGCAATGTTCCATCTTTCCTTTAGCATATGCTATTGGTGGCATATTCTACCGTCACTTTTTCCACTCTTACTTAAAGAGTCATTCTTTTGTTGAAGTGTAAGTCAGCACTGTACTTAGGAGGCGTGGGTCTCCTAAGGAATAAATCATAAACAGTTTAAGTCATTAGTTAGCACAATATTAGATTTGGCTGCAAATAACATAGGACAAAAATAATAGCAATTTAAATGCGATAGAATGTTTTTCTTTTTCATGATATTGTCCAAAAGTTGGCAGTTAAGAATTGACCTGGTAGGTCATTTTTTTTCATAGTTCATAGGATTTATGTTCTTTCTTTTTTAAATTTTTATTTATTGATTTGAGAGAGAGAGAGAAACATTGATTTGTTGTCCCATTTATTTATGCATTCACTGGTTGCTCCTTGTATGTGCCCTGACCAGAGATCGAACCCACAACCTTGGTGTATTGGGATGATGCTCTAACCCACTGAACTAGGCGTCCGTCCAGGGCTTAAGTTCTATCTTACAGCCCTATTTTGGGAGAATTCCATCCTTAAAGTTATTTAATGGCCCCAAATATCTGCTAAAGCTGCAGTTACTGCACCTACCTTCCAGCCAGCAGGAAAGAGAAAGGGATAAAAAAGAAAAGGGCAAAGGAAGCATCCCCAGTGTCCTTTTAAGAAGGTTTCCAGAAGTTTATACATAATTTATTGGTTTACAACTCAGTGGCTAGATCTTAGTCACAGTGTCAAAATTTGTTTCAAAAGAAGACTGGGAAACACACTCTTTATTCTAGTTTATCATATACACAGCCAAACGTTGAAGGTTTCTTACTGGGAAGCTGAGCAGAAAGGCAAAAAAAAAAAATGTATTAAGGAAAAGCTAACTCTTTGCTACTCATGCATTGTCCATGAACGCAGAGTACTCAGGGATGAGTAACTGAGAGGGGCCCATATGGCATCTGAGCAAAAACCAACAAATTTGTAAAGAAGTGATAAGAAAACAAAAAGGGGGTTAGATTTTCACAGGCAGCAAACTGTGGGAAGGTAAGTATATTGAGGAGACTGATGGAGGAGAAGGGTTGTTTAGTAAGGTTTGTTTGTGCAGGTCCTTCTAGGTGCCATTTCACTGCTGTCTCTAATGATAGGGCTGTTATCCCCTTCCTGGTATGGGAAGAGGTGACACACCTCATGAGAGCAATTTATGTTCTGCTTTCAGACAGATTGGGAGAGGCCGGACAACTCATCCTGGGCCTAACTTAATTGCCTTCTGCCCAAAAGAATCCTTAGGCCAGAGTGGCATATTGTTGGGGGGCAGTCTCTGAACCCCTGCAGTACATTGTTCCCCTTTGCCGAAGATGAATTCAGGGATATGTAACTCAGTCCTGCCTGTACTTGTACAGAAGTCTGATGGGGTCTTTAAGGAAAGATGTTCCTTTCTGATAAAAAAAATAAAGTAAAATTGAGAGAGAAGAGAAATGCTTAATTACAAACCCCTGTTTTCTTATCTTTTGGATGTGGTACATGGAGTGTGACTGCCAGATTGCTCCCAGTAATGGGCAAGCTAAGAGAATCACTGAGAAACTAACCATATGAACATCAGATATTATCAAGCCTCTGAATGTACTTTGTAACCTCCTACATATGGGCCTGTCATAAATGTGTACAAATAAATGCCTGTATGGCTTCAGTCATATTTATTAGGCATCCCGTAACTTAAGGCCAAAAGCACTAAAATTAATACACTCCTTCTTATTGGCAGAATAAAACCTGAACTCCTTTGACACAGTAGATAAGATGCTTTACGATCTGGCTATGATCTATTTTCTAACCTCATTTCTTCCCTACTCTCCTTCTTCACTGCACCATACATGCTACTAGATTTAGTTCCAGATAGTTAAACTTCTTTTCCTTGTACCTAATGCCAGGTAATGTCTTTACATCGAGTCAGAGTCATTTTTGACTCACTTGTATTACCTGGGGTTTGATCACCTGCATGTATCAGTAGCAGACTACAGCAAGTTAGCAAATAAAGTTTGTTTTCCCCACTAATAAGAAGTTAAGATACGTGTTAAGTAGTTGAGGTTCTAGAAATTACCAAGGATCAAAGCTCTTTCTAGTTTCCTATTCTACTACACCTGATGAAAGGACTTTACTCCACATGGTCTCAGGGTGACTACTGTGCTTCCAGATACTGAATCTTCATTCCAGGCAGGAAGAAATAAAAAGCAAAAGGAAAGTCTGTACTAGCTAAGTCTGTCAGTTTTTATCAGAAATACATTCTTTTTTCCAGGAGCTCCACCTGGGAGATTTCTCTCCACATCCTCATTGGATGAATCAGCAGCCAGGGAACCTGGAAGTTTGAGTAGTTTAAACTGAACATGAAACTAATCCAACAAGTTCAGGGTTCTGTAAGAAGGAAGTAATGTCAAATAGATTTTGAGCAAGTAGGACTATCCAGTTATGTATGCATTGTACTTTTACGTGATCTTTCTTACAATACTAGATGTAAGAGATTGTTTATGTCTATACCTGGCTCTCTATGAGACTATTCTTGAGGGTGGTGTATAGGTCAGGGTCTTAGCAGGAAAAAGATAGCATAAAAATGGGGTGTTTAACAGGAGCTACTACAAAGGACACATGGACAAAATCAAGGGGGAGGGTGGAGGTGGTGGAGGGAGGTGGGTTTGGCTGGGGTGGGGTGAAGGGATGGGGAGAAAACGCAGACAACTATAATTGAATAACAATAAATTTTTTTTTTAAAAAGAAGGAACTATTTACAAAGATGGGGGCAAGATTATGGGAACTAACAAGATATGGTGAAACATTCAGAGATTACCAACAGAGGACAGCAGTTATTACCCAAGACCTAAAGGGCCAAGGAAATCAGCTGTAACCAGAGTGGGGAGACATATGGATAAGGGAGAATACCCTGACTTCTGTCTTCGTTCCTGGCAGTACCTTCTGTTGGATAAACCCAAACCCAAAAAGAATCCAGAGGGCAGGTGAAGCTCTGTTGATCAGAGGTTAGCCACTCAAGGCTCAAGGCAAGCTGCAGAGGGGCAGAGATGGATCTTGATGTGTAAATAAAGAAAAATCAGGGCATGTGGGAATCGTTTTTGTTGTACAGGGATCAGTACAGTGCCTGGGACATTGTAGGTATGCCAATGCAAAATTTACAAAATAAGTACTGTTAAATGAATTAAGTAGATGGAAATACTCTATTGATATGTGACCTGACTGAGAATTTATATAACCTTAAATGTGAGTTTGAGGGTGTGGTTTGGCCCTTCAAATAAATGACTTCGAAAGCATTCCAAATCCCCAAGTGTCTTTGAGACTGAATTGACTCTGGATAATTCTCTACTGAAAAAAATGTGGTAAACAGAATCTGAGATGCTCATATATGCCCCAGAAACAAGGGGACCTTCCTCTGGTATGCCTGTATTGAGGAAAATCCTGATAAATATTTCTAGTGCAGGGATTGCCAAACTTACATGAGTTCATAGGTGACACTAGAAAGTCCTCTTACCCTTCATCTAGCTTCACTAAGTATACTGGGGAGATCATATATTTCATGTTGGTTGTTTCCGTGTGAAAGCCAAGTAAATAAATGCCCTTAATTTTGAGGAGTTTTTTTAATTCCCAGCTACCAATAGAGTGCTCATAAGGTTTTCTATGAGTAGCTGTTTGAAATTCAGGTGAACATAACTTAATAAGCCTCAAGAATAAAGCCAATGACCCTCATGATTTACTATAGATTTTGCAAAGGACCATTGTTAAGTGCAATGAACATATAATAAAACCATAAGCACAGAAACATTTTTAACTTCTTTGCAATTGGTAAGAGATTTCCTTTGAAGGGAAATCCAATTTTGTTGAAATAAATTTTCGATTAATTTCCTTCATTGTGGTGGCTTCTAGTCAACATGATGGAGTAGGTAAACACTGTACTCACCTCCTCCCATGACTACATCAAAATTACAACTAAATTACAGGACAACCATCATTCAGAGCTGACTGACTGAAATCTAGCTGGACAGAAGTCTTATAACTAAGGATATAAAGAAGAAGCCACATGGAGACTGGTAGGAGGGGTGGAGATGTGGAACCAGCTCTCACATGTGGCAATTAAAAATCAAAAGGGATATCTCAGCTGTGGAGATCCCCCTGAGGAGTGAAGGGTCTCAGCCTCACACCAGGTCCAGTGCCAGGAAGAGAAGTCTCCATAACTTCTGGCTGTGAAAACCAGTAGAGATTGTGGCTGAGTGAGACAGAGGGCTTCTGGAGTCCCAGGCATTCCTCTTAAAGGGCCCATGCACAGACTTACTGGCTGATGGATTCACTTGCTCTGGGCTCCAGTGTTGGAATAGCAGTTTAAAAGTTGCCAAAGACCAACTATGAAAAGGAACTTAATTGTCTGTTTTCAGGGTGAGGACTGGAGAGGCAGCTTTCTCTCAGACAAAAGTGCTGGCAGAGGCCATTTGTTCCTTTGCTGAGCCCTCCCTAAGTGTGGGCTCCGAGTCTCCATCAATCTGGACAACGCCATTCAACCTACCCTGATGTTTCCAAAACTCTGCCCACCAAACTCTTGGGCCTACCTAAGCCACATCCAGTGGCTTTTTCATACAAATAGCCTGTTTTGCCTCATACTGCAGAGTTTCCTAAAATCTCTCAAAGGTTCACAAATGCTAAACAAGCACCATCTGGCCTTGGCATTCCTGGTACCTCTTGCTAAGCAGCCCCAAGGCTGGCACTAGTGGCAGCTAGCCATAGTTCACAGTTTAGCATCTCCCAGGTACCTCTAAGCCCAGCACAAGTGGCAACAATTTGTAGATCATACCAAGTGGCCCCTAGTAGGGTAGAGAGTATGCTGACTTCAGCTTGTACCTTCCAAGAGGCCCCATAACCAATATACCTGGTAGCCAGCTTCAGATGCTACCAGAGTACCACTGAACGACCTCCACAAAAAATACACTCAAAGTGAAGACTTGGCAGACACCAGAGCCCCACTAAAGCAAATCCTATTCCATAGGATCAGCCCTTCCACTGTGGTCATGGCCAGTCCTTACAACCCATCAGCCTGAGAGTCAATCCCTCTCACTGATGAGTCAACAGGAACCAGGGTTGAACTGTAACAAGAGGGCATACATGGCCCACACAAAGGATACACCTGGAGCACCCATTTCAGGTGGCCAGAGAATCTGTGTCACTGGGCCCCACAGGATACCTAGCACATAACATCATTCTACCAAGCCTGGCACATGTAGCAGCTCTACCTAAAGCATAGTAACAAACACAGGGAGGCAGCCAAAATGAGGAGACAAAGAAACATGTCCCAAATGAAAGAACAGACCAAAACTCCAGACAAAGAACTAAATAAACTGGAGACAAGCAGTCTACCAGATGCAGAGTTCAAAACATGGTTTATAAGGATGCTCAATGATCTCAATGAGAACTTCAGTAAAAAGATAGGAAACATAAAAATGGAGATGTAAAACATAAAAAAGAACCAGTCAGAAATGAATATAATAGCTGAAATAAAGAATACATTAGAGGAAATTAACAGAAGATTAGATGAAATACAGGATTTGAATCAGTGATTTGGAATATAAGAAAGCAGGAAACAATTAGAATAGCAAAAAGAAGAAAGAGAATCCAAAAAAATGGAGATAGTGTAAGGAGCCTCTGAGACAACTTTAAGCATACCGACATTTGCAATATGAGGGTGTCAGAAAGTGAAGAGAGAGAGCAAGGAGTGAAAACTTATTTGAAGAAATAATGATGGAAAAGTTCAGTTCTCTTACCTGGTGAAAGAAGTAGACATAAAAGTCCAGGAAGCACAGAGAGTCCCAAACAAGGTGAACTCAAAGAGGCCCACACCAAGACACATCATAATTAAACTGCCAAAGGTTAAAGACAAAGAAAGAATCTTAAAAACAGCAGGAGAAAAGCAGTCAGTTACCTACAAGGAAGCTTCTACAAGACTTTCAGCTGATTTCTCAAAAGAAACTTTGCAGGCCAGAAGGCACTGCAAAAAATACCCAAGGTAATGAAAAGCAAGGACCTACAACCAAGTTTACTCTACACAGAAAAGCTATCATTCAGAATTGAAGGACAGATAAAGAGCTTCCTGGACAAGAAAAAGCTAAAGGAATTCATCACCACCAAACCAATATTACAAGAAATACGAGACCTCTGTAAGAACAAGAAACCCCTTCAAAATATGAATAATAAAATGAAAATAAATATATATCTGTCAGCAATTAATTTAAATGCAAATTGATTAAATGCCCCCTCAAAAGACATAGGGTGGTTGAGTAAAACTTTATGTATACTGTCTATGGGAGACTCATTTCACATTGAAAGATACATACAGAGTAAAAATAAAAGGATGGATAAAGATATTTCATGAAAATGGAAATTTTAGAAAAGGCTGGATTAGCAATACTTATACCAGACAAATAGATTTTTAAAAAAGGGCTGTAACAAAAGACAAAGAAGGACTCAGCAGTTCCAGTTCTGGATATTCATCCACAGAAACCAAAAATACTTACTTGAAGAGGCATGCATCCATATGTTCATCGCAGCATTATTTACAACAGCCAAGACAAGACAGCAACTTAAATGTCTATCAGTAAATGAATGGATAAAGAAGCAGTGATGTATACAGTGGAGTAGGACTCAGTCCAAAAAAAAGGAAATAATGTCATCTGCAACAACATGCATGAACTCAGATGGCAGTATTCTGAATGAATAAGTCAGAGAAAAACAAATACTATATGATTCCACTTATATGTGAAATCTAAAAAAACAATACATGAACAAATAAAATAGAAACAAACTTGTAGATACAGAGAACATTCTGACACTTTCCAGAAGGATAGGGAGTTAGGGGGGATTGGTGAAAAAGGGGAAGGGCTTAAGCAATACAATTTCATTGTTAAAAAACAGACATGGGGTTTAAAATATAGCATAGGGAATACTATAGGGAATAATACTGTAATAACTATGTATAGTGTTCGATGGGTTATAGATTTATCTGGGTGACCATCACATCATAAGTTACAGAAATGTCTAGTCACTTTGTTCTACACTGAAACTAATGTAATATTGTTTGTCAACTGTAATTGAAAAATAAACAAAAATATTTTTGAAATTTCCTGCATTGTGGTAACAAAACCCAGGTTTTGAGAAGTAAAAGAAGGAAAAGGAAAACTGCTTTCCTTCTGAGTTGTCAACTGGTAGAACTACTAGAGGGACTAGGAAGAAGATACAAGTTGGATGGGTATTTATGAAATTAGGCAGAGGTTGATGTGAAATCCTTTTTTTATGTTCTACAAAATCTTTATTAAAATCTGCCTCTCTCCCAAATGTGTTTGGTGCATGTAGATTTTCTCAGGGGAATGCAAGAAGACATTGAGTACTTAAAACCACTGGATTTGAGCCAGTGTAGACATGGGCGTACAAACATTTTCTTGACCAGGATATGAAAGGCTCTGCTGTGTATTCATTTTTAAACAATGAGGTGAAGAGATATACACTCGAATTATTTTGTGGAAGTATAGACCAGGTACTATGTCCTTAATTCTAACTTCAAAGTCTGTATGGACTCTAGGATTTTTTGAAGGTAGTTATGTATAATTAACAAATATTTTGATGATTTATCCTTCAGGACTATGGCTATAGTTAACCTGGGTGAGGGGAGCATGAGAGTCACTCCCTTCATGGCTAGGAGAAGCAGGATTACTTCCCAACTACATATTTCAAAGAGTTCCTTTTCCTAAAAAGATCTTTTTTTTGAGATTTTTGCAGCATAAAACATGCTACATATGACATAAAAAACTGAAATTCCCAAAACAGCCATAAGCACTTAATACAGACTTTTGTGCATATGCAATGTAATTTCTATTACAAATATATATATATACATATATTTATTTCCATTGCCAAGTTACTACATAAAAAATGGTATAGAAAAATGTTTATCTTTAACCTGATGTAGTATCTTGATACAGTGACTGTGTGTAACTGTTTATGAAACAGTAGAATGGTTCTAAACCTTTATAACAATGGTTTTAAATTCCTTGAATTTTAAAATAACAAAATGCCTCCAAGGGTTTATTTTTAAAATGTAGTACATTATAAGTAACAAAAACATATCCATTAGATTTTACCAAAGACCATTACTATTCCTCTGCAGCTGTTCATAAAACATGAGAGCCCATGGAATGGGTTCAAGTTTTCAAAAAATATATATATATATTTAGTTACTATTAAGTGTTGGGGCATAAGATGAGTTTAAATACTAGTTTCTAGGAACATTATTAGAAGTTCTTAACAAAAATAAAGTGTCTTTGACCAAGGTCTAGAATAAAAGAAACTTTAAACTTATATATTACAGTATTGGGTTGTATCTTTTTAAAACATTTATATGCCCAAAACTGATGTACTTTGGTACATAAACAAATTAGGCAGGAGCAAGAGAGAGGAGTCTGCACAAGGAAGGGCTGTGCTTTGAGAACAAAGACGCGTGTGTGCAATTAGTTTTGTTTAATGTAGATTTAATGTGACTGATGGGAATAGATGTGACTAAAATAGTACAAGTTAAAAGACTATCTTAGCCATTTAAGATTTAATTTACAATAAAAGGCATTTACTATAATTCCTTTGGGGTAGGTATGTTTTGATAAACTTTTTCCACCATGATTAACCTTCTATTATTTAGAAAATTTTGTTTTTGCAACTAGTGTTGTTTAATTTCCTAAAGCTTAACTGTCTCAATGTAGTAAATATATGATACACTATGACACATTTTTTTTCTAAAGAATCTGACTGTCTCTGGAATGCGTCCCAGGACCTCTGGATACCAGATTTTTTACATCGACGGACTTCTAGTCATTAAACAGTTGTAAATGTAGAAAATGTACTACAGAAGAGCTCATTGTCTTTATGTCACAAGAGTTTTATTTAACGCAGGGTTCCAGTGATAATTTAGTTTATTGCTATATAACAACATGAGTTCTGAACATTTATTAATAGAAATTAGGTTCAATTGAATGACCCTTTCAATATTTTCAACTCAGATCTGCTTCTGCCATTTTATCACACAGGCACCAAAGCCAAAGACATAAACCTGGTGACTTGTAACAGTCCTGCCCTTGGCTGTGTTTCCTTTCAAATGAGCATGTTGATTGAGGTCAATAACTTTTTGCTTTCCACGTGGAAATCAATCAACAAACAGTATCCTTACCTTCTTTCTGAATCGGCATTCTGCCTTCAAAACTTTTCTTTTCCCTAATTAACAATGGAAGTAAAATTTTTCCATAAGAATATGAATCCATGTGACTACTCCTGATGAAAAGAACTGAATGAAGTCTTGTTCATCAAACCCCAAAGTCAGACGGATTTAGATTAAGATATTTAGGCCTGGTCTAGGGTTTTCAAAAATTAGACTTCAAAGCCAGATTATGTTTAGTCAGGGGATAGATAAAATGTTTTATTTGAAGCACTCCCTGTAGTTAAATCCAGGCCTGTACCAATCTTGGTCGTGAAGGGGTCACACAGAGACAAGGTTGCAGGGTAATTATGCTTGTGTTTGTCATAAGTGGAAACTGCAGGAATAACAGTATACCCTGGGAGCGGCTCCTGAATAAGACACCTGTGTTTTGCTTTCTCCCTCCAATTTTGGGTGACTGCTGCTCTCTTTTTGTGGTTCTAGTCCTCTAGAACCACAAAATTGAAGGTCTCTCCTCTTGAGGAATAAAGATAGAACTCTACTTGTGCCCATTTAAATAATCCTTGGTTCTCCTTTTGAATTGGAATTTAAGGAAATCTTTGTCCAATCGTTAGCTGATCACTAAGCTAACCCAGTGCAGACATCAAAGAGTACATGACAAAAAGCAAACCAGAAAGAACTCGTGCAGGAAATTCACTAAACAAAAAAAACAGCAATCAAAACAACAGCAAAAAAAAAAACCCCTCTGGGGAAAGGGAATCTAATTTCCAGAGTTGCCACATTATTTTATTTAAAATATCTAGTTTTCAACAAAAAAGTGAAAATTCTTGAAAATAATCAGAAAACTATGGCTTATACATAAGGGTAAAGCAGTCAATGGACATTGTCCTGGAGCTTACGTGTTGGGTTTATTAGACAAACACTGTAAATCAAATATTATAAATAGGTTGAAGGAACTAAAGGAATCATCTAAGGAATTATTTAACCATGCTGAAGATACCATTGATAAACCTTCTGTCCCTATAGATTGGTTTATAAATTCTAGAATTTTATAGATGGAATCATACAGTATGAACTTTTAAATTTAGCATAATTATTTTTAAGATTCATCAATGTTATTACACGTGTCAATAATGTATTTCTTGTTATCGCTGAGTCATAGTTTACTGTATATAGATCAGGCTTTTGCAGATCCAGCAGGCTATATCCAGCTGGCTGAAAGCAGTTCGTTTTTGGCCAAATCCAACCACGTGATCTGCTTAGATATTATGGTTGTTTTCATTCTACAAAACCAGAGTTGAAAGCCAAAAATATCTATTATTTGTCTTTTAACAGAAAAAGTTTGTATACCCACAGTATAGATATCTTATTTTTTAAATCCATTCCCCTGTTTTTGAAAATTTTAAATTTTGGTTCAATTTTGGGGTTTTAAAATTAAAGCTCCTATGCATGTTCACATACAAGTCTTTGTACGGACATACACTTTCATTTCTCTTGAAAAGACACCTTGAAGTAGTAAGGCTGGGTAGTATGGTAAATGTATGTGTAACATCTTAAAATACAGCCAAACTGTTTTCCAAGGTGGTTTTGTTTTTTTACATTACTAACCAGTAATGTATAAAAGTTCCAGTTGTTCCACATTTCTGGTCAGTATTTTTAATTTTAGACATTCTATTCAGTGTATAGTAAAATATTATTATTATAAATTGAGTTCTCCAATGACTAGCATGGTTTTCATCTGTGTCCTTATTTGACATCTGCATCTGGTATAAGCTGTGTGTTCAAATATTCTGCCAGATTTCTGTTGGTTTTTTTCTATTATGAGTGGGGTATAACAGTTCTTTAAATCTCTTAGATATAAATGACATGTCAGATATATATTTTGTAAATATTTCTACAAGTCTGTGAATTGCCTTTTTCCCTTATATGTATCTTTTGGAGAGCAAAAATTTACAATTTTGATAAAGTTCAGTTTATTGATGTTTTTTAATTTTTTAAAAATTTTATTCTTTGTGCTTTGTGTCCTATTAAAGGAATCTTAGCTAAACTCAACGAGACTGAAATTTTCTTCCATTTTTTTCTAGAAATTTCATAGTATTAGCTCTTACATTTAGATCTGATTACTTTGGGGTTAATTTTTGGGTATGAGGTAAGATTAGGGTCCAGGTTTTTAAAAATTTATGTTTCATCTTAATAAGAAATACCATGTTGTCTCGGCTGCTGCAGCCTTAGGAGCCTTGCTATCAGGTGTTTCATATTTTCCATTCTGTAAACTGCATTTTTAAAAATTTCAATTCCAGGTTGCTTATTGCTCACATATAGATTCAACTGAATTTTCTATGACTGCAATCTTGCTACACTCATTCATTAGTTCTAGCAACTTTTTTGTGTGTGTTTCTTAGACTTTTATACATAGACAATCATCTCCTATGAACAAAGACAATTTTATTCCTCCTTCCCAACATGTATGCCTTTTTTATTCTTGCCTCTTTGCACTGGCTGTACCTGATGACATTGAATAGAAGTGATTAAAACAAATACCCCTATGATTTTCTCAATCATAAGAGGAAAAATTCAGTAATTCATCATTGGTATGGTGTTAACTATATGCTTTTTCTAGGTAATCTTTACGAGGTTGAGGGTTTCCTAGTTTGCTAAGAGTTTTAAACATGAAAGGATATTGGCTATTCCAATTATTTTCCTGCATTTAATGAGATGATCACATAACTTTTTCTTTTTAAGCTTTTAGTACAAAGAATTATATTGATTTATTTTTTTACAATTTTATATTTGACATTAACCATAATTGATATTTAAAATATCAATTAAATATACCTTGCATCTAGAGATATATATAGAAATCTAATGTGGCCATGATATATTATTATTAATTATTTTTATTGTTATTTTAATCCTTACCTGAGGATATGGTTATTGATGAGAGAGAGAGACAGAGACAGAGAGAGAGAGACAGAGACAGAGAGATGTCTATCAGTTGCCTCCCATATGAACCCTGACCAGGGATGGAACCCCAACCCTAAGTGTGTGCTCTTACTGGGAATTGAACCTGCAAAGTTTTGTTTATATGGGAGGATACTCCATCCAACTGAGCTACCCAGCCAGGGCTTATTTTTTCATAAGTTTTGAACTTGAATTTCCGGAATATTTGTTAAGAAATTTTGTGTCTATATTGATAAAGAAAATTGGTCTGTAGTTTTTGGGTTTTTTTTCCTCTAATATCTTTTTCTCCTATCAAGGCAATTCTGGGCTGTTCAGTATTGTGGTCACACACTTCATTTCCATATTTATTATAAACTCCCAAATTGCAATATAGTCATCCACCACACAACGTTTTGGTCAATGACAAACAGCATATACAACAGCGGTCCCCTAAGATTATAATGTATCTGGAAAACTCCTGTGGCCTAGGGGCATCATAGCTTTTGTACCGGTCACAGTGCAAAGCCTTCTTCACGCGTTTGTGGTGATGCATAGACAAACCTACTGCACTGCTAGTTGTATAAAATACACACATGCACTTATGTATAGTACGCAATACTTGCTGATGATAATAAACAACTATGTCTCTAGTTTATGTACTTACTATATTATACTTTTTAATCATTATTCTAGAATGTAGTCTTTCTACTTATGAAAATGAAAGGTTTTTGTAAAACAGTACGCTGTGCCACGCTGGCAGCAGCCACGTGCATCTTCTGTTTATGGTGACTCGAGTGCACAGTTTCCTTTTGTGCTTGCTTAGTCTCATGTTGTTTTATAAATTTAGCGTGGCCTAAGGATAGAGTATTGATAGTCTGCAGTAGGGTACGGCACTGTCCCCGGTCTTCACACTCACTCACCACCCCCTCCCGGACTCACCCAGCGCAGTTTCCAGTCCTGTGAGCTCCTACAGGCGCACCACTTTTTACCTTTTACACTATATTTTTACTTTATTCATCTATGTTTGGATATGTTTAGATACATAAATACAGTCATATCTTGGTACTCATTGGCTTCAGAACTTGTCAAACCCTGTGCTCATGGCATTTTGATGAGAAAAAAAATGTTTCTGCACTCAGCACTTGCTCGGGACTCATCACACTTGCTAGAACTTGTGCAAGTCACGACACTGCCCTGCAAGAGAACATGTTTCATCGTTCGGTACACGTCAGCTTTGGCACTCATCACGAGTTCTAGAACGAATTAATGACAAGGACCGAGGTACCACCGTACTTACCATCGTGTTACCTTGCCCATAGTTCTCAGTATAGTAATTTACTATACATTGTAGATTTGTAGCCTAATAGCAATAGGCTACTCCTAGGTGTGCCCAGGTGTGTAGTAGGCTATGCCATCTGGGTTTGTGCAATTTTGTTCTATAATGTTCCCACAACGACAAAAGTGCCTAATGATGCAATTCTTAGACTATGTCCCTGTTAAGTGACACAAGACTATATTTCTGTTTTAACTAGTCAAGTATATTTTAATGTAACTTAAACATAGAATACAGTTATTTGATAATTACCATTTCTGGTACTCTTCCATTGCTTTGTAAAGACCTAAACTTTCATCTGATATTGTCTCTGCCCTGAATGACTTCCTTTGGAGTTTCTTGTAGTATGTGCCTGCTGGTAATGGGTTTCATCAGCTTTAGTATGTCTGTGAAAGATTTAATTACATTTAAAAAAAGTATCTGTCTAGAATTTAGAATTCTAGTTTGACGGTGTTTTCTTCTGAGTACTATAAAGATGCTGATCTACTGTCTTTAGGCTTGTATTGTATCTGAAGAGAAATCTGTTATTATTGTTACCTTTGCTCTTCTATATGAAGAATGTCTTCTTACTCAGGAGTCTAAGATTTTTCTCTTTATCACCTGTTTTTAACATCACTTGGTGTCAGTTTGGCAAGTTTCTTTGCCTTGGATTTATAGAGCTTCTTGGATATATGGGATTATACTTTCATCAAGTGTGAAAAGTTTTGGCCTTTATTTCTTCAAATATTTTTCTATCCTATCTCCTCTCTCCCCTTCTGTGAGGCTCCAATTAAACTTATACAAGGCTGCTTAAAGTCATCCCAGGACTCACTGATGGATGTTTAATTTTTCAGTCTGTCTTCTTTCTCTGTTTTAATTTGGATAGTTTCTATTACAATATCTTAAACTAAGCTTTTATTACACAATGTCTAATCTGTTGTTAATCTCATCAATTATAGTTTTTATATCAGACATGGTACTCTCCATCTCTAAAATCACATTTTGTATCTTTTTTATATCTACTATGTTTTCAACATATTCATATTTTCTTCTGCATTCTGAAACATTTTATAATCATAAAAATGTCTTGATATCTTTGTATATTAATCCTATCATCTGTCAATTCTAGACTGTTTTGCTTAGTTTAATGTTTTTCTCTCTTTTGGCTCTTCAAGCTTTGCTTCCCTGTATGCTTGATAATTATCTGTTGGATACCAGACAATGTAAATTTTCTTGGTTGCTCATATTCTTCAAAGGGTCCTTGAACTTCATTCATGGATGGGTAAATCAGAAACAGTTCGATTCTTTGAGTCCTGCTTTTAAGCTTTGTTTGGCAGGAGCAGAGCAGAAGTTATTTTAAGACTCATTTTGTTTCTATTACTTTGAAAATACCCTTCAATATTCATTCTACCTGGTATTCCGTGTATTGCAAGGTTTCTCTGCTCTAGCTGGTGGAGACATGAACTACTTCTGGCCCTGTTTGCACTGCCTGGAATTTTGTTCCTGGCTTGTTTTGTTTGGTTTTAACCTGGTCTCTAATAGCTTTCTTCACACGCACACTGATCAGCACTCTGTAGAATAATCAAAGTTTACCCAGAGCTTTTCTTTTTTTCCTTCCATGAATCCTTCTTTTCTCTGGCGTTCTGCACTGAGAAGTCTACCTACTTTGGTGTCCTTGGCTGCTTACTTTCATCCCCTCAGCTCAGATTGTGGGGTTCTTCCTGAGGTTTTTAAAAAATTGTTGCTCAGGAGTCTGGAAATTTTCTTCAGGAATTAAACTGACACACTTGTACAGCTCATCTCATTTGTTTCCCCTCTTCCATGGATCAGTATCTGACAACTGTTATTTCATACACTTTGTCTGCATTTTAAGAGATTTTAGGTTGAGGATAAATCCAGGCCCTACTGTTCCATATGGCCTCAAAATATGCATATTTTTAAAGATGAGAACATAATCTCTGAAGGTGAGATGTAAGGCAATGCAACCTGAAAATCCTAGTTAATTACTGTGGGACAGCGGAAACAAGATACAACAGTTAGTGCCTGGAGGTTCCTGGACCTCATTTCATTGTGGCAAGCATAGGGGGTGGGTCTAAATCAAGGCTTATTTGTTGGGAAAAATTAACATCTAATTATTCACGATCAAAATCCTGGATTAAAAAAATCAGACATATAGGAACATAGCCTATACTTCATGTAAATTATTTTCTGTAAATAACTGGTATCAAGAATTAAAACCCACCTCCATCAAGTATGAGTAGCAAGAAGAGAATGGCAGCCTATGAATTTGTAAAAATTTCCTACAACAGAGAAAAAAAAAGAGAATAAGCAGCAATATTTATGTAACAGAGACCTCAAATACACAATATCGTCACACTACATTTTTGCCAATAGAATGGCTATAAAATATTATGTTACTATAGCCTTGATCTTCATTTTCCTGACCAATAATAAATTTGAAAATCTCATCATATATAATATATCATATGTTTAATTGGGTTTTATAAAGTTGAAAACAAGTCAAATAACATATGTTTAGGAATATAGTTTATATATTTATAAAAACATATATAACATATACATATATCAAATATAATATTTATGTGATAGATTCTTTTTTTGAAAGGTGGGAGTATGATAAAACTGAGTTTCAGGCTAGTAATTAGTTTGGATGAGGATGGAGGGAGGTGCAGTTGTTGATGTATTTACAATAATATTTCAGTTTCTAATATTGAGTGGTGGTTTTATGGGTTATTATTGTTATTAAACAAAATAGTCAAAAATAAAATATGTTCATTAATGAATAAGTGTTGAAAATACGCTAACGAATTACTCCAATTTTATTCCCCTTATCAAAAACAATGACAAAAAGATATAACAAGATATGGGGAGGGAAGGGGAGAAAGGGAGAATGAAAAAGAGGAGGAGGAAAAAGAGGGGAGCGAGGAGGAGGAGAGGCAGGAAAAGCAAGTAACAGATTTAGATCTCTCACAAGAAAAAAAATTGCCAAGTGAATTAAAAACACATGATGAAGAAATTGCTTCCATGAAACAAGATCACTGGGCAGAAACAAAAATGCTCTGGGAGGAGATGGAGAGATAATAGTAAGAAATGAAATGTAAGATGGCAAAGCTCAGGAACTATGAGAAAAAATATAGAAGGAATAGACAATAGAAGAGAAATAAGGGAGAAGTAGACATGAGAGACTATTGAAAACTAAAGGCTGAAAATATGCCATTATTTGTATTTTATTATATTCATCTCTTTTTTTATTTCTTCCCCTTCTCTACCTTTATATCTCCTTTTATATCTTCTTGTTGTTGATTATAAGGGAACTCTGTCAAAAACACAGTATAATGTAAAATATGAAATGGTAATGAAGAAAACATGAAGAAGGATCAGAGAAAAAAGGATAAATTTTGAGGACAGACAAAAAGAGATTTTGCAGTTCCCAACGGAGAAAAACAAATTAATGGATCAGAGCAAATATTTATAAATCACTTCCTTGACATAAAAGACCTTTGAATCTACATAAGTACATATCATGTCCCAGGGGAAAGTAATCCAGGAAAGACAACACAGAGCTATAATCAAGTAAGCATGACGATCTACAAAGATAAAGAAAGGAACTTTGAGGAATGAAGCAAAATATAATTACCTCTAAGTGAGGAAAACATCAGGTTGTTCTCAGACTTCTCCACAGCAAAAGTCAATGCTAAGAGAAAGTGAAGAAACTTCAGTAAAAATGTCAAAGAAAGAAAATAGGACCAAGGGTTTCATGCTTCCCCAAACTGATGTTCAGTATAAGGCAACAACATTTTGACACATTAAACATCACATTCTTAAGGAATGTTGTTCCCCTGAGACTTTTAAAAGATTCTCAAGACAAATGGGAAGTAAAAATGAATATAAAAGTACTGTTGATGAGCACTGAATCTTTAAATAGATCTCCTTAAAACACTGTAATGAGAGTGGAAATTAGGATGAGGGAAAAAGAGAGTATTATATACTCTGATGGTATAGAAAAACTACAACAAAAATTAGGAGTGAAAGGAAGAAAGAAGTTTAAGTAAATTATTTCTCCTCATTTTAAAAAACTGTAGTGGGTGGTGTCAAAGGGACGAATCAATGAATAAGTATCGAATATATTTAAGACCACAAATTTAAATACTAACATAACAATTGATTAAAATCAGATGGTGGAGGAGAGAGAATGGAAGAAAAAGGGGAATTGAATACAGTTAGAAATCAATAGAAACTAGGTAAATGAATGAATAAATAATTACAGAGTACAACAATTAAGCATATTGTCATATCAATAAGGACTAAACTCACTTATTTTAAAAAAAGGCTTTCAGATCAGATTACATATTAAAACTCAATTTTATGTTGTATACAAGAACCACACCTAAAACAAATGAGTCATAAAGGCTGAAAATAAAAGAATTGACAAACATACCAGGCCAGTGAAAACAAAAGAAAGCAGAGGTTGTAACTTTCCTCTCTGGCAGATTAAACTCAGAGCTCAAAGCATTAAATAAAGAGGGTTATATTTTAGTGCTCAAATGTACAGTTCATAATAGTTATGCATATCTGTGCATCAAATAATATAGCATCAATATTTATATAGTCAAAAAGATATAGGAAATACAAGAAAATTAGAAGATATCTGCAATGAGAGATTTTAATTACTATTTCATAATTCATGACAATGGACATAAAAAGGAAATAATTTAGTACAACTACGTGCTCACACACACACGTGAACACATAAACAGCTCCATGGAACACACTCTATTTCTACACTTTTCTGTAATAGTAAAAGAAAATTAACCATATCCCAGGCCCTAAGAAAAACGTAAATAAATCCTAAGAAGTGAAAATAGTGCACAACATTCTGTGATCCCAGGGTAATAAGACAAAAAATTATAAAAACCTGAAAAAATCTTCATTAAAAAGGAGGGAAAAAGCAACCCAGAAAAAAAAAGAAAATACAAAAATTTTATATTAAAACTCTTGGGTCAAGAGAGTATCCAAACAGAAATTGTAGAATAAATACATAGAAAAGAGTGATAATGAAAATACTATGTATATCAGGCCTATTGAATAAGCTACAAACTCATATTTTGAATTTTATATTTGGGGTGACTAAGGGACACTAATGCATTTTACATTTTTAACTTTGAATCAAGTGAATGGATTATGTATTCAACAATTACATTTCAAACTTACGTTTTTTAAAAACATGAGCATTTTACACATCTGGAATAAAGGTTTCCCTAAATATTTTTGCTGATCAGTGTTGATGAGGGATTATCCCTGTGTTTGTGCAGGTCTTGATTGGTTCAGTTGACTTTAGACATGCTCTGTTCTGGAGGCTGAATTATTGTCCTCAGTTTGCACTTGAGAAAATGGAGTAGTGAGAAAACGACCAAGCAGACAGCAGTGGTGCTGGGTGGCACCCAGAGAGGCCAAGGGAGGTGTCAACCCAATCCAGGTTCTTGTCATGGGACAAGAAAGAACTTAAGAGCACAATAGAAGATTTAGCCAGCACAGTAGATTTATTAAAGCAATAGTACGCACTTGCTAAGTGAGAGTGTGGGACCTCAGAGAACAAGATGCACTAATGGGGTAAGACAGTCTGGAAGGTTGTAATTACCGTAAACATGAGCAACAGTAGGGCACAGGGTGGTCCTCTTGATGCTGCTTATGTGGCTCATCCTTGTCTTTCCTCTCTAGATAGTGGTCTGTTTTTTTGGGGGGGAGGGTCCTCTCATTTACAGGAAATTGGGAAGGGGGGAGTGGCGAAACAAGTGGCCAGTGAAGTTCTTGTCTGTGATGTCCCAGCCAAGACAGAGAAGAAGAGGATTAGAGCTTGAGGCCTTTGTTCCCTAGTTTAACTTTCCTGACTCAGCAGGACATAAGTCTTTTACTACAGTCCCTTTGTCACTTGCCCTTTTGACTTGGCTGAAACCTGCGCAAATTTCCTAGCTGTCATACTCAATTCAGGCTGTCGTAAAAAAGAATCATACACTGGGTGCCTTATAAACAGCAGAAATTTGTACCTCACAGTACTGAAGGCTGGTGTTTGAGATCAGGGTGCCAGAATGAATGATTCTGGCGGAGGCTCTCTCCTAGGTTGAGTCACAGAGTGCTTACTTCTTGTATCTTTCTGTGGCTGAGAGCAGAGAAAGGAAGCAAGTTCTTTTGTGATTCTTTGATTCACAGTGAATCACACACAGTGAATCAGTTCTAGTGATTAGGACACTAATTCCATTCATGAGGGCTCCACCCTCATGAACTCTTGTAAAACACATTACTTCCTAAAGGCCTCGCCACCTAATACCATTACTTGGGGAGTAGGGTTTTAATACACGAATTTTGAGGGGACACAAACATTCAGTCCATAACATGAGTATTCTCCTTAAATATTGTTGTTGCTATTTTTAAATAAAGATAATGAAGTTTTTTCCATAAGGCTTTACAAAAGAGTAAAATACATGATAAATATAAAGTGGTCGATAGTATATTATTATTAAATAGTGGGTCTTATCTGTTAATGCACATAAGGAGAGTGCATTTTTTACTGGGACATTAGGTTTGGAAAAGATTCATTTGAGGAATATTAATTAGACAACTACTATATAGTAAAGCACTATTCTAGGCCCCAAGATACAACTATGAATAAAACAGACACAAACTCATGGATGTAATTCCCCCATCTAAGTGGCATCAAACAGCTTGCCACTTTTGAATTTTTACAGTGTTAGGCAACTCAGCATGAAGAAGATCCTTTTCCATGTTCCCAGCCATCTCTGTCATTCTGAGAGAGAAAGGGTCAAGGGCACTGGTTCAGTCTCTAGTGCCTCTACTTCTGACCTGCAGGCACTGGAGTGTCATTTGTCATAGAACCTTTCTGGCATAGCTGACACTGATGTTGCTTTCCTGAAAGCCAGTTCAAGGTATGTAACTTTAATTTCCCAAGGACATATTTCAAGAACAAATGTCTTCACCGTAAGACAAATCTCATTTCAACAGTAACAAGTAGAAACAGAATTAAAGCATGTAATTTCTGGCCACTCAGCGGCTATGAAAAGAAACTCAGTTACTTGAAACAAACTAGGGATCCATTACATTAATCAACTGTAGGACGTAAAGTACATTCTGCCATCCGGGAAAGCATTACGATTGTATAGCTTTCCCAGCATGTTTTTACATGTGCAATTTAAAGTACGCTTATACTGAACCAAAGACAACAAATTGTGCCTGAGTCACTACTTCTTTCTTGAGACTCCTTGACATTCGTTTGTTTTATTTAATTGACAAGGATAAATTAAGTTGGGAAAGAAGATGTATTCCCCTATTCAGGGAGCATCTGGATGAGGTCAGAAGTAAAGAAAGCACCCAACCGTATAACAAGTGTGTACTTTCAACCTGCGCAGTAAAGGAAGAATTCCCGAAACACAATTTTGACATTGTCTCTAGTTATCATGCATAAAAATTATTCAACTTATGTCTCACTTACTATATAATTTCAGGGACTATTAGATAAGAAGTTACTTAGATTCCCAGGGCACTTCTGTAGAAGTCATTCAGGAGGAGCAAAATGACAAATATGATGAGAAAACTTCTCCCTAAAACCTAAATCCAACCATCTAAACTCAACACTTACCAAAGAGAGTGTTTTTTTTTCTTTTTTTAAAGAAGTGAGAAATAAAAATTCTGGCAGACAAATAAATGATTAGTCATAGCCATTTCCAATGGTTGTACTGCCAGCCCTTTTTCCTTAAGTAAATTATTCTGAGTTCTCTGTAAACAATTACAAAGATGCTTATCTTTGGTCAGAGTTTCCCTTCACTGATTCAAACTTTGTCATTGAACTGACCTTGCCCACACAGAAATCAGCAGTCTCCTACCAGAGGGTGAGATGTCTCTCACACTGCTCTAAATTAATCCAAGAGGGGAAGCTTTCCTAAGGATTTTGAACATGGTAAGGTTACATTTTCCTGAAGTAAAGCTTTCTCCCTCCCTCCCTGTCCACTTCAGGTTTACACAGTGTTGTTGGGTAACAAAATCAGGTTGATTTAACCAAATAAAATCTACCACTGGCCCGCTAAATGAACTAGAAAATTTTAGTCTGTATTAAGCAGAAATGTACTCTTAATTTGAGGGATATCAGAAGGCCACATGATTTTTCATGTTTGAAGGTTAAGCAAGAACATAAAGCGAGAATACTTTGAATCTCAGGCAAATAAGAGGTGAGGAGTTGGGCAACATTTTGGGTGATAATTTTAATAATCATAAAGTCTTGGTAATAAGGAATTTTCAATCTAATGACTGAATTCTTGACTTGTATACCTAAAAATTACATTTAAAAAGCAAAATCCAACTTGTGTAGTGAGGACAAGGGTAATTTCCTCTCTTAGTGATGTAGAAATATCTCCAATTAAAAGAACACACAGTAGTGCACTGACTGGGTGGCTCAGGGGTTGGAACATTGTCTCATACACCAAAAGCCTGCAGGTTCGATCCCCGGTCAGGGCACATATGGGAGGCGACTGATTGGTTTCTCTCTTGCATTGATGTTTCTCTCACTCTCTCCCCTTTCCTTCCTCTCTTTCTAAAATCAATAAACATATCCTTGGGTGAGGATTAAAAAATAAAAATAAATAAATAAAAGAATATATAATAGTGAATCGCTATTTACAAAAAAGTAAGCTTTTTGACTGAATTTCTGATTCCTGCGGAAGCAGTTTTAATTCACTCGATCAGCATACCCTACAGCGTGTTATTTTATTGACTAAGTCAATCAGATCTTTCAGGCTTTGCTTGCAATGAAAATTAGACCCCAGAAACAAAAGATGTTTATATTCTTATAACCAGTTTCAAAAGTAGTTATAACATGAAGATAATATTCAATATATTTCTATTTATTTCTTTAAATATTGGTTTTTACTTTTTAAAGCTCTCTTGTACCAACACAAATGAATGGCTGCAAAATTATTTCATACATTAAGTAACAAAATTCTATTTTAATAAAAAGTTAAGAAGTAAGCTAAAAGCTCTGCACATTCATCAGTTTATAAAGACCTTATTTATAAGGCCTGACAGTAATTGAATCTAAATAGTCTTTAAATAATCATGAACATTTGTCTTGAGAATAAATAGCTTAAAAATAGGGTATAAACACTTCTAGACACATTTCTTCCATTTTCCTCATAACACAAAGTGTCTTGCAGAGAAAGTAAAAATAAACCTCCTTTATGATGCATACAGCCTAGGTTTTTTTGATGTTGGAGGAGCTGTGGAAGTGGCTATTAAATTGAAAACCATTTCTATGGACTCGCTGATAGGACGTGCTGCCTAGTAAATGCTAACAAATTTTTCCCAGGAAGTTAAATTTACACCTCTTATATTAACAGTTTTTCAAAACCTTTCAGTTGAAGAACATGTAGGTGAATACTTTTACTTTAATCTGAGGGCTTTTGAGTGACGCCAATCTAAAACATCTCACTTAAGGAGTGATATTTAATACATCAGTACAATGTTTCTTTAGCACAGGTTTATCAGTGCTCTTTCTAAAAATGATCACACCGATACCTTCTCTTTTTGCTGAAAGGCTTTGTAAATCTGGGCCTGAAGCAGCTTTAGCTCGTGTCAAATTTACAGTGACTTGGAGCCTCAGTGCAGACAATCTTAGGACAGGGAGACAGCCAGATTCATCAAGCTGATGCCTTCTGTGATGCCCAGGGCCAACCTGGGCTTTTAAGGCATACATTTCGTTGCTTTGTTGCTTTTGCTACTCTGCTATTAATGCTTTTTCACTCAGCATAAAAACCATCAATTTAAAATAGTTCTATGGTACGTACCAGACTCACTTTTATGAGATTGGTACCAAAACCTATTCTTCATGGATAGTCTTTAGAATTATAATCAACATATTTATGATATTCTGTTGAAAACCATTTAAAGAATTTAATATTGAAGAAGATTGGTCAGTTTTTAAAAACATTGATATGATTGATCACTTTCCTTCTATCAGCCAATGAAAACATTCTGGGTATTCTTGGGGCTTTTTAATATTTTATTTTCTTAATTAAAATATATGATTTAGAAAATGGAATGATTTAAAACAAGCACAGTTGAGTTAATTAGTGGGTTGTGAGGGGTTAGGAATCATAGAGAATGCAAACAATTTTGGGAAGGTGAATTGTTAAAATGTTGCACCTGCTAGCGAGAAATACTGCAAAAAATATGTAACAAAATGGGAAATGTTTGTGATACATAATTAAGTGCAAGATATATACTACACAATCTCAAGTTCTAAAAACTGGGGAAAAATAAACTAGAATATTGAAAATAATTATTTCTTAGTGATGGAATGAAGAGTGATTTTTATTTTCTGATTTATACTACACCACATTCCCATTACTGTGTATTGTTAAGAGTTATGTCTGAGGCCTGACAGCTGCTTGGCTGAGTTAAATAACCTATTTAATTCCCCCCCCGCTTTTTTTGCATGTAAAATGGAAGAAGTAATATCTACCTTTCAGGGCTGTTGTGATGTCTCAATGTGATGTATGTGAAAGTGCTTAGCACTGTGTTTTGCACATAGTTAGTGCACAGTAAATGCTAGCCAGTGTTATTATGTGTTTTCCTAGAACAGATTATTACCTCTGCAAAATATTTACCATTTTAAAGCATCCTCAAATACAAAGAATATTTTAATCTAGGTGATACTCACAGAGTAAAAATAACCACTTTAGTTCAGGAAAATTATATGTATTTTTAAATTATTCTAAGCCAATTTTGCAAACCTATTATATTGATGTTTACACTATTTTAGAAGCATGTATGTTTGAAAATATCTTATAAAGTTAAAATTACTAAAGTTTCTAACTTGTCATTATCATATTATAAAGCCAATTCTATAGAATTTGAAGACTAATTGGCCTAAAAATATTTTCAAATTTCTAAATTTTAGAAAAATCTCTATTTGAAATATAAAAATAATCATCTAAAAGCTATATAAATATAAATAATTCATGAAACTAACCATGAATTATTTATGGCTTTACTGAATATTTCTCAGGATAATAAAATAAAGTGTATATTCTGGTAATCTAGGTGAATGGTCAGAATTTTAGTTTCTGCATGAGTCGATAACTTGAAAAGAGAAGATTAAGGGACTGAACTGTAACTTTCAAACACTGCTACCAGAATATTTAAAAAGCTTACTCTTTTTACAGGAGACTTGGCTACTTGGCCATCAAGAGTAGATTGGTCCATATCTGGCTGAGGGATAAGATATAAAATTTAAGTTCTCTGATTTTGGTTGATAGAATGGGGCCTCATAGCATTTAAACCAAGTATGACCTTTACAGTTGGCACCCACCTAGCCATCCAGCACTCATACCACCCACTCATTCATCTATTAATCCATCCTTTCTTTAAATTTAGTTGAGCCATTTTAATGTGATGCGCATTTTGCCAACATGATACACCTCTTTAAAATACAAAGGTGAACAGCAAAACAAAAACAACACGGCCCCTGACCTCAGGGTACTTACCATCTCTGGAGGAACCATACAATAAACAAATGGAGAAAATGAAAAGTGAAAGAAGTTAACGAGGTGATGTGAAGAAAAGAGTAACCGCTTGCTGAGTGTGGCAAGGATAGAAGATAGGGTAGTCTGGGAATCTTTTCTGAGTTGTGACCTGAGGGAGGAGAAAGAGCCAGCCAGAAAGAACTGGAGTGGAAAAGCCTTCCAGAGGGGGAAAACCACAAGGGCTTGGACAGCAATCCCGATATAATATTAAGTGAAACAGGAATGCTAAACTGGTTTATTCAACAATTGGATATAGTCAAAAGAAATGTATTGGGATTACATGCATCAACATGGATAAATCTCAAAAAGACAGTGAAAGAAAAAGCAAGATATAAAATGACACTTTTCATGATACAATTTATGGAACTTTTCAAAGTACAAAACATATATGTATTTATACATATGTACATACATATACTTATATATGTGTGTATATAAAAGAAAGCATAAGTACACATATGCACTTATGTACATAAATACATAAATAAAGCATAAATACATATACAGTGTATTTAAGCAGGCAGAAGTAAGGCCTGCTTGAATGTGGTTAGTAGGGAAATAATATGGGTGTAATAATTTATCGTTTTAATTTGGACATTTCATCTAAAATGTCATATGGTGTGCTTGAGAGTGATATTCTTATGTTACAGAATTACATGCTTATGATTTTGTAATGAAAGATTTTGTGATATAAAAAAGGGTATTTTTGTGCCAGACCCTGTATTTTAATAGGCATTGTTTTAAAACACTGTGGCTTTTAAAATATTCTTCTATGAATTTTTACTTTCTCTTTTACTATGAAATTTTAGCAACTTCAGGATTTTACTTATTTTTGGGGAATAAAAGAGGAAAAAGAAAGAGTAGGACTCACTCATGTTATTGCATTTATTAATAGTCCATTTTTTTATTGATGAATAGTATTCCATGGTATGGATATACCACAATTTTTAATTCATTTAGCTGTCGATGGACATTTGGACTGATTTTTGGCAATTACAATAAGCTCCTATAAACATTTATGTTCAAGTCTTTGCGCAGACCTGTTCTTCCCCTTTGGGTAGATACAATCTATTTTTAAATGTCCATAGTAGAAAATCTTCTATTCCCTTTGAGATTATTCTGTGGTATTTGAGTTCCCATGATGAAAATGCTTTCCATTAAATTAAACCTAAATTTTCATTTCCTCAAATTGTTTCATTTAATTAAATTTGTTATTGCACCATTCATTTTTGTGCTTGACGAATCTGTTGGCTCTCATGATGCCTGTGCTCACCACTTTGTTCAACAGACATTTTCAGGACTATTGATTTTTTCCTTTGGATGAGTTAGTCCTTTCAGTTTTTTAACTGATCTCCTGGTTATTCTGATTCTCTGACATTTAGCTTATTCTAGTTCTAGGTGACTTGTCAGTTGCAATGTCCAGAAACATAAAAACTGAGTAGAGTGCAGTTTTAATGCTTGTTTTTAACTATACTTTTAATTCCATTTTATTCAATTCTATTCAGAACAAGCATTAGCAATTGGTTTTAAGGTGACTGACACAGACAGTGCCAAGGACGATAAGGTAGAAGGACGGAGTGGTAAAAGCAGGGGTGTTGATTTGGACAGATCTGGGATTGAACCTGGTACAATCCCTGGTAGTTTTTGAGGTCTTGGGCAAGGCTTCTGTGTGCCTAAGTCTTGTTTTTTCTTTCCCTCATCTGTAAATGGAGAAAAGAATAGTACTTCTTTTACTCAATTGTGGAGAGGGTTAATGAAATAATGTAGGTGGGATGTTTCATAGTTCGTCTTATATCCCACAAACCCATTCCCACCCAAAAATAAATCAAGGGGGGGCCCCAAAAAGAGAAATTCTGGAGGGTGGGCCCCTTGTAGTATAGGCTTTCCCTGCTATGTGAGTGTTCTAGGAACCCATCTGTATCAGTGTACCAGCTGGTGGTGTTGTGAGAGGGTGCATTCAGCTTCAGTGAATTTTTTTTGAAGACTCCTTTAACTTGTTTGGCCATTTGGCCACGTGATGGGTAATTTATGAGCACACCTGCCCACACCACCTTGAGTGTTCAGCAGTTTTTGACCAAAACAGCATGATCCCTGTACTCCACCCTCCCTATTCACCTGATGTCACACCAAGGGATTTTTTTTTTGTTTCCCTGGATGAAAAAAGTCCTCAAAGGGAAATGTTTTGCTGATGTGGAAGAAGTAAAACAGAAAATGGCAGCAGTGCTAAAATTGATGAATTCAAACACTGTCTCAGTAGATGTATTTTATCAAATGGAGAGTACTTTGAAGGTGACTGAAGTTTAAACATGTAAGAATAAATGCACAATTTTTTATAAATAAATTCCATTTTGGGGGGTCCCCTATCATAGTCCATCATCATGCCTACAAAGCAGTACAAACTAATCAGGGCCTTTGATAGAGTTTCACCGGAATTTCCATCTAGTTTATCACATCAAAAACTTCCTTTGGCTGGATATATGGGGAGGCCCTTAAAATCATGGACCCCTAAAAACTGAGGTGGCTTTTCAGGCTATAGATATAGTCACTTTCATGATCCTTTTCAATGCTCATTGACGTCACATCCCCCTCCATTTACATTAATCTTTTTTAATTTGTTTTCAGTTGCTTAATAAAGAACTTTGATCATAATAAATATTTTTTGAAAGCCAGCCACTCATTGATGAGCACTAATTTATTTACACAGCTGGAAGCTATTTGGATTTTAGGGAGTCAGTAAATAAATCCCCTCTTTCCTAACCAAGTGTGGAACACCTTAGAGCTAAGTACAGGAGTCAGAAGCATGTACTCAAAAAATCACTTGTTTTGTTACATTGACACAACCGATTATAGAATATGCCTTTAAGTCTCCAGGAGAATGGGCATGTTGCTCCTTTATACTATAATTAACTTAGTCCCTACCCCCAGTACTGGCAAGCTAGACAATCACAGGTTACCCCACAGGAGTAGACTTCCAAGCATACAGATGGAGTAGTACAGAAAACATTCTCTCAGCTGCCTCCCAAATATCAGGAGGAACAGTTTCCATGGAGCTTGCTGAGATCTGAGGTTCATTTTTGTAACTCCTCATTCATACATTTTTATGTCTCCTATATCTGGGGAAGGAGTGAGTAACAGGTGGGGAAAAGACAATGTTAGTCTAGGTGGAGTCCTTCCACTTAGAAACACAAGCATGGATTCAATGTCCCTCCTCTTCCCCAATAAGAATTTCCTGGTTCACGGAGTTTCAGAATCAGGGGATGATAAGTGTCATACTAGGTGGCTGCAAGTGTCTCTCTTTTTCTTTTTCCTTCAGCTCGAAGTAGAGTACTCAACACCACAAAGCATGAGTCACCAGAAGTGATTTTATTCCTGGATAAAGAGGATATGCAAAGAATAGAGATAAAGGAATTTGTCCTTGGTTGTCCCGCCAGGAGGGAAGTGGCTAATCTTAAAAAAACATTCTCGGGCTTTCAAGGCTTTCCCTTGGCATTGAAGGGGACCTCTCATTTTTAGACTCATTGAGAACTTCCAAGAAAGAGCATGTATCTTTTCCCTCAGCACGTGAAGAAGATAGCATTTCTGTTTCACACAACTCTTTTAAAAAGAAGACAAGAAGATATAAAGGTTTAGAACCTGCCAATTTCAATGTTTGAAGCCTTCATGTAGTTTGTTCTGCTAAAGTAGTTGAAGTCAATGGGTTGCAAACCGGAGAAAGATACTTGACTGTTAAGAAATTGCCTTTCTGTGTTGAGTCATCTGACTTTCTCTTCATCATGTCCTAGCACTGATATTCTATAAGGAAGTTTTTAACCAGAAAACAGTGTTCTAATAAGAAACAGGAAAAGAATCAGTGTTTTGATTAAGGACCGCTTGGAATTTTCCTTTGTGAAGCTATAATCCATAAGTTTGGATATTTTGGTTTATACCACAAATGATAAGTATGTGGATTATTTTTATCTTCTGAGGACCAAGTGAGAGAAATATATTACCGTGGTACACCAATTTGTATCAAATTAAAGAATAGGAGTGTGAAGCAGAAACTGAATTCCAAGTCGTGTATTGCAATTACAATCCATATTACGTGTTATCTAGGCAGAGAGACAACATGATCATTTTTAATTGAAAAACATTTCTTCCAATTTTCTTGTATAATGATTGAAATAATACAGAGCTAAATTGTGTTACCTCTGCTAACTTCCTAAATCAATTTCTATAAATAAATGTGATTTTCATGTTTATGATAACCACCGTTAGGGATCAAAATAGTACCACTTTTTTTCCCAAAATAAATGTCATTCGTTATCATTATCCTGCTTGTTCTCTCTCTCTCTCTCTCTCTCTCTCTCTCTCTCTCTCTCTCTCTCATGCTCTCGCTCTTGTGCTCTCACTCTCTCATACACACCAATCAAACACATATACAACAGCAGAAATATAGGTAAATTGTTGCCGTGAGTGGCTATGGTTTTATTTATATCTACCAAAGCATTCCCTATTTTGTTTCCATGTTAAATAGTCTCAACCCTGGCTCATGACATTTGTACAAACACAAAGAAGCTCTGTACTATGTCTCCTAATGTCACATTATGCTTTTGCTGAAGAAGAAAAAATCACAACTTGATGTATAGTGTTAGTTCACTCATCAATTAAATAAACTTCATCTAAAATGCTTTAGTAAGTTCTAATTGCTCATTTATAAACAGTCTTTGGCAAAAGTGACATTGCAGATGACAGGCATTAATGACTTACTAGGAGGGAAAAAACAGTATTCTGATCTTTTTTCATGATTCAAAAGCAAACAAATCTCAGGTTTTCCCCAGAAAGAGAAATATGATCTGTTTTAATGTTTTCTTGTACTCACTAATTGTTTTAACTACAGGAAAACATTGATTTGGAGAATTCAGAGTTACTTATGTCATGGGTACTTCCCCAGGCCAATTAAGCCTGGGAATGTAGTTGGGATACAAAATGACCAGAAGTCTTTTTCTTTCTTTCTTTCTTTTTTTTTCCTCTGGTGGTGCCCCATCTTCTCTAGGGTCTTATTTGCTTCCAGCTACCAGATGATCCTAATTAATCTTGGTTCCCAGCTCATGCCTAGACAGACCACATGCTACAGCCCCACAGCCTCCCAAACTGTGTGGCTGTCAAAGAGAGTTCCCTGCACAGCTGCAAGGCTTCTCTTCCTTTTCATTTCTACCACTGGCATTCTTGCTCTTCCTTGCCAAAGAGGACTCTCTTTTACCCAATGGGAAGGTAGATACTGAACGCCTGAGCAAGAATGTAGTAGATCTCTTAAGAGTTTTATTGGGAGTTAGATATTAAGTTTAAGATCTGACAACTATATTATGAATAGAGATGAGTCACTTGTCAATAGCATATCCCAGCCCATGCAAAGGCATCCTAATTGCTTGCTATTTGCTGTCCCAATACAGGCAGAGACTGGATGAAAACAATAATTTTGTGAGACTTTGGAACTGCTACATCTCTGACAAGGTGGAAATATTTTATTTGGTCATTAATTCTAGATCCATGCCACTCTTTATCAGAAATAGTTATATGGGCAAACAGGAAACACTATTCTACTTTCGTTTTCAGCTGGTATAACTAGTACCTAACCTGACAAATTGTGAATAGTATTTTATGAGGGGAGAAGCTTTTCCTGATGTTATGTAAGAAATTAATTGTCAATGCCCTTCACGAGGGCATAATGACAAAGGGTTGATCCTCAATGACTCCTCACTAATGTAAACTCCAGTTACCTGAATTGTCTCTCCACTATGAACCCTTTATAGCATTGTTTCCACTATCCAAACCTTAGACTTAGTGCATAAGAGATCCTTGTCATGGCAAATTACTATCTATGGTGACAGTACTCTGTTATGGTTCAAGAGGATTGGTGTCCTGCAATGTACTTCAGATACAGCTTTGAAAAAAAAATCAACATATAGGGGTGCACAAAATTAGGTTTGCAATTGTTTGTATGGAAAAAGATAGGCAGGTTATAATTATTACAATAGTTTTATTAACTCTTTCATGTACTCACAACTGTAAACCTATTTTTGCCCACTGCTGTATTTCTTTTATTTTCTGATTCATAACCTATGATTTTTATTTTTACTTTTGATTTTAGAGAGAGGAGGAGGGAGGGAGAAGGAGAGGAAGAGAAACATCGATGTGAAAGAGGAACATTGATTGGCTACCTTCCATAGCACCCTGACCGGGGACTGAACCCACCACCCAGGCATGTGCCCTGACCGGGAATCAAACCTGCAACCATTTGGTTCACAGGACGATGCTCAAACCACTGAGCAACACCAGCCAGGGCCCATCTTTTGTTCCACTGAGATGTAATTGACATGTAACATTATATTAGTTTCAGGTGTACAACCTAAGAATTTGATGCAGGTGTAAATTGAGAAACGATCACCACAATGAAGAGGAAGACTATACCACAGTACTGCCTCTTTGACTCTGGGGCAATAACAGGCCCAAGGATGGAGCCAGGACATCCTCCTAACCGTTCATTTCGCCTGGGCAAGTGCAGGTTCCTTTTCTTTTTGCAGCATACAGAGGAAGCAGAAGAAGTCCCTGGAGAAGTTTACTTGCTAGACTAACATGAGCCTGGACCCATCCTCAGGCAGTTAGTCACTTCTTACCAGGGAGCACCCTGAGAACTGCTAATTTTCCTCACCCGTCCATATGAACACATCCCTAGGGTTCAGGCTGTTGTTTTTATATGATCCCATTTCTCTCTGATGCTGGAAAAGTATTCACTCCAGCTAGGAAAAAAGAAATTCCCTGACAAACATGCCGCTGATTCTATAAAGAAGAGTCATGTTTTCCTAATGTTCTGGAGAAACAGGAAGACTGTATTTACTACAGTATGCTAGCAGTGGGGATTGTTTGACGATTGGAAATGCTGTCCCATACTTTCAGCAGGAATTCCAGTAGCAGCTCAAACATCATCACACTGTTCACAGCTCACAGAATTCATAGTAGAGAAACAGAGAGATGGTCCTTGAGCTGTGCTTACATGTTAGTTATTCTTAGGCACATTAACCAAGTTGCTGAAAAATAGCTTTTTTGAGATGGAGAATTCAAACTCCTGGAGTTGAGTGTTAAATAATTAAATCGAGACATTATCACATGTTATATTTAAGTTACAGCTATGAAATATTCAGATGGTTTCATTACTCATAGTTGGTATAATTTCTGGTCTTATTAAATTTATTTATTTTAACATCATTGACTTCCTTCAGTTTACAGTTTAACATCATTTTTTTCATTAACCTTGTTAGTGCTTTTACAAATGATTAAAGCAAACATTTATTGCATTCTCACCATGCACTCAGCTAAACTCTAAAAACTAGGTGCATCATCCCTTCATTCACTCAATAACTTTGTCAGGAAGTTACCATTATAATTCTTATTTTATAGGACTCTGCAGCCTAGAGAAGGTAAGTAATTATGGTGACCCATCTATGAAGAAGTAAAGCAAAAATTCAGATTTAGTTGTATCTGACCAACTCCATATTCTGAGCTCTTAACCATTAGATGGTATCTGCACTTTTAGTGCATATTATGGATGTATTGATATGTACATATATAAATAATAACATTTCTTATCACCTTGACTCCAGGATCGGCTTAATTGGTTTGTGAATAGTTGCTATATTTGCCACTCAGAAAATTTAAATAGCAATTGTCTTTTTTATTCTTTATAGGTAAATTTACACACTAACCGTATGCAAAAATCAAGATTTTGTAGGATCAAGATTTTGTAAGGAAGCAACTGAAGGCCAGAAACATGTAGATAGTAAAAAGAAAACTCAATTTGTTTCAGTAAACATTTCCCAAGCACCTACCCTGTGGCAGGTTTCGTGGACTCCTATTATTTTTTTACTCAATTTTTAGTCATTTTTTTCTGCTACTAGTAATAAATAAAATATCAGGCACACTATTGAAGAAAGTATCACACTTAAATAGTTCTTTGAAGACTTGCAGTGTATCTTTTCTCTTTCTCTTCTCCCTTCACATCCTTTGGTTACCTTATCTAAATATTCTTAATTGCACATATTTAAAAAGAATTAGCATATGGCAACAGTGCTCCAACTCTTAGCACTCTGCTTTGCACACAGTGATCCGTAAACACTTGTTGCTTTCTATTGACGCGTAATCTAAACATGAAATTAAAGTTTTCTAGCAAATGCGTAAGTAGGCAAAACTCAATCTCTTTCTGAAAAATTCCTAAATATTTATTTAAATATACTTACTTATTTATAGCACATTCTTGGAGGCAGTTTAAGTAAATCTCCCTAAACAAAATTTAGTTAGAGACATTAACCAATTTTAGTTATTCTGCCCCTATACTCCAATCAATGTATATGCAGTACAGTTTCAGGATAGTCAATGTATACAGTTGCTTAAGGGAAACTTATGTGAATATGCCTAAAATTATTTTATTTGACTTTATTTGAAAGTAACAGGGAATTCTATTTAGTGTAGAGAGCAAACATTTGGATACTCTTATTTTTCTGTCATGTACATATGCCATTTTTGATCTACACATACCATTTTTTCCCTTAAGCTAAAACCAGAAATGGGAAAGGCAAAAATACCGTGAGAACAGTGGTTTTCTTGTGGTATTTCCAGCTCATTGGAAGTAGAGTATACTGGAAATCACTGGAGACAGGCCTTTCCCAAGAGACTCTAAGTTCAGCTACGCTAATCCAAGACATTTGGCTTATTTAAAGCAGTCCTTTTAGGCTCATCTATCACTAGTCTCAAGACCCTGAACAAAACCTTTAGCAGTCCAAGCAATTATACATGCATTCTGGCAGTCTTCTCCCTCTATGTGGAGTTATTGCCCAAATACAAACATCTTCCTTTCAACAAATATGTAATGGGTTTTCATAACTCTGAAAGATGGGGTCTCCCAGTATAGGTTCTCTTTTCATGTCCTGTGTGGAGGTTTAGACCGTTTCCTGATAGCAGAATGGAACATGGACTCCCTTTCAAGCCATCAATGTTTTAATTTCTTCCTCTTTCAATCTAGTTGTTCTGACATGACACGACCACTGCCGGCTCGAGGGCAGGGCATGCAAAATACTTTGAACCACTAGGGATATGAGGAGTACATTTGGGGTTTCTCAGTCACCAAGATTTCTTTCAGTTGTTTAAAAATGTATTTTTTTTTTTGGCCAAAGAGAAGCAACTGAAGGCCAAAAACATGTAGATAATAAAAAGAAAACTCAATTTGTTTCAGTAAACATTTCCCAAGCACCTACTCTGTGGCAGGTTTTGCGGACTCTAAAATAAATAAGACAAAAGTAGGTGACATTTGTGAATGCTGGTTGCTTGCCAGGAGGTCTTCTAAGTCCTGTACATATATTGCCCTACAGCAGCCTAAAACAGCCTTATAAGGTAAGCACTGGTATTGGGATATGATTTCACAGGGAACATCAGGGTGTAGAGAAGTCAATTAACTTGCTTAAAGTCACAAAGGTAGAAATGGGTAGTGCTGGGATTCAAACCTAGGTATATTATCTTTAGAAGCTATGCTTTTAATCATATACACTCTCAAAATATTGACATTTTAAGGTGGGACACAAATGTGCAAACTAACAGCACAGTATAATATGATATGAACAATAAGGAAAGTATAATTGAGATATAAAGTAATAATGAAGGGGTAGAGAGTTGAGGAGGCTTCAAGGAAGAAATATTTGGGTACAGATAGAAAGGTAGAAATGCACAGAACAGCTTAGGCAGGGGGATAGAATGGGGAAACTCCTTCAGTGGGAGAAAAGTACATGAAATACATAGATACGTGAAATAGTAGTGTGATGTTATTGAAAATACAAATGATGTGGCATTTCTGAACCATAAAGTGTCAGTGTGGAGGGAGGTGGCAGGAAGTGAGTCTAAAGATATAGACAAGTATGAATTAATAGGGAACCTCATATGACATGATAGAGGGACTATATTTTATCCTACAAGTCAATATTTCTCAAAGTTCTCCTTCAATTGTCCAAAGTTCTCATGTGGGAAAATTTTTGAAGCCTATGATTTTGTTCAAAGTATATATACAAGTTTGCTTTCAATTATATAATACTATAATGCTTATTTTAATATGTAAATTAAATTAATTCTCCCTCAAGAAAATCAATGTTTTAGAATGAGTTGCATGATTTATGTGATAAAGTACCCTGTTTTTGAGAAGCTGAGCTGAAGATGTTAGCAGGGCAGGAGGCAAAGCAATGATATAATTATATTTGCCTCTCTGAATGATAATTTTGAAGGGATAGAGAGAGAAGAGAGAAGTACTCCAGACTGGACTATAATTGATGAGGGCCACACCAGAGCATCGACAGTGGTGATGGAGAGAATTGATTTCAGAAACATGTATAAGGACAATTAACTAGTCTTCAGATGCATGCCACAGACAATGAAGAGGACCAAGGTGAGGCTGCATATCAGTTAACGATTGGGCGATCTCATCAACTGAGATGAAGAATATAAAAAATGGAAATACCTTCCAACAATTTCTAAGAATTTCGTTATAAGAAAATCTCGAAACAGAGACCCTAAACCCATGACAATTAAGGACATAAAATTCTCAATATTTTCACTTTCAAGAAAATCTCACTATTATTCTTGATTTTCTTTCATAGTTTTTAAAGGTCTTTACTCCTGGAATTTGAAAATAATACATTTGTATTGTAAACAAAATTTATCAAATTCAAGGATGTTATTTAAAATAAAAGAAATTAGTAAGTATTGGCAAGGATGCTGAAAAATTGGAAGTCTTGCACATTGTCGGTGGGAATGTAAAGTGGTGCAGCCTATATGGAAAACCTCAAAAAATAAAAAATATAATTACCATATGATCCAGAAATTCTACTTCTTGGTATACACCCAAAATGATGAGAAGCAGGGGCTTGACAGATGTTTGTACACCAATGTTTGTGCGCAGCAGCATTATTCACAATAGCACAAAGGCGTAAACAACACAAGTGTCTAACAACAGATGAATGGATAGATACAATGTGATATTTACATACACCGAAATATTATTCAGCCTTAAATAGGCTTAAGACCTAAAAAGCTTTAAAAAGTTGTATTTTAAATATTTTAAAAAGTGAACTGGCTTATTTCACTTTTTTAAACATTCCAGTGTAAGAGGTTATGATAAAAAAGTCAATTTTCTTGAATTTATTTATTTATTTATTTATTTATTTATTTCTTTATTAGAAGGGAAGGGAGGGAGAAAGAGAGGCAGAGAAACACAATGTCTGGTTGCCTCTCATGTGCCCCCTACTGGAAACCTGACCTGCAACCCAGGCATGTGCCCTGACTGGGAATAGAACTGCCCACCCTCTGATTCACAGGCCAGCACTCAATCGACACCAGCCAGGATGATTTTCCTGGAGTTATTTTTGAATGACCAAGTACTCATTAGTTAATTTCCTTCTTTATCATGAACAAGCTTCATATTTTTACAAGATAGTATTAGGACCATGACTTCTGTCATCTGAATTTGTATGAATGGAGAAGCTATGTAAAGCTAAGAATATTGGCTGTGAATGAAGTGAGCCTTGTTGAGCCCAAGGTCCACACTTCCTGGTTGTGTGGACTTCAGGAAGTCATTTCATCTTTGTTAGCCTTGGTCTCTCTATACATAAAATAACAATATAAGCCACCTCATTGGATTGTTGCTAGACCTGGACATGGAAGCCTTGCAGTGTACCTTGAATATGATTAGTGCTTAGTTAATATATTTTATATATGTGTATATGTGTGTATATATATGTATATGCACCAAATTATAGTGCAAATTTGTCTTGAATCCATCATAATATATTTGGTTTCTATAACTTTTAAACACTTTATTATAGAGAACTATCAAAGCTGAAACCGTATGACTGCATAGTTTACAGAGCTCTTTTGTATATGTTATTGATGTCCTTTTGATCTTTTGTAGAGATTACACAATAACTCTATGATACAAGATATTTTTTCTTCCTTATGGAGATGAGGAAACTCCTAAAGGTCACAAAAGTTTTAAGGAAAAGACTTGGAACTTTAGCTAAAAGCATCTGACTTCCAAACTGAATACTTTTTCTGATTGATCATGCTGCTTTTGGGAACAGAACCTTTTGTATCGTATGTGTAAACTATGCACAGCATGTTTTTATTTTGGAAAGTGTATATTTTAAGCATGAAAAGAATCTGCCTGATGCTTCTAAGGCAGTCTACATGTCCATAACTGAAATATTTCTATCTCTTCAAGTATGAACAGGAGAGATTAAAGAGACCTCTGGAATAATGTATATAATGTAGCAGGTGCTCAACTTATTCCTCCCCAAAATGTCAGGAGGATTAGGGGGTTTTACTGTGAAAGTGGTGTCAAAAATAATAGTAGCACCTGACTCAAGATAGACATTCTTCAGACTTCTTCTCTCAGGGGGAGCTTTCTTGGCAGCCTGCTCTCATGACAAAAAGATGTTGCAAGAGGGAAATTTTTTTCTGAGCAGCCAAATTGTACTAAAATTCCCAGAGGAGGAAAAGTGTATTTAAAGCTTTTCTCGGTTGTTAAGAAGTAACTAGGATCTTTTTGCTGAACATAAATTGGCTCTTTCTACCTTTTCTGCTCTATTTCATCATGTTAATCTTTTCATTATAAATTGAGTATTTCAATTAGATCACATATGATAAACAAATTAATCATATGTTCAAATCATTATTAATCATATAGAATTGCAATAACATAAAAATACTATATTTTGCCTTTACTATCCAAAATTAGCCATTTATCCTGAAATGCTTTCCATGTTTCCAACTTATTGAGGAAATTCAATCATCAATTTAAAATATCATATTTAAACTAGAAATTTAAATCAAAGTCTATATAATCCTCTTTGGAAGTCACAGCGTGCAACTTGGAAATAAGTTTCCATTTATTTTGCAAAATTCTGAAAACCTGAATGAATTTTATTTTAGCTCCCAAAGAAACCTAATTTATAGAGAAAGATTACATAAATCATCACATAAATGAGATTTAAAGTGTCTGTAGCTACATTAAAATGCAAAACTGTTATTTCTTAACCTGCCACAGAATATAGGTTTACATAGCCATGTAACTTATTTAATGTAGCAGACAGTTGTTTTGGTTTTGTTTTTGCTTCCCAGCTTGTATTCATTCTTCTTTTGGTACCAGTAACTCTACTACTTTCTGAAGAATCATCCCCTATATTCCATGTGGCTGTAAACTTCTGGCTCCAGAATGAACACGTTATTCAAGCACAGTCAGAGCATCTTATTCTCCTTGGCCCAAGTGACTATTTCAAGAATGGGCATGAGGCCCAATCAGAGTTAATGGAATTCGGTGAGGATTTTGCTGGGATGGGACATCAGGGAGAGAAAGGCACTCTTTCACTGAGCTTGAGAGAATGCAGACCACAAGCAGCTGGCAGCCATGTTTGTCACCAGTTGCAGTTTGAGAATAAAGCAAACGTGGAAGAGAGCAGAACAGAGGACTAGAAAGTAGCTGGGTCCTGGTGACCTCGTCTGAAGCCTTGGATCAAGTTGGTATGCAAGCTTACCCAACTCTTGGACATTAACCTTTTGGCTTCCTTGCTAAACATAAGAATTCTTCCAAAGATCTTATAAGTATAAAAGATACTACAAATTGGCAAATATAGTATAGCACGATAAATATTAGGTCAAAGTAAGGTGCTATCAGGGAAATTAGGAATGCCTTGGAAGGGTCAAACAAGAAATTCAGAAGGTGGTAATCCATTCTAGTTTAATCCTAAATAAAGAGTGAAAAGTAGCAATAATTGGGGGGAGGAGAAAGGTGACTAGACAAAGGAATGGCTGAGAATTGTCCTCATTAAGAAAACAGCCTGTGCAAAATGCTAGAGTCCAGAGTAAAAATCTTAAACATTGAATAATTCACTATGGAAGGACCATGAATTTAAGAAGTAGAGAAAGTTTTGGAGTTATGAGAAATCATGCTGGCAGAGTAAACAGGAGGAAGATGAAGGAGATTCTTATATACCATGTTTTTAAACAAAGACCTTCTGTTCTAAAAATACGACTCATAGCATAAGGAGAAATATTTTGAGAGGCTGCAGAACTGGAGGTGATAGAATTTGTTAAGGGAGAGATGGTAGCCATATGATCTTATGTAGTGGCTCTGTGAATGGAGAATTATATGGATTTCAAAGAGATTGTGAATAAATGAAAAACCAGGTCTTCTGACTGACTAGATATGTAAGAAACCCAGGTCGTGTTGGGAGAAATTAAAACATGAGATAGAGGTTTGGTACTTAAATTCTCCTCCAATACTAAAGTTTCTGCTCTCTGTGAAAGCACTGCTCCTATTTTTTGCAACTGTTCATAGCAAATGACATCACTAGCCACCCAATCATTCAAATGTCATGCCATTAAATTATTTATCTTTCTTGCCTTGTAGGTGCATGTATTACAGTTTCCTGGTAGTCACAGTTGGGGAAATAATCCTGACAATGAAATCCCCTCTGTACAGACATAGAAAAGAGAGAGGGAGAGAGAACAAATTTAGTATTGGGAAACTATGAATACATTTATTTGCATTAAGGTAGTATGAAAGTGGCTACAAAGTGTGGACAGAATTTCACACAAACTTATACAGTAACTAGAAGAAAGAACATGTACTTCTCTTGTTGCTGAAGAGACAAATGATGCATCTGTGAATGCTACCTCTTGAAAGACTCAAGTGTTTGTTTTCAAAATATGTGTTTACAGTTCCAAGGGTCAGAAGGCCTGTGAGCTACATTGTAAAATCAAAATGTCACTCTTCTCCTTGAGTCTAATATTGTTTTAAGGAGGCAGACACTCTAAGATACAGAGGATGAGGAGGCAGCCACTTCTCTTTTCTTTATTAAATAAAGAACATTTCGTCACTTCACTCTTATATCACCAACCTCTCTCTGTTTACATCCCAGCTGGTTCATCCTGCCTTTTCTCCCCGCCCCCCGAATTTAATACCTGACATTACCTTTGATATTATATAACCAAAATATAAGTAAGGATAAAGGACATATGAGACCCTAAGGTCCTGACAAATTCAGAGAATTCCAAATCCCCACTGAAGTTGTTGGATGACTTAGTAAAGGTTAAAGTTCTATCATCCTTGTTAATTGGCTTCTTCCACATGTGTTCAACCAAAGGACAACATTTAATTCACTCTGGAGGGGACAGGGCCAGTTTCTGTAACACCAGAAAACAAACACTGGTTTCTACCTCTCTTCCCTTCTCCTGTCTCCTAGTGTCTTAGTTTCTTAATAAACAGCTCTGATGGCCATGTCCCAGGCAGAAGAAAGTAGGGTGAGACAGAGGAAGGTTTATTTTGTTCTCTGGCTCATTTTGCAAACACCTTTCAAGGATATGAATGAGGAAGAAGGTGAAGAGGAGTGTGTCCTACTCAGGTACATAGATATTCTTCATCAGGTCAACAAAGCTTCTCACACTACAGTTACACAAGGCAGTGCTAGCTGCCCACCACCTCTAGTGTAGATTGGTCTCTGGGTTCCACCTGAGGCCCCCTTACCGAGAATCCCAAGGGGGATGAGCAACTGCTGCTGTCACTTGGGGATATGATGGTGGCTGAATACCCCCTTGTCGGTTCTCGAGAGGAAAAGTCCTGGCATTTGGGTACTGGCAGAGGTGGGCTAAACTAACACGTCATTTCTCATTTTCTCCTTGCCTTTCCTTCCATTCTTTCATCTTTCCTCTACCACCTCCCTTTTGACGACCTACTTCAGTCTTCTCTCCTTTTCTCCTCTGGGCCCATCTATCTTTTTTCTTTTTAATTCTATTTATTCCTCTCTTGTCTTCTCCAAAATGTATCCTCAACAGTCACATAGCTTACTAACATGAAGAACCACCTTTCTTAGAGGGCTGAAAAGAAAGAATTGTATAAACCTGTAATTTAGTACATAGTTTTTGCTGTCACTTTCAAAACCAGCTATTCTTGAGTCTTTGAGAACTTGTATGAAACTGCTCCTGTCTCATGTTAGAGAATCGAGAAGGGCCCAGTAAAAACTCCAGTAGCTCTCACTGGCTTTGTTGGAGGGGGAACTGGCCATAAAGTGGTGTGCTGACCATTTACAACCTGCAACCTTCTCAGAGACTGACATTACCCCAGATTTTTTACAGTTCTTTCTTTATTGTATTTCAGCTTTTACTTCCTAAATTTAAAGATAAGTCTCTTTCATCGATGTCAGATAGAAGAAAGAGGTAAATATTTTATTAGACATTTTTAGGAACTTCCTGAAGGACCTATTATGTCTTCAACATCAACAGACAACATCAGTTGACAGTTTATACTATCAGATTCAATGACCTTCTTGCCTCAAAGCATTTGTCTTGCTTTGCCCACCAATTCTAAACTATTTATCATTATCCTTACCCAATCCTAACTAAGCCCTTGCATTGAAAGACCCACCTTAAACTGAACTTCATAATCTCAATGAACACCCAACTTCAGTCTTTGAGGACTACAAAGGCTCTGCAAAGTTAAGTTACATGGGAAGCAATCAACTCAGCTTTGTCTTATCAACAGGCTTCTCTGGTGACACTTTGGGGAGCTAGCATTTGACACTTGCAAGATTAAGACAAAGAAGTGTGTTGAAGCTATGAAATCACCTTGAGAGTATTAAAAATATGAATACCTGGGGCAATGCCTGGGGATTTGAATTTTTAAACACTCAGGACTATTCCAATATGAATGCGCTGAGCAGTGCCTCTGAGAAAACCCTGGGTCCAAGCAGACATAAAAAAAAAAAAAAAAAGAACCAGCCCTTTCCTAAGTAAGATCTATGTATTTCCAAAATAATTATAACCTAAAATCCTCCTACTACTGTCTAGAATATTAATTTTTGTATATTTACATATTTTTCCCTTTTCTTTGGGAACCTTCAAACACCACCTGTAATCATTAGAGCTCCATACATTGTTAAATTGAAAAAGCACCAGAATGTTAAAAAAAATATTGTCTTAAACATTTCAGAATATATATATTTTATATGTATAAAATCATTTGGACTTTGCCTTGATGACAAGTGCTAATGAAAATGAACTGTTTATTTTTTTTGAGCACCAATTTTTGTTAATCTGATAGTGTCCTTAAAAAAATACATTGAAACTTTCTTTTATCAGGATTTTGCTATTCATTATGTGTTAATCAGGCAGTGGAAGGTACCCATCAATCACAGAATGCCCTAGGTTTGACTCTCAACTTGACTTTATTTTATCTTCCAGGCTCAGTTTCCTTATCTTTCAAGTGGGAGAAATAATCTCACTAGGACTGTTTACAGGGCTGAATATGTGACATACGAATACACAGTGGACATTCACAAGTGTGTAGCGCACACTCAGCATTGTCAATTTCTTTCTCTTACCTTGATTTCCCTTGTTTAGAAAGGAAAAGTAGGCATTTGGTTTTCTTCCCCCCCAAACTAATATGAATATGACATTAAGATAAACTTGTCTTATTAGTTGAAACACTTATGCTGTCCAACATCAGATGTTCAGCTTTAGTTGTTCCTGTTGGAGGGGGCGTGAATTTTTCCTCACAGTCGTACTCTTTCCATAAAATCTGTTTGGGTCTTTTTAACTTCCCTTCAATATTTCTGCCCAAAATAACACTATTTGTTAATCTTGTTAATCCAAATTTATTTTATAGCTGTTTACTGAAAGTGGACTTTTGTTTATGAACTCTCAAAATGTCAAAGAAATAAGGTAATTTTGGCAATGTTCTGGATTCGTGTAAGTTCGACTCTCTTTGAAACTAAATATGTCTGCTTATTTCTTTTCTTTTGGACTACACCTGTAAACGGAAAACTTGTGATGATTAACTATCATTTCAGTTTGAATTGTGGATTGTTGTGGTAATTAAAAGCAGATGGCAGAAGCTGGAGAAAAATGTGTAGCAGCTGATTAGTAGAAATAAATGAATTTGGAGATATTTAACTTCCAGATAATAGATGGGTCAAGCACAGTTTATACTTCACTGTGTGTACTTTTAGTGTAATTGCAAACACAATGTTTGATAATATATCGAGAAGTAGGTGTTTGTTCTTCATCTTCTTTTGCTCTCTGTCCCATGACAGAATGCTCACTTTCCTAGTACAGCATGTGTGCCAACGCATTAATTTCAGCTCAACTTCGTTACTAGGGTCACCAGTGGTTGCTTGATAAGGAGTTGCTTTGCCTGGGGGATATCTTGAGGCTAAGCATTATGTGTTGCTTGGGTTTTTCTTGAGGGAGCTTGTTACTGGCCAACATTCAACATTAAAAGCCAACATTCAACAAAGTTCAGCCCCTATAAAGTTCATCTCTTAGCCTAATAATTTTCATTCTGATGCTGAAAACAAAAGCCTTCATTAGGCAAAATTAAATTGTTTAGTAAGCTAGACATATTCTAAACATGTTTATGGGCTAATGTCCACTCTCTCCCAGATTAATGTTAGTTAAAACTCGAATTTCCACTCCTTTGGAACTGTTGAAACAATTTCAAAGGTGTGGATAGTTCTCTAATTTCAGCGAACTTGTGTTGGGAGTTATATGGCCATAAAGGCTAGAGGATTTAGCCCTAACTGTTAACTGGTCAAAGCATTGAAAATTCATGTTCCATGAATGAAAGTCATCCAAAATAACCAAATCTTTTCATCGAGTTTTCAGTTATCCTCTGGGAAATGTCTGCCAGAGTGGAAAAAGTATGATAATAATAAAAATACATACATAATAGAATTTCCTTTTCAGGGCATCCTTTAGTCAAGATTCTAATTAACTTTTTGGGAATAGATCGTTTACTTTTACCTTGATAGAGAAGGTGGTACATGTTACCAATTTTATTATTTCTTATTGAAGATTTCATGAGAACCAATCTGTATTGGTTGAACTGTGCCTTCCCCATAAAAAGATATGTTGAAGTCCTAACCTTTTAATGCCTCAGAATGTGATATTACTTGGGAAAAGGGTCTTTGCAGATTTAACCAATTTAAGAAGAAGTGATTAGGGTAGGCTCTGTCCAATTCAACTGGGGTCCTTATAAAAGGGAAATTGGGACAAAGACACAAAAAGGGGGAATGTGATGCAAGCCAAGGAATGCTAAAGATTGCTGCTCACCAGCAGAAGCTAGGAAGAGGAGAAGTATTCTACCCTGAGTCTCAGAGGAAGTATAGCCCTGCTAACACCTGGATTTGGGACTTCTAGCCCCTTAAAATCTTTTGCTGTTCTAAGCCACTCACTTGTGGTACTTTGCTATGGTAATAACTCCAGTAAAATAATACACAATCCACTGTTGTTCATCATGAAAATCTTTCCTTAAGAAACACATCTGGAAGAATAAATAAAGATTACTAGAAAATATAATGCTTTGTTTCTCATTAATAGGTAGTCTTTCAATCTATTTTTAAATGCTTTTAAGTGAGATATTTATATTACTAATACAAAAGCTACACATTCATGATGGAAAATGTTAAAAACAGAGATATGTGGTCTGAATTGGTCCTTGCGCTACACAGTCTCTTTTCCACACAGTGGCTACAGTGAAGTTAAAATAGTGACCCTGCCTCTTCTCTCATTAGAACCCTTCAATGACTTTTGATTTCTCTCAGAGCAAAATCTATAGAATTACAGTGACCTATAATCCATATAAATCATCGCAGTAGTGGTTTTCAATATACTGGGGGCATTTGAGAACTGCTACTGTCCGGCTCCATCCTAGATAAATTCAAACAGAGTCTCTAAGGGTGCAGACCAAGCACGGAGAGCTACTGCCTGATGCAGTTTCTCCTCTCCATTCATGAAACCCCTCCATTTTACCTTGGTTATCTCTTTGATCTTATCTCCTCCTACCCCAGATTGGTTTTGCTCCCCCCTAACCATGCTGGCTAGCCTCCTTTGCTGTACCTTATAAACTTCAAGCATGTTCTCACTTGCTTTTTGTTCTGCTTGCATCCCTTCCATAAGTGCCCCTCCATTCACATGACTGGCTAGTTCCTTCACTTCTTTTGTGTCTCTGCTCAAAGGAAGTCTTCCCAGTGAAGCCTTTTTTGACCCTTTTAAAGAAATGTCCCCCACATGCCATCTCCTACTCCTGCGAGTTCCTTTTGCCCTTTCCCTTCTTTATTTTTCTTTGTATCATTTACGAAACCTCTGACATATTATTCACTTATTTATTAATACTTTTTTTAGTTTTCTCCCATACTCAACTTGAATGTAAGCACCCTGAGAGCAAGGTCTTTCTTTGTGTTGTTCACTCTATATCCCCACATAATATGTGACAAGTAGTAGGCACTTCATATATATTTGTTAAACCAGTAAATGAATTTTGACAGATTGGAGAATATGCAAGACATGAAATGAAATCATGTCCTAATGGATGCATGTAAGTTTTCTTTCAAATCTGGAGTTAACTCTGCCTATCAGAACTGTATTAATCATTTTATTACAATAAAATAAAATAAAACAAAATGAAAGAAATTCATAAATATTCTGATCTTCAGTATTATATTGTCATTTAATTTCTATTCCCCAATAATTTCCTTTTCCTGATTTTTAACTATTTTTTATGCTATTTCCCAATTTTTCCCCCTTATCCCCCCTCTGCCCTGTACCCCCAACCCTCCAGCATCCCCCCACCTTAGTTCATGTCCATTGGTTGTACTTGTAAGTTCTTTGTGTTTTCTGTTTCCTATACCATTTTTGACCTCTCCCCATCTATTTTATGCCTACCAATTATGCTTCTTCTTCCCTGAACCTTCCCCCGCTATTCCTCCCTTCTCCCTCCCCACTGAAAACCCTCCACATGATGATGTCCATTTCTCTGATTCTGTTCCTGTTCTAGTTGTTTGCTTAGTTTTTGTTTTTATCATTTTTCTTTTTTTTAGGTTTATTAGTTGATATTTGTGAGCGTATTATCATTTTACTGTTCATATTTTTGATATTCTTTTTCTTAGATAAGTCCTTTTAACATTTCATATGATAATGGCTTGGTGCTGATGAACTCCTTTAACTTGACTTATCTGGGTAGCACTTTATTTGCCCTTCCATTCTAAATGATAGCTTTGCTGGATAGAGCAATCTTGGATGTAGGTCCTTGCCTTTCATGACTTCAAATACTTCTTTCTAGCCCCTTCTTGCCTGTAAGGTTTCTTTTGAGAAATCAGCTGATAGCCTTATGGGCACTCCTTTGTAGGTAACTCTCTCTTTTTCTCTTGCTGCTTTTAAGATTCTCTATCTTTAATCTTGGGTAACTTAATGATGACGTGCCTTGGTGTGTTCCTCTTGGGGTCCAACTTCTTTGGCACACTAGCTTCCCAGACTTCCTGGAACTCTATTTCCTTTGCCAGATTGGGGAAGTTTTCCTTCATTATTTGTTCAAATACATTTTCAATTTCTTGCTGTCGTTCTTTTCCTTCTGGCACCCCTATAATTCAGATATTGGAATGTCTCAGGCTGTCCCAGAGATTCCTTAGTCGCTCTTTACTTTTTTGAATTCTTGTTTCTTCATTCTGTTCTGGTTGGATATTTATTTCTTCCTTTTTTTTCCAAATCATTGATTTGGGTCCTGGTTTCCTTCCTGTCACAATTGGTTCCCTGAATATTTTGGTTTATTTCATTTTGGGTATCTTTCATTTTTGACCAAGCTCAGTCAGTTCTGTGAGCGTTTTGATTACCAGGGCTTTAAATTCTCCAACAGATAGGTTGGCTATTTCCTTATCGCTTAGCTGTCTTTCTGAAGTTTTGCTCTGTTCTTTCATTTAGGCCCTATTTCTTTGTCTTGGGGCACCAGTCTGGTTGATCTGGTTGACTGTATCTTTAATTCCTTGGTTGTCGGAGCTCCATGCAGTTTGATTTTCTGGCACTTCTGGTTGTTTATTGATTTTAGATTGGTTGTTATCCTCCTTTTGGTTGTGCAAGGAAGCAAAGGGTTTCTACCTACACCTCCATCTTGGCTGGAAATCCCTTTTCTTGATATTTAATCCTCTGCTTTTCCTCCTACTCTGAAAACTCTGGATCAGTCTTTTTTATCTTTATCCTTTACTCCTACCTTAAATAGCGGTGGTGGCCCTATTCTCATGATAGCCATCCTTGTATGTTCTTTATCTCACTTTGGTTGCCCTGTAGAATAAGTGGAGAGCTTTTAAAAATCAGTGGGAAGCAATGGGCACCTTAGACCAATTAAATAAGAATCTGAATTGAGATTCAGGCATTGGTTTAAAAAAAAATTCCTTGGATAATCCTCATGAGCAGCCAGAATGAAGAACCACTATCAATAGATGTTAAAAAGTTCTCAGATCACAATTTGAACTTTTCCTGTATTCCAGGGAGTAATATAAACAAAATGTAAGTTAGCAAGACTGAGGATGGGAGGCAGAAATGAAAATCAACCAGGAAGAAGAGACTGAAGGAAGGAAAAGAGTCAGTTATTGCAATTTCCTAGGAAAGTAACGAGAACCTGAATTTATAACACTGGTGACAGCGTGGAAACATAACATTATACAGACACTAGGGAGGATGTATCTATTGTTGCCTAACAAACCACCCCAAAATGTAGTTTAAGCTAAAAATAATTATTTCTTTTGCTCATAAATTTGCAATTTGGCTAGGTCTCTGTGGGAATGGCCTGTCTGGGTATCACTGGGATGATAAAGGGGTCTGAAAGATCTACTTTTAAGATGGGTTACTCACATTTTTCCAAGTTGGTGTTGGCTGTCACTTTGAAACTTAGCAAAGACTGAGGCTGAGAGTGATTATTATTTTTTTCTTTCTTTTTTAGTTTCACAGATCTGATGAGGATCATACATTTGGGAAGAAGACAGGGACTTCTCTCTGAGGTTCCTCCTGGATGAGGCGAGCTCTCAGAGGCCTGCTCCTGCTGAGTCTCCAGGCTGGAGGGGTCCTGGCATCCCACCCTTGGGCCATGGAGTCAGCGCCTTGGTGCAGGATGGCGAATGGGGACAGCCAAGCAGAGATGGGGCAGGTCTCTACCTCTAGGCTGGGCGCCGGCCCAATCCTCGGAGCTCTTCCGGCTGTGCCAGGCTTTGCCTCTCAGCTGGTGGCGCTGGTCCTGGTACCAGTGACACTCAGGGGCTTCTTGGTGGAGTCCTGGGTGGTTCAGGATGTTTCCCCTTGACCTTTCCACGGCTACGTCTCGTGAGAGGAGACGGGCTGGGCTAGCAGGGACCTCCTGGGAAAGGCCCTGGTTGGCTTCTCCCCCGACGCTGGCTTCTCCCCGATGCCGCCTCCTCCTCAGACCCAAGCCCGACCCCAGTTCCGGCCCCCAGTTCCGGCCGGGGCTGTCGCTGCAGGGGTAACTGTGGGGTGGGAGCGGCCGTACTGCGCCAACTGCCTTTGCCCTCCCGGGCGGTGCAGCTCCTCGGCCTCCTGCACGGTCTTCTCTCTCTCAGGTTCTGTGATATTCCTGGTGATGCTCCTTCCTGAGCAGCCTCTGCTCCTTCCTCTCCACCTTCCGCCTGTGGAAGCCCCTCAGGTATTCTTGCGACTCTCCTGGTGGAAGCCGAGAAGGAGCCGCAGCCTCCGCTCGCCGCCATCTTGCTGTGTTCAGCGCCCCGAGCCCGGGGGTCAGGCTCCCTCCGCAGCCTCGGGCGCTTCGGTCTGGGCCGGGTTCCCCTTACAGTCGCCTGTGCCCGGGCTGCCTGCGCTTCCCCACAGGCCAGGCCGAGTTCCCGAACTAACGGGCGTTCCAGGGAACAGTGAGGTGCACTTTCTGCCCCAGCGCTTCTAGTCACACGGCGTCACCTCTGCCCTGGCGGAGGCGGTCACACAGGCCAGCGGGTTTCAGGAGAAGGAGCAGGGACTCCAGAGCTTGACAGAGGGAAGGGCCACGTTTTAGACGAAATGTGGGCTAGGACACAATGGATGGGGTGGTGGTTTTAGACATCAACCCTTGGTCGCTGTCTCGGGGACTAATCGGAATGGGACAATAAAAAAAAAAAAGTAAAGAAGGAAGGGCAAAAGTCACTTAAGCAAAAGCAACTTTGAAAATACGCCTATTAGGATTATTCACAAAATTGAAGTAACATCATTAGCTAAGGCTGTGGGGAAATACTGTGATATGCGTCCTAAAGCGCAGCGCGGTCCGTTTGCGTCTCGAAGGACCGAGATGGACCGTGGGGAAGGTTTTGGAAGGGCGCTGCTGGTTTGCTAACAGCTTTGGAGACCTCTGAGAGGAGGCTCTTCTTTATTTTTACACCCACTCATGCTGTTATTTGACTGAATGTACCCGTTAACTCAAACAACTGGTAAGGTAAAAAACAAAACAACACAAAATTTAAAACCTGTTACTGAATCTTGGATATCTTTGATTTTAAAGGAAAAGCTTTTGTTTTTGTTGTTGTTTGTTTTCTTAAGAAAACAGGAAGCCAGTCCTTCCAGTTCACTATTATTATTTTAAGGGATTATGTTGAGATTTCCTGACTTATCTCTAGTCCGTCTTCAGTTGTATGCTTTCATGTCTGATGCTAGGAAGGGGGCCCAGTGGAATCACTCCTTTGTCTTACCTAAGTTTGTCAATTGTTAGAAAAAGAAATGGCAGGATCATTTTGAAAAATGAACTTCCTGTGGCCGTCTGTCAGCTGCAATAAATATTATGTGATGATGGTGACTGTGATGGGTGATAGCTAAGAGAACACAGAGCAGGTCCTGGGCTCCTTTTGGCTCTTTATTCCCCGCTGGCAGACAATCTGAAGGAAGGGTTCACACCCAGCTCTGTCTTCTCTCTGTGACTTCTTGGTTCACATGATATCTTTAAAGCAAACGAATGAAGGAAAATGGAATTGAGAAATCTTTTCAATGATTTTGTTGCCAGACTAAGTTTACCACACACTTGGTTGCATTTTTCCCCCTAGAATGAATTACTCAACCCCCTGCCTAGATTTGTTGTTTTTGCCAAAGTTCAAACTCTATGAATCATGTGAAAGAGATATAATTAAATTTATTATGTATTTTAATATTAGGAAATCAGGTGTCTGCTAAAGCATATTCATGCATTTATCAGATATTTAGTAGCTTCCTACTATGTGCAAAACACAGTACTAAGAAATTAAGAATCTTGTTTTGAGTTGGAACAAATTTGGATGCAAAAGTTGATCTTTTAAACTATCGCTTTTTATTAGTCCAGTATTTCACTTTCACTCAGATGAGTTTACAAAACAGCACATTGCTTACAGTTTGACTCATCGAGTGGCAGGTTTTTATTGCTGCTTTCTCTTTTCTCAGCCTTTTCCTTGACTGTCTCAATACACATCATAAAATCAACACATTGGCTTTGAAGTCATTTATTAAAACAATGCATTTGTGAAAAGAGATTTTGTGAGACCTGTGACTTATAAACTCTTTGATCTGTTTACTCTGATTGGATCTTAATCCTTGCAGGGTGCACAGGCCCTCATGGTTGCAGGGTGGGGTAAGAGCAGTTTTAAATTTATCAGTCACAACTGGGGTACACTGTTCCCTTTCAGTACCTTGTGATCCTCACATTAATAACTTTTGTTCCTTGATTTAGGTCTACCTAGCATCAAGATAAAAGTGAATGACCTAAAGCAACTATAACTCTAAAGATATATTTTCTAAATAGCTAAATTTGAGTGAAAGTGTGTGTGTGTGTGTGTGTATTTGGATAAAATGTACCAATCAAAATTTACTAAAGAAAAAGTTAAAGAATCTGAAAGATGATACAAGCATAGCAAGAGTTTTCCTTAGATAGTATTTTTATGTTTGGAAGAAGGCTCAAAACAGTAACACAGATTTTGGTCAAGGATCAAACCTTCCATGTGCATGTCACTCATGGGGTAGTTACTGGAAGGATCAAAGATGACCAAGATTTTGGTTACACCCTTGGGGAAGTTGCAGTAAGGGTGAAGAACTTGATTCAGATGTAAAGAACAATAATGCCTTAGCATTTATGCTACAGTATTTGCCTTTAGGAAGGAGTTGGGGAAAGACATCCCAGAGAGGCAGATACTTAAACTGGCCCCTTGAAGCATGACTAGGGTTTTTCCAAGCAGGAAGGGCAGGACATTGTGTTCTAGGCAAAGAACCACAGGGAAAAGGCTCCGAGGCTGGAAAAGACACCTGTGCAACCAAAGTGCCAAACCCCAGGAACCTATAAGAGAAAGCAGCACAGGACCATATCTGTGTTTACATCATATGTGTTTACATCAAAGTTGAGACACTTCTAGATGTTTCCTTAACACGAGTGCTCCTGTCACAGATCTAGTTACCCTGTCACCTCCCTGTTTTATTGTCTTTAAGCAATTTATTATTACATAGATATTCTTGTTTATTTGTTTGCATTAATGTGCAGATCCTCTATCAGAATATAAGCACCATGAAGGCAGAGGCCTGGACTGTACCTACTTCTAGAATAGTGCCCGACACACAGCAGGTACTCAATAAATATTTGTAATCAAATAAATAAATGAATGGTTGCAATCCTGGTTCCAGCCATCAGTGGCTCTGTGACTTTGGCAAGTTACTTAAATTTTTGAAAGACTTTCTTTCTCATATGCACAATGAATGTTTTAAATATAAATCATTCAAAAGTATGAGAAGTAACAGGATAATATATACTGAATACCTGGCATAGAGCAGGAGCTTAGTAAACATTAATTCTCTACAGTATTTGATAGAGGACCCATTATGCAATATTATAACAAATTATGATTAATTATGCAGAAAATTATTTGGTTTATTTACTTAAAAATCAAGTTTCATTTCCTGTAAAGAAAGAGAAGGTAAAGTGGTTAAAAGTATTGTCTCTGGTATCAGATTCCCTGGGTTTGAATCCCGGCTCTACCACTTACTGGCCATGGGATCTTGGTCATATGATTTAACCTCTTGGTGCTTCACTTTCTCCATCTGAAACCTAGGCTATTGGTGGTGCAACTACTTAACAGGGATCTTGGTTTGGGTTTCCCCTAATACTGAGTCTGAGAAGGGGGAATATGTATATCTGGTTTACTTCGGGGAGTAGTTTTAGGGATTTATTACATCACTAGAATCAATCTGGGAGTGGAAGGAATAAAACAGGAAGGAAACTCAGCTGGTCCAGGAGGTCATGACTGAGCCCCGTCCTGATGTGGAAAATGGTCTGAGATTCTACGGGGCCCTTCCTGTGAAGCAGTAAAAAGTAGCTCAGACTCATCTGCCTGAGAAGAGGGGGTTAATTAGCTCCCTAGCACCATTGGTCAGGGGTTGGCCCATGGGATATAACCACCTTGTTACATTATAGTGACCCTTTCAAGTTTGTGCAGGCACCACTGTGGCCGAGGGAGATGTCCCAGGCACCCCATTCAGTAGAGGCACAGAGATCTGGTCAAAGCAAGAGACAGATAGTATGGTTGAGGCGAGATCCAGAGGGCTCCACCAGCGTACTCTGAGAAGAGCAGGAGGGTGGGCTGAGAAGATGGAAATGAGGAACATAAAAAATATTCAGGATATCAGGCTATTATGAGTATTAAAAGATAAGTGTTGCACTTACAACAATATCTGGCATATCAGCAGTGCCTTATAAGTATTATATATACTTTTTAAATTTAAATCATTTTTATTTTTCAACTATAGTTGACATGTAATATTATATTAGTTTCAGGGGTACATCCCAGTGATTAAGCATTATATAATCTACTAAGTGATTGTCCCAATAAATCTTGTATCCATCTGACACCATATATATAGTTATTGGAATATTATTGACTATATTCCCTATGCTGTACTTTACACCCCCATGACTATTCTGTAACAACCAATTTGTACTTCTTAAGCCCTTTTCCTTTCTCATCATTTGTTATGATTGTAAGTTTTATGATCATTGTTTTATATTAAATTTCCTATTGACATCCTCTTAATAAGGATTGATGATATGTTATTATTTGGTATAATGAGCACTATATTGAGAATTGGGAAACTTGGCTTCTATTGGGTCCACGTGATAAACCTGTTCTTTTTTTTAAATATGCTTTCTGTTTCTCCAAAGTACGAGATGTTGAACTTTTGCATTAGACTACATAAAATGATTAGACATAGCCTGCCCTTGAGGATTTGAAGTCTGTTGGTGGAGATAAGATTGTATACAGCTCAAACACAAGTCATAAAGTAAAATCTCATTTCACCTATTCTAAAATGCATATCCTGCCACCTTGAATTTCATATTTATGAAATCAGAATTGTTTTAATAGCTGACACCTTAGATTTGATAAAATAAGGTAAATTTCCCCAGAGAGGTATCAACAAAATTCCATGGGAATCCAAAGGAAGGGGATGATTATTTCTAGCTGGGGAGTTCAGGGGTCTGAGGAAAGATGTGAACAGTGACAAAAAGAGTAGGCATATTAGTCAACATTAGAAACTGTTCTGATTTTCCTCTCTCTAAAATGAGTGGCTTAGGCTAGACTAGGCATTCCTCTATTAGAAGTTTGAAGTCTTGGTGGTAGAACTGGAAGCTTGTTGCTGCTGCCACAGTCTCTGCCCCCACGCTCCTTGTGCAGAGGTTTCTCTGGCCTCTGAGTTAGAAGGAAGGTCATTTGGCTGTGCAACTCCTATAGTGCTTCTAGGTTCTCTTAGGGGCTGTCAAATTCCTACTACAGTTATATCAGGCTGTGTTATACCTGCCTGTGTCTGTCATCTCCATTAGCCATGTAAACTCCATTGTGCAGGCAGGGGTTGTGTCTGTTAGGTGTAGAGTTTTGCCCACTCACGGAGAACAGTGCTTGGCACAACAGCAGATCCTCATTGGCGCTAGTTGAATGAAGGTTGAAAAGTAATAAATCCCTCATTAGAACCTATTAACACCTTGCTTGGATGTCTAGGTACACTTAAGAATTTAGGAAAATGGAAAGGCAGGTAGGTATTTTAGCAGAACTAGCTTGAGTTGTCCAGAACAAGATAATATAGTGCATTTCCCCCCCTGCTTTAAGAAACTGATTTTTTTTTACCTTCTGATTGAAAGTTCCAACCTGACTGTTGTTCTGTAGAAGGCAAGACCTGGGTTAAGCTTTTTAGAGTAGCTAAACTGTTTGTTTAGAACAACTTGGCCAAACTTGAATGCTCAGAGGGAGAAGAATTAATACTAAATTCAGTGCACTATGCAGGGCCAACCATCTTGGTGAAAAAGTAAGAAGTAACTTATGGAACTTATGCGAGGATAATTAGTTTTACAGCTTCCATTTTTGGAAAAAGCCTTAGGGATATCACTGGTTCAGAAACAATATGATGAGACAGCGTTAGACGAGAAAGAAAATGTCACATTTAACTTGTGAAAAATGTTCAGAGATAAACCAGAAATCTTCCCCATTGGTAAAACAAACAAGCAAGAGCTGGTGAACTGGACCCAAGGAACCCTGCCAATCTCAAATCACCCGAGGACACTTTGCAGACTCTGTTTCCATTTCACTTGGTTTTCCCTATCTTTCCAATGCCTCCATCATTTCCAATCAAGCATAAAATTAAACTGGGAAGCAATATTTTCTGGTTTTCTATTTTATTTTTCATCCTCATCAGAATCTAAAATTATACCTAAGCAAATATTTATGTCTAGCAGACAGTGTTCTAAACTCTTGAAACCATGAGGAGGATTGTATGTTCTTAGGAAAATGTTTTAAATGAACCAATATTATTATTAATATTTTAATAAAATGTTATCACTCAAATGAAGCAAATAGTTTGAAACTGTTTGGAACACTTTTGAAAGGCTCAGTGGTAACTGTTCTACAGAGCCTGCAAATGCAAAGTAGTTACCCGCAGTCCAAATTTGTCATGAAAGTGTTTTGTATATCTAGTAAGCAAGCGTTTTTAAAAAAGGTCAAAATTTAAAATCCAGTAGATTTTTCATAAAAATTAAAAGTTTTTTTCTCTCTTGAAATAATTACAAAGGTCTGCTAATATGGGACACATACTCTGTATTTGTTCATGTAGTCTACAAATATTTCCTGAGTGCCAGCTATGTGCCAGACACTAAAGGCAATCACCCAGATCACTGAAGCAGCCATTCTCTTTCAGGGGTAGAGTGGTAGCTATGTATGTTCTCCAGCGTGCCACAGTCCAGGACACTTCACTGAAGCCTACTTTCAATAGCTATTTGTTATCATTCTTGTACAATGGATACTCTCATAGTGGAGAAAAAATTGTATCAATATACGACAAAGACAGATAGCTGTCCAATAATTATTTATATTCTCGCTTTCTTACAGTAGAGTTGCCATTGAAACATGGCTTCTTAACCAGGTACTACATTTCAGAGCTTCTTTTTTATCCAGGTTATGTGAAAAATTCTCACCAATGGAATGAGAGCAGAAGGAAGTGGTTTTCTTTCTTGAGATGATTTAAGAAAAAAAAAAGAGGTAGAGTCTCTTCACTTTCTTTTCTTTCTTTTGAAGGCTGAATTGGAATATCCTGTATCTTCTGAACCACAGGATAAAAGTAGCCTGGATGACAGATTTCCATGTGAAAGAAAGGCACCCTGTGAGGACAAACACATGTAGTGGACCTTTGGGATTTGTCTGACACCAACTAGCATTGACTTAGGTAGGATATTATGTCTCTTACCAAAATTAAAGCAAAAAAGATTATTCAAGACAGTGGTGTGTTTTAAAAGTGGAAGAGAAAATGATCTGCTCATAACAATAATTTATAATATCTACCTGACCCTTAAAGGCTTTTGAGTTCAAGACCCTTTCCTTAATGAAACTCTTGATCATTGGTTCCCCAGTCATTTCTTGATCAATTTCTCTATTACAGGAGTCAATTTTTTGTTTGTTTTTTAGAGTTTAAATCATTTTTTATTTTACAATTACAGGTGACATACATTATTTTATTAATTTCAGGGGTACACTTCAGTGATTAGACATTCTATAAATTATTAAGTGATCATCCTGATAAATCTCATAACCATCTGACACCATACGTAGTTATTAGAATATTATCAACTATATTCCCTATGCTGTACTTTACATCTCCATGACTGTTCTGTAAAAACAAATTTGTAGTTCTTAATTCCTTCACCTTTTTCACCCATCCCCTAACACTCTGCCTATTTGGCAGCTGTCAAAATGTTTTCTGTATCTATGAGTCTCCTGTTCTGCTTGTCCCTTTGTTCAACAGATTCAATTGTTGATTTATATCTATTGCCATTTTATTCTTCATATTTTTAATCTTCTTCTTCTTAAAGAAGACTCTTTAACATTTCATGTAATACTGGTTTGGTGGTGGTAAACTCCTTTAGCTTTTTCTTATCCAGGAAGTTCTTTATCTGTCAATTTTGAATGGTAGTTTTTCTGTGTAAACTTGGTTGTAGGTCCTTGCTTTTCATCCCTTTGGGTATTTCTTGCCAATGCTTCTGGCCTGCAAAGTTTCTGTTGAGAAGTCAGCCGATAGTCTTATGGGAGCTCCCTTGAAGGTAACTAACTGCTTTTCTCTTGCTGGGCTTCTAAGATTCTCTCTGTCTTCAACCATTTTCATTTTAGTTATGTATCTTGGTGAGGGCTTCTTTAGGTTCATCTAGTGTGGGAATCTCTGTGCTTCCTGGACTTGTATGTCTATTTCCTTCACCAGGTTAGGGAACTATTCTGTCATTATTTCTGCAAATAGGTTTTCAATCCTTGCTCTCTGTCTTCTCCTTCTGGCACACCGCCACCCCCCACCCCCCAAGATGTGAATGTTGGTATGCTTAAAGTTGTCCAAGAAGCTCCTTCCACTATCTTCTTTTTTTTTGTTTTAATTCTTTTTTCTTTTTGCTGTTCTGCTTTGGTGTTTTTTGCTTTCTTCCAAAACACTGATTTGATTCTCAGCTTTATCTACTGTACTATTGATTCTCTATAAATTATTCTTCATTTTCAGATAGACTATCCTTCATTTCTAACTGCTTCTTTTTTTTTTTTTTTGCTGTTGAGGTCCTCACTAAGTTCATTGAGCAGACATAACCAGTGTTTTGAACTCTGCATCTAGTAGATTGCTTGTCTCCATTTTGTTTAGTTCCTTTTTTGGAGTTTTCTGTTGTTTTATTTGGTACATGTTTCCTTGTCTCCTCATTATACAGCAGCCTCTCTGAGTTTGTTTATATGTGTTAGGTAATGCTATGTATCCTGGGCTTGGCAGAGTGGCCTTATTTAGTAAATGTTCTGTAAAGTTAGTGGTGTCACCTCCCTAATCACCCAAGCTGGGCACTTTAGGTGTGCCCCACCATGTAGGCTGTGTATACCTTCCTATTGTAGTTGAGACTTGATTGCTGTTGGCACATCAATGAGAGGGTTTTACTCCCAGACTGACTGGCTGCAAGGACTGGCTGTGACCACTGACCACCATGGAGGATTAGCTGTTCACAGCCTACTATACAGAACAGGACTTACTTCAGCTTGAGCCTGCTGAGTCTGCCCCTTGAGTGTGTCACTAATGAAGATGGTGGGAAAGTGCTTCAGCATGATATGAACCTGTCCATTGGGTGTGCTTGCTCTGGGGCCTCATGGGAGATACAGACCAATGTCAGCCACCACTGTATTCTGCTTGGAGCCATCCACATGAGCTCAAAGTGATCTGCAGAAGACTGCTACTTGTGCTGGGCTTGGAGGTGTGCAGGCAAGGACAGACTACAAACCAGTGCTGGTTCTTGTTTCTGCCAGTCCTGGGGCCACTTATCAAGAGGTACAAGGCATGCTGAGGCCAGATGCTGCTTGTTTGAGAGACTTTAGGGAAGCCTGAAGCATGAACCAAGACAGGCCATTTAGTATAGAAAAGTCACCGGAACAGCTTGGGTGGGCCTACAAGTTGGCTGGGGTAGGGTCTCAGATGATCACCAGGGTGGGATGAACAGAACATTTGAGCCAGGGTGATGGTGACTTAGATATAGTGCTTGCCTGTCAGCTCTTGGTGGTGGTGCTGAGGTCTCAAAAAAGGAAAAATGGCCTCTTCCAATACTTTTGTCTGGCAGAAAGCTGCCCCCTATCCAGCTGTCACCTTGAGGTCAGACAATTCAGTTCCTTCCTGTATGTCTCTGGTGCCTTTCAAGCTGCTATCTCAGTGCTAGAGCTTGGAGGGAGTAGTCTAAGACTGAGTGTTGGATGTGGACCCTTGAGGACCAGTTTCTTAGAAGACAAGTTTTCCATGGACCAGCAGAGGAGGGGTGGGGAAGACAGGAGGAAGAGCTCAGGCAGTAATACCAGCAAAGCTTTGCTTGCTCACCCACTGCTCACCTCTTTCTGTGCTTCCTGGTTCCTAACAGGAAGCTATGGACCAATACTGGTACACGTTGGCGGTTGAGGACCCCTGCATTAGGAGGAACTGCCTGGGACTCCAGAAACCCTCTGTCTTTCTTACACTCAATCCCCATTAGTTTTTATAGCCAGAAGTTATGGGGAATTTTCTTTGTGGCACTGCAACCCTGGACTAAGGGGCTTTGTGTGGGGCTGGGACCGTTGCTCCTCAAGGAGGACCTTTGCAACCAAGGTATCCCTCCTGGTTTTCCTGTGTCTCCACCCCTCCTACCAGTCTCTATGTGCCTTCTTCTTTATATCCTTAGTTGTAGGGTTTCCATTCAGCTAGATTTCAGGGAGTTCTGAATGATGGTTGTTCTGGAGTTTAGTTGCAATTGGGAGGACTGGAGTTACTTATGCCATCATCTTGACCAGAAATTCTACGTAAGTCAATCTGATTATAAAATTCAGAAAGTTGAAAACAAAGTCTCAAAATTTCAGACAAAAAATATAGCTTAAAAAATGAGTATCAAACATTCCAAATTTCAAATATTCATTATTTTATCTATGGAAGGCTATAAAGTATAATGAAATCAAGGATTTGTAGAATTGAAAGAGGTCTAGAGCCTCTAAGTTTTGCAACCATAATGATCATCTAGTTTTAGAACATTTCCATCATTCTCCATAAATTCTCAAATGTCTATTTCAAGTCAATCCCAGTGGGATCAGTACTTGACCCCATTTTTCTTCTAAGTAGTATTTTATTTTATGGATATACCACATTTTGTTTATTCACTGACCAGTTGATAGACATTTGAATTCTGTCCAGCTTTTGACTATGATCAAAGAACTCCTATGAATGTTCACTGGAACTCTGTGTGTGGATATAAGTTTTCATTTCTTTTGGGTAGATTTCTAGGAATGGATTTGTCCTTTATATAAGTTTATGGTTAAGTTTTTTAGAAAATGCAAAACTGTTTGCCAAAGAGGTGGTGCTTTTCCACATTCCCACTAACATGTATGAGGTTCCAGTTACCTCACATCTTTGTCAACACTTAGTATTGTAAGTCTTTTAATTATAGTCATTTTGGTGTGTGTGTTGTCATATGTCATTATGGTTTTAATTTGTATTCTCCTAACAACTAATGTTGAACATACTCCATGTTCTTATTAGCCAGTAATATATTTTCTTTGGTGAACTATCTTCTCAAATCTTTTGCTCATTTTTAAATTGGTTTTTTTTTTTAATTATTGAGTTGTGTGATTTATTTTTACATAATCAAGGTACAAGTCTTTTTATCAGATATAGTTTTCAAATGCTTCTCCCAGTCTTTGACTTGTCTTTTCAATTTCTTATAGTGTCTTTGGAAGAACAAAAGTTTTTAAGTTTAATGAAGTCCAATTTGTTAGTGTTTCTTTGGTGGCTTTTGCATCTATTGTCATACATAAGAACACTTTGCCTAACCCAAGATCATAAAGATTTTCTTATTTATTTTTTCTAAAAGTTTAATAGTTTTAGTTCTTATATTTCAGTCTGTGATCCATTTTGATTTAATTTTTATATATGGTATGAATGGGGTTTAAATTTTATTTTAATTTACTTTATTATTTATGAATGTACTTCCAATTGTTCCAGCACCATTTTTTTAAGACTGTTGTTTTCCTATTGAATTGACTTTGTGTCACTCTTATGAAAAATCAATTGACCATAAATGTAAGAATTTATTTCTGAACTATTGATTTTGTTCCAGTGATTTATTCTTTATGTCTATCATTATACCAATAGTGCACTATCTTTATTATAGTTTTGTGGTGGGATTTGAAATCAAATAATATAAGTCCTCTAAATTAATTCTTCTTTTTCAAAATTGTTTTTTATTATTCTAGGTCCTTTGCATTTTCATATCAGTTTTATCTTGTCAATTTCTTCAGAAAAGATTTCTGGGATTTTGATTGTATTATGATGAATTTATAGATTAATTTAGGAAGATTTGAAATCATATCAATATAGAATCTTCCCATCCATGAATATTGAATTTCTAATTATTTGAAGTTTCTTTTTGTTAATTTTTATTTTTTCCACATTTTCACTGACTTTTTAAAAATTATATTTTATTGATTATGCACTTATAGTTGTCCTGATTTTTCCCCATTTCTCCCCTCCACCCAGCACCCCACACTCCCTCAGGCAATCCCTACACCATTGTTCATGTCCATGGGTCCTGTGTGTAAGTTCTTTGACTACTCCATTTCCTATGCTGTACTTTACATCCCCATGGCTATTCTGTGACTACCTATTTATACTTTTTAATCCCCTTACCTCTTCACTCATTCCCCTACACCCCTCCTTCCATCTGGCAACCATCAAAATGCTCTCTATATCCATGGTTCTGTCTTTGTTCTTTGCTTAGTTTGTTTTTTAGATTCAATTGTTGATAGATATGTAATTTTGCCATTTTATTGTTCGTAGTTTTGATCATCTTCTTTTTCTTAAATAAGTCCCTTTAACATATCGTGTAATAATGGTTTGGCGATGAGAACTCCTTTAGCTTTCTCTTGTTTGGGAAGCCCTTTATGTGCCCTTCTATTCTAAATGATAGCTTTGCTGGGTAGAACAATCTTGGCTGTAGGTCCCTACTTTTCATGACTTTGAATGTTTCTTGCCAATCTCTTTTAGCCTGCAGAGTTTATTTTGAGAAATCAGCTGACAGTCTTATGGGAACTCTCTTATATGTAACTAACTTCTTTTGCTGCTTTTAAGATTCTCTATCTTTAACCTTTGTCATTTTAATTATGATGTGTCTTGGTGTGGGCCTCTTTGTGTCCATCTTGTTTGGGTCTCTCTGTGCTTCCTGGACTTGCATGTCTATTTCTTTCACCAAATTAAGGAAGTTTTCTTTTATTATTTTTCCAAATAGATTTCCAATTTCTTGTTGTTTCTCTCTTCCTTCTGGGACCTGTATAATGTAAATGTTGGACCTCTTGAAGTTGTCCCAGAGGCTGCTAATAGTATCCTCATTTTTTTGGATTCTTTTTTATTCTTATTGTTGTGATTGGTTGTTGTTTGCTGCCTTATGGTCCATATCACTGATTTGATTCTTGGCTTCATCCACTCTACTGTAATTTTCCTGTAAATTGTCCTTTATTTCAGATAGTGAATCCTTGGTTTCTGACTGGATCTTTTTTATGCTGTTGAGGTCCTCACTAAGTTCTTGTTTTTTTCAACAATGTTTTATAATTCTCAATTTACAAATCTTGAATTTCTTTTGTTAAATTTATTTCTATTTTATTATTTTTTGCTAGTATTGCATATGTAATTTTTTTTTACTTTTATTTTCATATTGTGCATTGGCATTGTAATTTTGAATATGGGAGCCTTCCATGAATGTTTTGTATCCTGAAATTCCCTGTTAAGTCTCTGGCTATTCACTAGTCCATTGTTTGTCTCAATCAGGACTGTAACCTCAGACTAGCAGAGGTGCTGTCCATCACTCTTCGCTTGCCACCAAGGTCACCACTTTAACTGTCAACACTTCATATCAAAGGAGCCCACTCTGGCAAAATCAGCAAAGCTAAATGATTGTTTTTGACAGTTTTGCTCAACTGGTTGGTTTTCTGTCAAACTCAGAGTTAGAAACAAGTTACATTATGTTTTCTCTAAATTAATTTTAATATTTAAAATATTGGCTATTTTATACTTTTGCAACTCTTTCTTACACTTTTTTTTGTTTAGAAATTTATATCAGAACTAGGTGATTATATCTTTTATTATTTTTACTAAATAAAACCACTACAAAATATATTGTATATATTCCTGAATATTTTGTAATACTTAAAGGACAAAAATAACTGATGGATAACCAAAAGTAACTACATACTAAAATCACTATTAATTAGGTGAGGTAATTATTAATATAGCTTAGTTAGTGTGATATTTTTCAATGATTTCTCTTTCTAAAGTTTCAAATTTGCTATTCTACTTAAATGTTTAAAGAGCTGTCATAATTGCAATATTTATTCTAAAAATGAGGATTTCAGGTTCTTAGCTGTATAATTGATTCATTATATGACTGTGCTCCAAAATCCACATACACAGATACAGATAATAAGCCAGAAGTATTTATGAAAGTTTTATTTTACTTCAGAATTTTAATTCATTGACATTACTAAATATTGTATAATCTTCAGGCCAAAGTTTTAAATGCCATAGATCATGACAAATTTTTTAAATTTGCTTTATTCTTAATTAAATTATAAGCCCTTTATGTAGATAGATATCGCATTCTTTTAATAATAATCTGTTAGTACTCTTCACAGTACTTCATCATCTCTATCCCACTCAAACCCTCATGTAAATGTATCACATGTCCCATTACAAAAAACTAGAGGCAAGATAAAGTTGAAAGCACCTAGACATTAAGTAATGTCTTATTGATACAAATCAATAGTTTTCCCCCATCTAATCAACAGATAATTTGTTCAGTGCCCACATTGTGCCACCTGCTAAGCTAGATGCTGGAGTAGGGGTGAACAATAACAAGCATTATTCCTTTTGCTAAGGGATTATTTCATAGGAAGACAGAAAATTAGCAAATACTGAATAAATGTATAATTCAAATCATTTGACTATTACAAAAGGAATTAGTAGGTGAAGCAACAGCAAATAATGGGAAAATCTACTATGATAGGATGGTTCAAAGGAAAGATTTTTGACCCCCTTCACTATTTTATATTTATCTTTTTATCATTTAAAATTTTTATTTGGAATACTTTTGAATTTAAAAAAATGCAAAAATAAGTATGAAGAATATTTATATGGCCCAAGATGTGGCCCAGGATGGCTATAAATGCAGCCTAACACAAAATCATAAGTTTACTTAAAACCTTTTTTTTGCTCATCACTTTTCATTAGTGTTTGTGTATTTAATATGTGCCCAAGACAACTCTTCTTCCAGTGTGGCCCAGAGATGCCAAAAGATTGGACATCTCTTTACACCATTCTTATCATTTGTTCTCTAAATCAGTCGGTGTGTCTATGCATCTCTCTCTATCTATCCATTTATCTGGCAACATAATTTGTATTTCTGAGTCATTTAAGCATGTATTCATTATATGCCATTAACTCTAAATAATTTAGTGGGTATTTCCCAAGAAGAAGGATATTATTCTCTTGTGTAACCACAATACTGTTATCAACGTGAAATAAAATTCACATTGATGAATCAGTTTTATCTAAACCAGCATTTCTATTCCTACTTTGTCTTTTGACCTAATACTGTCCAATGTAGCATTGCCCTTGGTTTTTTAGTCTAGGATCTAGCTTCTAGGCTCAGATAGTGCATTTAGTTGTGATGGCTCTTAATCTTTTCTTTATTGTTTGTGACATTGACATTTTTGAAGATTAGAGTCCCATCCCTGACCCTTTTATTATTTTTAATAATATTTATTTATTTATTTGTAGAGAGAGAAGGGAGGGTTTGCAGGCTGCCACTCAATCCACTGAACCACACCAGCCAGGTCCCCCCACCCCTCTCTTTTTTCATAGGACATTCTTTACTTTGAGTTTGTCTGATGTTTCCTCCTGATTAGAGTCATACTATGCATTCTCAGAATTTTTCATAGGTGATGTTTGTCCTTTACAGGCTATTGCATCTGGAGGCCCTTCTGTGTGCCTATCCTTCTTTGGTGATACTCAGTTTGATCACTTGTGGAAATGATTTTTCCACTTTGTAATTACTGTTTCTTTCCCTTATAACTAGTAAGCAGTTTACAGGAAGACATCCTAAAATCACGGCATAAATAGCCTCCTCAGCAAAATATTTGCCTGGATTTAGCATACGTTCACTTCCTTCCTGGTTCAGTCTTTACTTCTGGTGCAATCTTGACTCCTGGTTTAATCTTTATTAGTTGCTCTATAATAATTTTTTAATCTCTACTCTCCCTCCATCTTCATCAGTTAGCATTTGTCATTCTCCTATAAGCAAAACCCTTCCTTCTTCATTTGTTTACTTATCTGATTGTTGCTGGTATGGGTCCATAAATTCCTTGTTTTTCAATGGTTTATAATTCCTTACTGAACTTAATTATTTTTATGCCCTTATTATCTAATATTTGGCCAATGGGAACCTCTTTGATCTGGTTCTTGTGTTTTTATGACATACTTTTATTTTTTGCCCTATGTTTTTAAACCACTTCCCTACTTTTTGGCATTACAAGATGTTCCAGGCTGATCTTATTACTACCCTGTGTTGGTCCCAACGTCAGTTGTTTTTCCAGAATCCCTGCTCAACAGCTTTTATATAGTGAGAAATAATCCATTTTAAGAAACATTGGTTATTTGATTCTAAGATCAACATTTAAAATAAAAATTACATGTAATCAAAATTACCCCTTGAAAATCTCTTAGGAAGGGTGACATATCTTCTAAATTTTAATACAATATAGGAAAATGGAGCAAAAAGACAGATTCATCTTACCAAGTGAAATTTGAGGGGGAGGGGAATAATGGGGGAAGGAAGGGGAAGGATCAATTCAAGGAACAAGTATAAAGGACCCATGGACAAGGACAACAGGGGTGGGGAGGATTAAATATGGGGCAGTGGACAGGGCAGGAGAGAGTAATGGGAGAAAGAGGGGACAACTGTAATTGAACAACAATAAAAAATTTTAAAAATGGAGATATCTATAATAGTGTGGTATGGTACTAGACTCAATAAGCATAGTACAGTAACAGGAAAGGCTAAACCAGACTAAACAGTGATTTTTAAAAAGGATTTAGAATCACCTGTTAATTTATAGATTATTCATTGAGTAGTGCAATATTGGGCTTTTTCCCTCATTGAGCAGAGTTCATTTAAACGAATGAGAGAGTTAAGGTCAAAAATGAAAGGTTAGGAGGAAAAAGAAGTTATTTATAAATATTTAATTGAATTTAGGATCACCAAGATCCTTTTAAGCATGGAAGTAAAAGATAAACACTTAAATAATATTTATTTAATAGTTATTCATTTCTACAAATGTTTTACCTTTCTCTTAAAGTCATTTTCCACAAACCTTGGAGTGAAAGATCTAATAAAAAGGAGAAAACTATTCATATATGTTACAAATGTTGCTATGGGGTCTGTACTTTCTGTACTTCTTATTAGCTTCATGTCCACTGTCTCTTTTGCTCATTTTATCACAAGTGCCTAGAGCAATGCCTGGCAAATGATAGGGCTTGGATTAATATGTTCTGAGTGAATTAATCAACAACATGAGAGAGTTGGAATAAATTATTTGTATATGCTCTTCTAGCTGCAGGGTTAAATATGGAAGCTTTCTGACTTCAGGCCCAGTGTGTTTTTCATTATACAATGCTTCTCATCTGAAGGCTAACTCATTTATATCTGTGCCCTGATATTGGCTGGGATGAGCATCCACAAACACACATCACCAGTTTGAGCCTTCTTTTGCTTGTCAAACATTAGTTTATATGTACATCCTTCAGTGGGCTGAATGCTGAAGTGGCCTGAGGACCTTTTCAGTATTTCAAAGGAAATGTGATTTTTTAAAGCCTTTTTTAAGATTTCTGAATATCTTGTGCACTCACACCCTTGTGGTGACCATATTTGGAAAAATAAAAAAGATTGGAAATTACTTTGGACCCCTAGGAGCACGAATGTTACTGGTTTCCGTTCTTCAGCAGCTGTGAGTAATGATAATAAAGAAAAAGAATAAGGCTGCCAGCTTGGGCTGGAGGAAATGCACTGGGGAGGCCAGCTTGGGCTGGAGGAAATGCACTGGGGAGCTTCAGGCCAACAGTGACTCCTGAAAAAGATGTTGATTTTGAGGCAATTTTAAAAAGTATCTACAATGAACACATTTCACAACTTTTTTGTGCTTCAATAGATGAATAATTGTAAAAATAATTATATTGACTGCTTCTTTTTTAAACACTGTGTTGTCAGATTAAACTAAATGTGAGATTCTATCTAGTATTTTTTTACTTTCAATATCTGGATTATATAATTCATGTCTAATTTCTGTATTGAGAGTAAGGTGCTACAGAACATACACATAGACATATGGTACATTCCCCATTATAAAGGCCTAATACTATGAATATCAAAATGTTACTGCCAATATCCTATTTAATTCCTACAACAAAACTGCTGGGCAGACATTGTCGTATCCCTTCATCAGATGAGGAACACGAGTGACAAGAAGCTCAGGCAGCTAGTTCAAATAACACACACCTGCATAATAGGAAGGCTAGGGCTTATATCCAGGTGCCCTTCTCATGGCCATAAAGTGTTGCTTTCTATGTGGCTATAAATTCAGGCTAAGAACCCATGTGTTTAATTAAACATGAGTAATTTTTTGAGATACATAAGCCCTCATCCCCACATATTTTCTGTATGCTTGTTATTGACTGTTTAAATTATACATGTACACACACTCACACATACCCCTGACTGAGGAAGAGTGAAAGAAAGAAATACTGAATGCAAAATGGTAAGATAGCTAAGAGATATTTTTAACATGATCACCTGATGTTACAAAAAATACAGAAACTCATGAATTATAAAATATCCTTGATTTTAAATTAACTTTATGTTAACTCAGATATTTTGGCTCCTGGCTTAACACTTGAAATAACTTCTGTGGTAAGCAGAATAATGGCTCTCCAATAATGTCCATATTCTAATCCTAGGATCCTTAGACTGTGTTACCTTATATGGCAATAAAGGACTTTACAGATGTGATTAAATTGAGAATCCTAAGTTGGGGAAATTGTCTTGGTGAGTTCAATCTAATCACTTTTTTAAATTGAAAGAGGGAGGTAGAAGAGTGTTAGAGTAAGAAATAGCCAAGCCTGTAGAGGATTTTTATGACTTTATTTGAATCAAACTGACAATTGCCGGTAAGCAAAATCTCAATGGGTTGAGAAAATGCTCTGGAGAATGGCAGTTTGCAGTTTATTTCATCCATTAGAATCAAAGGAGGAGACAGAAGGAGGATTACATGAAATCCATGGCTGGTAGATTACGGGGCCAGAAGAAAGCAAAGTGGGAACATCTCTGGGATTGGATCAAAAAGGCAAAATAGAGTAACACATACTTCTTTTACATTGGTGGTACAGGATAGTTAATAATTAACATTTTGTAGCATATACAGGTGGTGGTATGTGGACAGCAAGGTACCTATGAGGTGTTCTGTGGTCTCTGGTACTGATGGTTGTGCCTTGAGGGGTCTGGAAAACATGATTACGCTGACATTTCAAAGGTATATTTTATTAGATACAAAAGATAGCAGACTTTTGTCAAGGGAGCTACAGGCCTAGGGCATGATTACCTATCATGACCCACTTTGAGTTAGGATTTTTATGTTCAGACCATCCTTCTGGTTACTTTCTGTCTCTGAATTTGTGGGGCCCACATGCATGCCTCCCCCAAGCTTTTCAGGTTTAGTGTGTGGCCCGCTTTTTCATCCACAAGAGTCAGAATGATGGAAATATGACATTGAAGTGGTGGAATTTCTGTAAGAAGCCCATGTGCTAAGAAATGTGAATGTGGGCAAACTTTAGAAGCTGGAAAAGAAAGGGAAACATTCTTTCCTAGAGCCTCCAGAAGGAATAGAATGCTGATAACACATTTAGGACTTCTGAATCGAGATCTGTAAGGTAAGAAATTTGTGTTGTTTTAATACACTAAGCCCATGGTAATTTCTTATAGCAGCAGGGGGAGACAAATAGAGCTTTCCCTTGCAATTGGAGTAAAATCTAAAATCCTCAGCCTTCCCAGTTCAAGATTAGAACTTGCTCAACTCTCCTGCCTTACATCTGAACTCCATGTTATACACTCTACTCTCCACCAACAGTAAAGTGCTCAGATTTGGCTTATATACATCCCCTCTTTCTCCATATTCTGGCCTTTCATTTCTCTGCTTCAGGCTGTACTTTCTTCCCCATTCTCTCTGAAATCATCTCTAACCTCCACCCCAAATCCACCCCTACCACAGGCAGGGTAAATCAATACCATACTCAGCTCAGGTGTTATTCTTACAGGAAGTATTCCCAGTACTTTTCTGTTCCTAAATAAGGCACTCTCTTCTATGATCTCTGTGATACTATGATTTATAAGAAATATATATTTGGTCATTCAGACCAAAATATTTGGTCTTTGTCCAGGGTTCCTGGCTCATAGCTCCTCAAACACTTGAATTTCCCTGATAAGGGCAATAAAAGTATCTTTTATTTTGTTAATAAGATGACTTTTGGAAGAGTGTCCTAAGGCAGGCGTCTGCCAGGAGAACCAATCATGATTGATGATTATAGAGTTGGAACTTTCGGTCCTCGCTCTCTCTCCTGTGAGCCTCCATAAAAACCCAAGAAGAACAGGGTTTGGAGCACTTCCAGGTTGGTGTGGAGGTCTGGGGAGAGTGGCATGCTTGGAGAGAGCATGGGAGCTCCTCACGCTTTCCCCATACTTTGCCCTATGCCTTTCTTCCATCTGGCCTGTTCCTTTCATAACAAACTGGTGATCTAGAAAGTAAATGGTTTCCTGAGTTCTGTGAACCACTCTAGCAGATTAATCAAAGCCCAAGGGGAGGAGAATGTTTTGGGAAGCTTCTGATTTATAGCCAGTTGGTCAGAAGTATAGGTAGCAACCTGCCTGGCCTTGTGACTGCTGTCTGAAGTTTGGCAGGGGAGCCTTGTAGGACCGAACCCCTAAGCTGTGGCATCTGACACTTATGGATTGAAATTGGGATCTGGACACTTTACTACCTTAAATCCACATCCACCCCGACTGATCTTTGTGATAGCATTTGTCATACTGCATGAAACTATTTATTTATACTTGCATGATGGTTTTGTTCAAGGGTCCAACATGGTGCTGCTGGTTCATAGCCAATGCGCATGAAATGTTTTCTGAATTGATATGCCCAAGAAGTTTGCAAATGGAGTTATTTATAAAGGGGCAAACTCCCTCCTGAAATCAGTCATGAAACAAGCAGCCATAAGTAAATGAATAGTTTGATTGATGGTCGGTACCGTTATCTCTACTCTAGCACATTTGTGCTGTTGATAGACATACTGGTGAACTCTTACAGAGGCGAAGGTACAACATACCAACTCATAAAATGATCCACAGTCTATACCTTTTTATATATGAAATGTATATGTGTCACAAGCGATGTATCCAATATTTGCAATATATATATTGCAATTATAGGGTACTTCTCTCATGTAGTTCTAAATTTCTTTTAAAAATTTGTACTCATTTTAGTAGTAGGGCATGGATAGTTCCAGGGTGAAGTAAGAGCCCTTGTCTCATTACAATCCTGGAGATGACTTCTTAAATAGGCTGGGAAGTTTAGGGACCTTTAAGGAAGCTAGACTCACCATAAGGAAGGGTTGGGATCTGCAAGGGAAGACCTGCCATCCGCATTCTTTCCCTGATTTACTCCAGGGAAATTAGGAGTAAAAGAAACCACATACAGATTTTAAAAACAGTGTTCTGTTTGAACAATTTAAATTAAATTATACCAAGCCTGTAGTTTTAGCTGGTAAGAACAATTATATTAAACAGATAGATGCCGGGATTAGGGGAAGTTTGTTTATCAACTTGCTTATCTGAGTCTGAGTTAGGTCCTCCAATGCTTGAAAAGCTTTGATGCCTCAACATGATGTTTGCCAAAGTGGAGTCTATAATGAGCAGCCAAATTCTCTGTATTTCAGGCACTTTCTTTCAAACTGCTTTTGAGCGAGACTGTCAAGTGCTGCATGCTGTATGTCAGTTAACACCCAGGGAGTGAAATTCACAAAGGGCACTTATTGTACCTTCACAACAAGGATATCTTTGCTAACACTTCAGGGCTATTTTAAGTCTTGGAGTTGTATGTATCTCACTCTTCTTAGAGGTGATAGTAGCTACCCCTGGACGCCTGGGTTTTAAGTGAGTTTCCACTTTCAAGACCTGTGGGCATAAAAAATCCCACACTTTGGGATTTGATGTTCAAGGAATTGTGCTCTTTAATTATGTGGCTTCCTCCATCTAAGGGGTTTAATAATAATGACCATAACAACAGAGTGGCTAATGATAAATAATATTTATTGATTGCTTATTAATTATAATTGTGAGCATTTATCAGTATGATCTCATTGAATGCACTCTAGAATCTAGAAGTGGATGTTACTATTAGTCCCATTTACAAATGAGAAAATTGAGCTCAGAAAGTTTAAGTAAAATGTCTAAAGAAATAGAACGTAAGTGGTGAAATTTGCTCCCAGGCTCACATGAGTTGAGATACTGTACTTTATATTTCTTTTTTCTTAGAAGGCTGTCAAAAGAGGGAAAAAGATGAATGTGGGTGGGAGGGTAGAGAAAGGCCATATAGAAAATACCTAGGCACCAATCAATTCCTTTATTTCTTAATATTCCTCAGTGGAGTATATTGTATGTATGTGTATATATGTGTGTTTTCTTATTTGCTAGTTTCCTTCCTTGTGCGCTCAGAAAGGTTGTTGTGAGTGCTGATAATCTGTTTTATTCTGGTAATTTGAGGTACCTACAGGGTGGGACAAAAGTAGGTTTACAGTTTGTATAATAATTCATAAATAATAATACAGAAGCAAACTCTGTGTTTCACATACTCACAAATGTAAACCTGTTTTTGCACCACCCTGTGCATTTCTCTGTCATTCTTGTGATCTATCTTGTTGGATATGAAAAAAATCTCAGATTCTGCAGATTGGAGCTGGGAATTTAATAGAGCTTTTTACCCCTCTTGTTGCAAGCTGACTACAGACAAACTTTGCACATCAGTGCTTTTGAAAATACATGGAAAAATAAAGAAAAACCAAGGATAGAGTCAGGGGTACAAAGTCAGGGAAAATAAGCATCAAACTCATTTTGGAGACAGGTGTGTGGGTTGACCTAACTTTACAGTGCATACACAATTTCCCCTCTGGTTTTCATTCATCATCATTTTTAATTTCTCTTTTTATTTTCTGAACAGATGAGTAGCAAGGAAGACAATAAAATTAAACTGGAACAAAGGTCTCTTTCTCCCAATTCTTCAGTGTTCCTTTCAGAATAGGGAACTTTAATCATGGGAATTTCTTTCTGTTATCTGGTGCTGAGCCTTGCATTTTTACCTCAGTAGTTATTGCCTTCAGCAAAATTTACACTTGTAAAGGTGTAAAGATTGAGTTAATTGACCGTTTTGAAGGTAATTAATGTGTCAGAGGAAAAGATGGACACTGCAAATTTAATCCCTCTCCTGAAGAACTGTGTCATGAAGCACTAGCCAGGCACTGCCTTGCCTTATTTGGAAAACACAAACTTTTTGTGTCCTTATAGTTTAACTTCACATCTAGAGACTCCACCTATGTTCTATTCCAGCACCTGACCTATCTCTTCCTTGACCTGCTTGTCTACGTTTTTTCTTTGCAGAATTGCTGGGGTGTCTACTCACTTTTCTCTTCTGGGTTTTATTTTACCAATTAGCTACCTAGTTAATCTTCCTGAAGTACAGATCTGATTAGGATATTTTGCTGCTCCCATCTCCAGCACTAACAACAGTGGCTGGCTCCTGTCAATCACTGGCTAAATATATGCTGAATTAATTGAATGAATAAATGGCCCTTTTCCACATTTCCCTGACTCTGTAACTTTGCTTATCTCTTTTCTTCCCTCCAACAAAGGTTCAGCCTTTGTAACCTGTTAATAAACCAATTCCCTCATTGAATGATATCAGATTAGCCAGAAGAAATCTCTCCCCCTTGTGAGTTTCAGTAATTCTTTATATTCTAAGAATTTTTGATCACATAATTTTGTCACTTTCATTTTTAATTGTAATTACGTGTATGTCTTATTTATTTTACTAAACTTAAAGCTGAGTAGAATAAAAAGCTTATTGAGCAGAATATACATCTAAAAATAAAAAAAATATTTGTTTCCTCCCCTATAAAAATTGTCCTAAGATATTGCCTTATAGGTAGACACTCAAAAAGCACTTGGTTAAGAATTTTATAGTGTTACTTGATGCTTAGCTACGTGTTAGTCATATTAAACACTTACTTGACAGGTAGGTCCTCATTTTAAGACAAAACTTAGAAAAGCTAAAAAGCTTGCTCATTTCAGCAGCTATTAATTGGCGGGTCGGGGACCCAAACTCTGGTAGCCTGACTTAGGAGCAGAGTGTCTTAAGCACCAGTCTGCTTTCAGTAAGCCTTGTGAGAAGTTGTCTGGGACTCCGTACCTCTGCTTTGGCCTCTAACAACAAAACCTTTCTTCCAACACAAAGCCGAGTGGAGTGGAGGATGACAAGGTAGTAAAATACATCTTTTCCTTTGGTTTAAACTTTCTATATATTCCAGGCAGTAGAGTGAAGCAACATTAACACTTATTTTGCCTGAGTTTTAATTTCTTATTTATGTATTTCCAGAACATTTACAAATAAATGTGACAGCACTACACCAATCTGCACAATATTTTTTCTCTCTGTCGTTGCTTCTCCAGTCTACATATTTCAATATTTTTACTGTCTATAGGTATACATGTAAAAAAAGATAAACAAAAAGAGCAAAACCAAGAATAAATGAAATGGAGATCAATTTCTAACAGTCACTTTTATCTAATAAAGTAAGTAGATGCCTTCTAAATTATAAGCTCTGATTCCTAAGTAGGTTATTGTCCTCAAGGACATGCTTCTTCAGGAAAGAACATGGTTTTTTTTTTTTCCTTTTTCTTTTTCCCTGCAGGCTCCTCTCCATGTTTTCCTACCATACAAAGTAATAAGTTATACAGAGGAATCTTGGCTTTGGCAAGACTCTTCAAGATGTATCCATTGTAATCAATTGAAGATTTCTGAAAATAAGATCCTCATGCAGACTTTAATGAGTTGAAGTGTAGTTTCACGTTTTTCAAAGTAAATTATAGGGAGAGTTTCAGCACAGGATTGCCAAAAAGAAACTGTAGAGTTGCCAGTGTTTACATGGTTGTCCCTTTTCTCGAATTTCCTTAATTGTGCCTCATAATTATGATTATACATGCAATTGATATTTTATTACTCCTGAGTTTGAACAAACTCAGGATGGATGTTCTTTCACAAAATCTACCTCCTGCAGTAGGGACTACATGTAGGTTGTAAACACAAGGGAAGGGGGTCAGCAGGACCCTGTGAGCTCAGAGACCATTACGTCTACGTACCTGTTTTTCCTGTGATGTTACCAGTATCATTGACAAGCAGGAACATGCTGTTTCCTAAAACACTGCAAAATAGATTTTGTTTAGATATTCTTCTAGGAAAAGGAGTTAAGAGATTAGATATACTGAGGCTGTTCCAGCCGTGGGAGTGTGTATGTGTGTGTGCATGCGTATGTGTCTCTTTAAAGAATGGCAGTGTCTAAATTGAGTCATTGTATTTTCCAAGGGCTATCTAGTTTTTGAATCTAAATGTAAACAGACAGGGGTTACAAATAGATTTAAACATCTTCTTAATATGAGTACAGAGATTGGCAAACAAATGGAGAAAAGACTGGACCTATTATTTAATCCTAAAACTAATCTAAATTCTCCATCTTTTAAATATTTAGTATTTTTAGTGGTTTCCATAGATTCCAGAAATTAAAAACAAAAACCCCAAACCAAAACAAGGCTCTAGTTCTATTTATGGTTGTTGTCACTCATCCAGAGGCAGAAAAGACTGAAAGTATTGCAAAGTCCTATTTCCTTAATACAATTTCTAGAAAATAATAAATATTTAGTTCAATACAGAAATACTCATTTAGATGTTTCAAATGTCCTGATGTTTTATTGACATAGAAACAAAATCTAGTTTTGGATGGTCATAGTTTTACAAGTCAGCCACACACCAAGAAGCATGCAGATAAATTGAGTTTTGTCATTTCAGGTATTTATGTATTTGATAAAGATATATTCAGTATCTTCTGTGTGACAGGCATTGAGCTTGTTGCTGAATACTGAAAAGTGAACAAAATAGATGTGATTCCTGCCCTCTTGTAGCTTATAACCTATTAAAGAAAACAGCCATAAGACACAATGAAAGGAAATTTAATTACAGAAGGCTAGAAAGTAAATGAGCAAGATGAATATAAGCACCTGTCGTAACATACAGGTAGACTTAGAAACATTTTTCCTACTCCTTCTATAAAAACATAAATGCTCATTACGTGGAACGTACATTTTGTTAGGTGGCCCTGCAGTATTATAATTATAATTGACCATATTCTGTTAGCCTCATTCTCTCCATAAACTTCTATGAATGTTTTGGCTGTTGATCTTCCCTACTTTCCACATGATCAAGGAAATTCTCACTCAACAATAAGATGTGAACAGACAAATCAAAATGTACTTTTGACCAGTCAAGGCTGATGTATCTTTGACTGGCTGCCCAATTTCCATGTTGAGTGCTTCATGTGTCTCTGCAAATTATCCTCTTCTATTCACCTCTTTGTGGTCCACTTTGTCACCTGCCATCATCTGCTTACTCCCCAGAGGTTTTGTTCTCACAAGCTTTTCCTGCTAGTCCTTTTTTTTTTCCTGTTTCTAAACATATATCCCAATGTCTGGCATGATCTTCACACTTTTCCCATCACCTTCCTCAGTTAAACCTGTCTACTTGGCAGACAAGCACTTTGGAACTTCATATCTACTCTTTCTCCTGCCACTGACATTTTCTTTTTTTGGCATACAAATGTCAACAGGTAAGATCAAATGGAAAGAGGCATGAAAGGTTAATTCCCCAATATCAGCACCAACTATAGGAAATGTATTTGCAGGGGTACTGCTAAGTGGAGCTCATCAAATGAGCTGTGGTCTGTGACAACCATTAAATGAGAACATTTCTGTCACAATGTAGGCAAAGTTAGATTGTTTCAATGTCATGTGTCACTGGGTGAAGAGCAGAGAAAGCCAGCTCTTCGTCCTTACACAAGAGCCCTTCAAACATGGAAGGCCAATGGAACAGAGTGTGCACGTCTAACCAAAAGGGGGGCAGCTATTAACAAAAGTCAAAGGATAATTTTTTAAAGTAGTTATCAATCTTAATCAGATCCCTATTCAGATGTGGCCAGTATCAGTTTGTCATCACATATAAAGGAAAATAAAAATTACAAATGTATAAGTGTAGAAAAGTAATACAGTTGTTCATTACATTACTTGAGAAATATAATCAGTGGCTGAGCTTCTAGAATGGAGGCTATATAATGGATTTTATCACCAATGGATCTTTCAAAAAAGTTACAAAGTGAAAAAGTCATTTGTCTAAGTTGAAAACAAGAAGAAACTTTCAACTTTTTTTTTTTTCCAAAATGGATGTCTTCCAAATTTCCTCTCTCTGCAGGCCAAATTTTTAATGAGATTAATTTGCAATGGGGAGAACTTCAATAAGCATGAAGAAGATCTTTCTTAATAAAATATTTATAAGATTTTATTTGTTTAATTGACATATTCATTTTCAAAAAATGTTTTTAAGTGGCTTATATGTAAGTTAAGAAGATGCAAGGTTGGTAAATGAGAAAGAGTGTAAAGAGAAAACAAAAACAGAAAAGTAAAGCTGAATCAGAGATAACATTAGTATTCATAATGAATCACACTGGAGTTCTTAGTAGTAAAGACTGTATGAGAAAGTATAATCAGGGACATACTGTAACTACAGATTTTAACAGTAGCTCAGGAGAACACAGATATTTGTGTTCTGACACCTGGAAAATTCTTGAGCAGCTCTAAAAAGCAGACATAGTGTAGTGGGATGAATGTTAGTTCACTAAAAAAGGATTTTCATATTATATCAGTATGCTATATTAGTTTCTTATTGTGCTGTAACAAATTACCACAAACTTAGTGCCTTAAACTAATACAGATTTATTACCTAACAGTTATGGTGATCAGAAGTCTGAAATGGGTCTGACAGTGCAAAGGTCAAGGTGTCAGAAGAGCTGAGATTATTCCTGGAGGCTCTAGGGGGAAATCTCTCCTTGCATTTTCCAGATTCTATATTCTGCCCACATTCCTTGGTTCCTGGCCATTTCACTCCCACCTCTGCTTCTGTCATTAAATCTTTTTCTCTGACTGACCTTCCTGCCTCTGTTTTGTGAAGACCACTGTGATTACACTGGGCTCACTGGGACAATCCCAGATAATTTTCCCATCTTAAGATCTATAACCTCCTTTGCTATGTATGGGAATGTATTTGGAAATTAGGATGTGATCATTTTGGGGGGTTGATTATTCAGCCTACCATATTTGCCTTAACCTAGAAAGATAATTGATGATGAAATGTCTGTATATTTAGCTCTCTGATACTCTTGTCTAATCTGGAAAAAAAAATGTCAAGAGAAACAGATGAATTGTATGGCTCCAGTCAACTCTGAATAATAATATGATATATTTCAATGAATATTTTTATTGGTATTGGGGCAAAAAAATTTGGTTTTGGTCTCTGATCATATCTAGAATGCACATACTCTGGGTTACTGAGTAGGGGCAGGTCCAAAATTTTGCCTTCCTCAGAAACAGGTGATATCTTCTAATGAAAACCGAGAATTTTACCAGGCTTTCAAATAGAAAGCTACCTTCCTCAGAACAGAGATCCTTTAGTCAGAGCTATTAATTATTTACCATACAGTTATGGTCCTGCTAAATACAGGAAAAAATGAGCAGTGGACACCTCAAACTTCTACATCATAGCACATAACAGAAATCATTTTAGCTTACATTTTAAAAGCATGTTTCAAAATATCTGCTTACAGCCACTAGGATCCTCATAATATCAGTTTGATTGGTGTAACAATTTAATTGAGGACCTTCCATGATAAACTTTTCATAATATATGCCCCTATCAGTAAGGAAATGAACTCATTTAAAGGCTGCTTCTTTTTATTTTTAAATTTAATCAATACTTGGGAATGGTTCTCCAGAATGATAGCTTGAATCATTTTGCCTAGATACGAGTCATTCATTTGGACAGTACTCAGATTAACTACATTGAGAGAACAAATATACTAAGTCAACTCTAATTTTAAGATAATAAAAATCTCTATCATCAGCACGTAGAAAAATATTTTGCTCTCCTTTAAAGTAAAGTGGAAAGTAGGTCAACTAAAATAATGTCAAATCTTTAATACACAAAGAGAACTAAAGAGAGTTCAGAGCACATTTGTATTTTACTACAATGAAAGGAAAATCTGTTCTGACAGCTCTGGTTTTCATTTTGATGTTAAGCTGTGGGTACGACTCTGAGCTAACGTAGTTTATCTTAAGACCTATCTCTGTTTTCAGTCAAAGGCCAAGGAAACACCTATAAAGGCTGCAAATTTACTTCTATAGATTAATTGACATGGTGATAGAGAGTGTAAAATGGTCAAAAGTAGTAGCTGTGCCTAACTGCTGGTTCATCTGGAGAATATTGGCCTAAGAAACTCAGACTTGAAACTTATCAAAGCAGAAACTAGGTTTACATTTCATAAAGAACTAGATATGCCCTGGCTTGTGTGGCTCAGTGGATTGAGCACTGGCCTGCGAACCCAAAAGTTGCTGGTTCGATTCCAGGTCAAGACACGTGCCTGGGTTGCATGCCAGGTCCCCAGCTGGAGGCATATGAGAGGCAACTGATCAGTTGTTTCTCTCATTCCCTCCATCTCTTTCTCTCTCCCTTCCCCTCTCTCTGAAAACAAATAAATAAAATCTTTAAAAAAGAGAACTAGATAGAGAGTTTCAGAGAAAATATCTAATAATCTAAAACATTTTCTGGTTTGGGCAGGTTAGCTTGTTTCTGTTGGCTAAGCAGATGTCCGGAGACCTAAACTCTAGTGTCCCCTTCTTACAAGCACCCATATCTTTAGAAGCAATTCTTTTGGGGTCTCACATCTTTGATATCCAGAAAGGATGGCATCCACATAAGGTGTGTGGTGAATGTATCCATGCTTGCTGAAAACTATATGTCCATGAAAGCTGACATTCTCTTTCTTAGTCTCATCCTTAAGTTAACTTGGAAGTGGAACTGGGGAAAGGTGAAGTTTTGACCAAGATTTCTGAACTGGCACTTCTCAGGGAGCCCTGAAGGCAAGTTGCTGGCTTTAATCATTGAAAGATCTATAGAAAGAAAATGTGGAGTATTTATTTGCACATTTAGTTTCATCTGAGACTGACAAATTTTGACACAATAAGGAAAATCCCAGCAGATATCTATTACCATTGCTGAAACATTAATCTTTGTATCCAGTAAGTTTCCAAGTAAGTTGACCATAGGTAATCATAGGAAAGGAAATATTTAGTAGCTGAAGTAGTTCCTGATTTTTATGTGAGTGTGTTTTACAGTTCTGTCTCTCTCCTTATAAAATAATACATCAAATTTCCATCTCCCAACATTGGCCACAGCTTGGCAGAGCCACTTGTCTTGGTCCAAAGAATAAATTAATTAAGATCCCAGGATTTTCCAAGCTGGAACTGGATAAAGGTCAGCACATTTTTACTCCATAGTCCACACCCATAAAGGTATGGAATTCCCTTTTGGGGAAAGTATTTCATGAAAAAATGAAGCCAAAATGAGAAAATAATGGAAAGAGAGAGAGGGATAAAGGGTCCTTAACACCTGGGTCTGTCATCTCTGAGATGGTTTCCACACCCGGCTTTGTGAAATGTTATTATGATTTCCAATAAACTCTCCTTTTCTGCATACACTAGCTCAACTTGCATACGAGTGTCTGTCCATCGCAACCAAAGTGTCCAAAGTGTCTGGACACTTTCACTGCTGATGTGTGCATAGCGGTCATATCCAAATGAATTGCCTCAAAGAAACTAATGAATATTTTCAATATGCTAAAGACATACTACTGTTTCTGCTTCTCATTTTTCCTTATCAGGCCCATTAGGATACACCTGATGAGTTTCAAAGGCTAAATGCTAGGCTTCATTTTGTCATGGAGGATTCAGTGACAGCAGGAGTTCCATTGAAGTCAAATACTGGCTTTATCTGGTATATAACCATCTAGCATGCAAAACTCAGATGATGAGATAAATTCATAGACTTGCTGTACCTCCAAAAAAAGCCTTGCTAACTTAAACTATGAAGCAGAAAAAGATTATAAACACGATTATAATTAGAGGCAGTTCAGATCCCAGGTTGTTATTGTTATTTTTGCAACCATTTCTTTCTTTCTTTTTCTTTGTTTATCCTCACCTAAGGGCATTTTTCCACTGCTTTCAAAGAAAAAGGAAGGGAGAGCAGGAGAGAGGGAGGGAGAGAGAATCACCAATGTGAGAGAAACATTAATTGGTTGCCTCCTGTACTTATCTGGACCAGGGATCTCACCTAAAACCTAGGCATGTGCCCTGGCCGGGAATCAAACCTGTAACCTTTTGGTTGCAGGATTATGTTCCAACTAACTGAGCCACACAGGCTAGGGCCCCTAAATTTCTTAAATAGAAGACAATGTAATTTGCTTTTCTTTAAGGAGCATTACAATGATAATATCTTATGAGTCATAGAGTTTCACATTTTTTCATAAAAAATTATCAGTGTTTTAAATTTTCTTTATCTCTGTCTCCTACTATTCCTCAGATGCTCATGAATTCTGCAGCATTTGGAAAAGTAAGTTTAACATTGGTATACATGTAGACCTAGGTACATATACCTAAAAATTGATATAAATGTGATTCAATTATTTACATCTGGAATTAATGTCATCATTTTTGCATTTGATCCATTATTATAGATCAGGGATCAGCAAACTTTTTATAAATGATTAGATGGTAAATAGTTTTCATTTGCAGTCCAGGTGATCTTTACAGGAACTGCTCACCTCTGCTGTTGTAGTACGAAAGCAGCATAGACAATGTGCAAGCAAATGGACATGGCTGTGCTCCAATAAAGCTTTGTTTTTGAAAACAGGCAGTGAGGGGCCAATATGTGGTCTTAATTTGCTGACCCCTGCTATATATGGTCACTTTTATTGTGATATTTTAAATCTCTATCTCTAATTCTATATTTCTTTTGACCAGAGGACATATTCCTCTGGCTATTTCATCATTATCTCAGTTTTAACTGCGAGAATAAACTGTTAAGTTCAATGATTCAGACAAGAGAACGTGGTGGCTTAGGTTAGGATAACAGTGGGTATGGAAACAAGTGGGTACAGATGTGTTCATAGTATAAACTCATCAGGACTTTGTGATGCACTAGACGTGGGGATATGAGGAAGAAAAGAGTCAGGGAACATTCCCCCTCAACAAACAACAATTCTTCCCTTTCGGAAGTCTTCGTGTAGAAGGTTTGACCCTCATTCTACTACAAATTCAAATCCTACTCATTCTTTGAAAGCAAAGTCACATCTTCAAGATGCCTTTCTCAGCTGCTCAATTTCACAGTGATGTCCTTTCTTTGAACTCCCCAAGATTTATTGTTTGTTTTTCTCATTTTGGTATTTATGCTAATAATACCTTACACTATTATTTATTTTATATATATGCCAAAATGTAGTATATTATAGACTATGTAGACTATATCTTGTATTTCTTTGGCTTCCTATTAAGTTTGTGGCTTAGTTCCATGTACTTAGTAGATACATGTTAAATGCTTATGTATAAGTGGATCAATGAGCAACGAGTGAAGGACATTCAGATTTATAAAGAGCTCAGCAGAAACTTCAGAAGCAGATTGTGTCTTTCCACAATGTAATGCCACCTTCCTTCTCAACTTTATTAATAACAATGCCCAGTCTTACTAGGTCTCTCATGTTTTCATTAGCACTTAATCCTTATTATACTGTCTCCATTTTACTTTTTCAAATTACACCATTTATTATCATTCCTTGACTATGTCTCTCACGTTTCATGGTAATATTTAATTTCATATTTATTTTCAGACTTTATTATTTAACATTAGCTATCTCTTTGACCTTCTGTTCACCCAGACTTTTCTTTAAACTCTGCCAAAGATCTACTTTGAATTGATGTCTTTTCCCAGTGAGATTTGAGCTGTGGAATATCTGTCTGCAGACGAGATTCAATTCTACAATAGTTTCACAGGGTCTGGGCAGTTCATGCCTGTTCCCATTGCCTCACTTAAAAATGTCAGAGGTGAGAGTTAAAAGTTGGGAGTGTATGGTAATGAGGTAATGTTTTGGGGGTGTAAGAATCACTATAAACTAGAGAATATGTCAGGAGGACAAATGATTTCTCCTTCTAGGGTTTGTTTCTCATCTTCATATCACAGAATTTCAATGTTTTAAGTCTTATTTTGTAACATACTTGGAGGATTCTAATCACACTTCTTATAATATGTGTGCATGTGTTTTCCGGATTGAGTCATAAACATTGATTCTAGAAGGGTCATTTAAGAAAGTCACAAATGAACTTTTTACTGCAGCTCAGTTATAAAATTAAACTAGTGGATTAAGCATAGGCCTAGAAATTAAATCTGATATACAACTCTGCAAATATGTGTGTGAATATATATTTTACATATGTAATATATATAGTGTACAGTATATTAAAAGTCATGTGAAACTAATATAGATGAAGAGAAAATGCATTTAACAATGGACTCATTACTACCTCACATCAATTTCTTAACTATATATAGAAACTAAATTATAAAATTATTTCTTGGTTTACAAGGTACAAAAGTTATAAAATCATGGGGTTGGGAAGGATCCAAACTCTTTATTTTAACACTCAGTTTCTGTTACTGAAACCTAAGTTTGTTTGTAGCTCATTTTTAAAATCTGAAACGTATCCTTTCAGTGAGGAGAAGAGTGGATTAGACAGAAAGAGGGAGAGACACATCAAAAGGCTGAGTTATTGTCCAGTGTTAAACAGAAATAAAAAATGATATGTAGAGAGATACTAATTTGTATCAAAGCCAACCAACCTACCAACAAGCAAATAGTATCACAAGATTAAAATAGAGAAGGTCTTATTTAATGGCAGCACTACAATAAATATTTAGGGAGTGTATTTTTATGTGTGTTAAGTTTTAAAAAGTTTTTGCTGATACAGTCTGTGGGAACTCACTTGTAGGTAACTAGCTTTCTCTTGCTTATTTTAAAGTTCTTTCTTTGTCGTTAACCTTTGTTATTTTAATTATGATGTGTCTTGGTGGGGCCTCTTTGGGGTCATTTTATTTGGAACTCTCTATCTTCCTGGGCTTTTGTGTCCTTTGCTAGGTTAGGAAAGTTTTCAGTCATTATTTCTTCAAATAGGTTCTCAATTACTTGCTTTCTCTTTTCTTTTTCAGGTGGCCCTGTGATGCAATATAGTTACACTTGATGTTGTTCCAGAGATCCCTTAAACCACCCTCAATTTTTGGATTCTTTTTTCTACATCACTGATTCAGTACTCTCCCTTATCTGATCTGCTGTTGATTCTTTCTAGGGAATTCTTCATTTCAGTTATTATATTTTTCACTTGTGACTGGCTGTTTTTTATATTTTTATGTCCTGTTTTATGCTATCTTTTTGTAGAAAGTCTTACTGAGTTCATCTATTCTTCCCATAAGTTTTTTGAATTTCCTTATAATCAGCATTTTGAACTCTGTATCTAATAGATTGCTTGCCTCCATTTTACTTAATTCTTTTTCTAGACATTTTTTTTCTTCTTTCATTTGAGACATGATCCTTTGCCTCTCTACTTTGCCTCTCTGTGTTTATTTTTCTATATTATGTTGATCTGCTATGTCTCCCAGGCTTTGCAGGGTGGCCTTATATAGTAGGTGTCCTGTTGGGCCCCATGGCGCAATCTCTTGGATTCTCTGAGCTGGATGTCCGAGAAATGTCCCTTTTGTGACTTGTGTGTGCCCTCCTGTAGTAATTGAGCTTTCATTGCTGTTGGCATGTCAGTGTGTGGGATTGACCCTCAGGCTGGCTGGTTGTGGGTATTGTTTATAACTGTAGCATGCAGGCTGGTATGCTGGTGCCAATTCTATGGAAGCAATTCTATGGATTTGCTCCAGTGTGGTCTGGTGCCTACCAAGACCTTCCTTTGGGAATGCCTCTTGTGGATCTAATCTGGTGGCGCTCATTTGTGGTCTGAAGCTGCCCACCTAGGTGTGTTGTTTCTAGGGCCTCTTTGGAGGAGCTCCAGTGCAGGGCAATGTCAGACACTGCCTATGACCAGCCTGGAGCTACCTGTTAGGATCTACAGAGTGATCTGTGGTTGGTAGCTTCCTGTGCTGGGCCTAGATGTGAACGGGAAGGGCCATGCTATAAACAGAGGTTAGCTGCCATCAGTACTAGGCCTGGGGCAGGTCAGCAAGAAGTCCAAGGTACCCCGATATCTGCCATTGCCTGCTGGCTACCCAAAAGGCTCAGTCACTGAAAGATCCTTGGGCAGTACATGAGTTGGGTGAGGCAGGGTTTCAGGGACTCACCATTGTGGGGTAAGTGGTGTTCATCAGGTTAATACAGATTAAGATTTGGCACCCAGTGCTGGGCCTAAGGCCACTCAGCAGAAGTTCCAGAGTACACCATGGTCAGTTTGTCTTCCTCCTGGGGAACTTTGGAGTCATCATGGAGGAGCTAGTGGAGTTCACCAGGCTAATGCTGAACCATATTTGACCTTGTGAGGGGGAGGGCTCAACCCAGGAAAGTTAGTGCTTATTGGCTGTGCTGAAGGAGGGCTCAACACAAAGGCACAGTAGCAGTCATCCCTCCAGGCCTTGTCCTGAAGCCACACAACTCAGTTTTTCCCTGTATATCTTGAGCACCTCCTGAGCTTGACCAGAATTCCTCAAGAGTGTTTTAAGAAAAATTGCAATGTGGCCCAGGTTGGTTGGCATTGAGAGACCCTTGGGCTCTTTGTGAATTAGAAAGGGCATGGTCTCAGGGAGTCATCATGGTGGAGCTAGATGAGCTCACCAAGCTAATGTAGATTATGATTTGGCTATGTGGTAGAAAAGCTCAACCCAGAAAAGATGGTGCTCATTGATGATGATGGTGCTCATTGGGCAGATGGCTCAACACAAGGACAATGGTGGCCATCCCTCCAGCCCTGGCTCCAAAGCCACCCAACTAAGTTTCTGACTTTATGTCTCTGGTGCCCTCGAGTTGGGTTTTTTTTGGCCAGAGCCCCAGGTACCCTGTGAGGGAGAGTTTGTATGCTCTTTAAGAGTTGCCCTGGGTTTCCAGCAGCCTTTCTGTCTCACCTTGTTGGATGGAATTCCTGCTTGATTTTACAGCTGGATGTTATGTTGTCTCCTGGTGTTCTGGGCTGGGGAGCCTGGCATGGGGCTGAGACACTTTGATCTTAAGGGAGAACCTTAGAAGCTGAGATATCCCACCAGATACCTGCAACAAGTGGGTGAGGGACCAGCCCATTTTGTGTCTCCACCCCTTTTACTAGTCACAATGCATTTTTTTTCTCTGTACCCTTAGTTATAGGACTCTTCAGCTGGTCTTCAGGTGGTTGTCAAGGTTGATTGTCCTATAATTAATTGTAATGTTAATGTGATCATGGAAGGAGGCGAGTGCAGTGTCCCTCCTCTCTGCTATCTTTACTGGATCCCTTAACTCACCTTTTTAAGTACAGTAGATGGTCTAAGTTCCCCTTTTAATAACTGTAAATGTTAAATAAAAATACATATATACTTAGAAACTGGCATTATAACTGTGAGAGAGGTTCTACTTATTCTCTCTCTTTTAAAATCTCTTGTTTAGTAATGCATAGTTTTATCAAAAATTTCTTCTTTTAAATTCTTTAAATTTGCTTTAAGGGAACTAGAAAGAAATAGCAAGATGTAATAACAATTATAGGAGAAGGGAAGGCTTTCAGAAATGTCTGGATGCAATGTGTACATGCTATTTTGAAGTTGCTACAATATGCAATACATACTGAGTGTATTTATAGATTAACATTGTGCTAAAATGCTTATTATTCACAAAATAGTTTGTGTTTTATTTTGATGTTCTGGCCCTATAACAAAGGCATTGCAAAGATCTTTAAAATTAGTTTGGATGGGAGACAAAATACAAAGACAGGACAGTTAGTGGATATAAATTTATAGTCATAAAATGATATTTATTTACAATTTTATATACACACACACAAACTATGGTGTGAAGGTCAAATATAAATCTCAGTCTCATGACTTTCATATGATCTCCATACCATACATGAGTATAGAAGCTTAAAACTGAAATAATACAATAAAACCCTTTTATTTTACAGAAGAGATTCAGGAACTCTGAACAGCACTGTATTTATGTCTGTGAGCATTGTATTTATATCTGTGAGAAAGTGAAACCTAGGGAGTTAAAAGATGAGAAGAGAGAAATAGAAATAGGCAGGCATCCTGTGATAGGGAGCTATGTTTATAAAGCCAAGGATCTCTTTCCTTACCCTGTGACACTTCAAATAGCATGCAAAGAACTCAGGCTACTGCTATGTTACTGTGCTCTCAGAATCTCAGATAGTAGGAAATTTTGTTCAGAGAAGAACCTGTTGTGGATGGACACAATGACCTTATCAGTTGGACACATTTAGAGTGTATATCTATCTTTAAAAATATCTGAGAATATTTTTACATTCATATAAAGAAGAAAAAGCCTTGAGAGTGACATATATTGCAAACTCCCTCACCTGTGCCTAATTTTGGAAATGTAAAGAGAGAATTTTGGAAGCTGGTAGAATTTTGAGTGATGTAGGAATTGAGATGAAACTTAGGTCTAAATGTATAAACCACCATCATAGTAAATTGAATTAATGCAAATGATAGAGCAGTATAGGGTCTTAATATTTCATGAATTATCCTAGATACTTCATCCATAATTTTTTAGAATCAGTCACAATGTTTGCTCTAAAAATTCTGCTTGGATTTCAGGTGGAAATTCATTTAAATATATAGACTTATTTGGAGAGAATTGACAGCTTTGTAGTGATAGGATGGACGATCCATGAACATGGTATATCCTTCCAGGCATTCTTTTTTGCCTTTAAATAGAAATGGCTATTTTTGGCTATTTAAAAAAAATTTATCCTCACTTGATGTGGGGGAGCTTTGCCCGTAGAGCCTACTGGCCACCATGGATGAGAATAAGTCTACCAAGGACATGATCTGCTTGGGGAGGAAAGGTGGCTGATCTCTCAGAGAAGGGCCAAAAGCCTTTTCATCAGTGGGCTTTTATTGGGTTCAATTTGCACATGAATACAGGTAAAGCTCATCAATCATTGTCAGGCAGTAAGGATCAAACAATAGATAACATACAAAGAACTCTGAGGGCTTATTCTGAGTCAGGGACAGTTAGCTACAGGGCTATAAAACTTTGGAAAACAAACTCATTTCAAGCTTGGACCCTTACCAGAAAATTGAGGTCATTCTTAGCAAAGCAGGTTTCCCAGGGTTTTATGCATTCTTTCTTAGACCTGATCGCCCTTGAGAACCTGCCCTTTCCAGCACAGGACTGCACTGCCCTCTGTCATTGTTTCAGGCTTAAGTCAGGCAGGGGAAGTAAGGCAGACAAGAGATTAGGAGACTTCTTGCAGACAGAATGAGGACTCAGGCTAAGTCAAAGCTGAGGGGCGAGGGTCCATCACCCCCTTTTTCTATAGCCCCCCAAGTCCTTCCCTGAGGGCCTCTTCATGACCATGCCTGTCTTAGGTCGTCCCTCCCTTGAGGAATCTTACCTGTCAATGGCTAACCAGTCAGGCTCAGGGCCAAGCAGGGTAAAGTCGGCAGAGGCAGCCCCCCTGCCAGGGAGATAAGCTTTGTCTCCTTAGTAGCTTATGGTCCCAAGGTCTCTGACTCAGCCTTAGCCATGGGGGTTTACAGCTTATGAAACCAGGCAGGGCAGTTCCCAACAACTTGAGGATATTTTTTCCTAGCTTTTAGAGAGAGAGGAAGAGAAAGAGAAAGGGAAAGACAGAAACATTGATGTGTGAGAGAAATATTGATTAGTTACCTCCTGAATATCAACTAAACTGATATTCAATTTGATATGAGTGAAATCATATGGTTCTTAACTTTTTCTTCCTGACTTGTTTCATTTATCATGATATTCTCAAGGTCAATCCATGTTGTCACAAATGACAGTATTTCATCTTTTCTTACGGCTGAGTAGTATCATTGTATACATGTCTCACATCTTTATCCAGTCAGCTATTAAAGGACACTTCGGTTGTTTCCATGTCGTGGCCACCATGGATAATGCTACAGTGAACATGAAGGTGCATATGTCTTTGTAAATAAAGGCTTTTACATTTTTAAGGTAGATACCCAGAAGAGGGGTTGTTGGGAAGTACAGTAACTCTATTTTTAATTTTATGAGGAATGTTCATAGTGTTTTTCCATAGTGGCTATACAGTTTACATTTCCACCAGCAGTGAATGAGGGTTCCTTTTTCTCCACAACCTCTCCAACAATTATTCTTATTGTCTTGTTGACAATAGCCATTCTAACAGGTGTGAGGAGGTATCTTATTGTAGTTTTGATTTCCATTTCCCTAATAGCTAGTGAAGATGAGCATCTTTTCCTATAATTGTTGGCCATTTGTACAGTATGTCTTCTTGGGACAAGTGTCTTGTTTAGGTCTTCTGCCCTCCCTGCCTTTTTTTAAAATCCTCACACCAAAATATGTTATTGACATTTGAGACAGAAAGAGAGGGAGAGAGGGAGAGAGAGAGGGAGAGAGAGAAACACTGACGTGAGAGAGAAACATTGATTGGTTGCCTCCTGTGTGCACCCCAGTCAGGAATGAAACCCATAGCCTTTTGGTGTACGAGGCAATGCTCCAACCATCTGAGCCACCCAGCCAGCGCCCAATGTATTTTTCTAATACTGTATGTTTTATATTTACATTTTGAGGTATATTATTTTGGCAAGATTAAGAAATAAAACTAATATTGAGAGCTAAAAATGCAGAGAAAGAGGAAAGAAAATATTTCTTTGTCTGCTCAGATTCAAAAAAGGCAGTTCAGTGGTTACCATTCATCTAACTTGGAATGGACTCCATAGACAAAAAGGAGCTGCCTGCATTTGATTGGAGGAGGGCCAGAAAGTCTGCCTGCCTCTTCAGTGCCTGGCATTCCCATGTTAGAGTAATTCTGTAGTGTTGAGAGAGTCAAATATTAAAAGCAGAGACACAATTTATATATAATTTTCAGCTTCCCCTTTACCTTAGAGCATTACCCGATAGAACATTGGTTTACATTCTTTGCCCTCGAAATAATGAAATCTTCTTTGTTCTTTATTCTAATAGGCAACATCAGGTAAAAGGGCATCTAGCAGCAGAAGAAAGAAAGGATGACCTTAAATAACCTCAGATGTAGGAAATTGTTATTTTTGTGGAGAAAGATAGTACAGCTTGCTTAAGCTGGAAATACAGTCAGTCACTGTATAAAATTTTCATAGTTATTCAGGTCCTGTACTCATTTATGCAAATCAGCATTACTGTTATACAGACAATATAATTATTTAAAATTCAGGTAAGTATGTTAGCTGGATACCTAGCATAGGTCTGAGTCAAAGGTTCTAGAAAATACTAAATGAGCTCTAAAACAACTACACAGGATATATTTATAATGGTTACTCATTAATAGAAAACAGTCTGGTGAAATCCCTAGATTGCCAAAATAGGAATACTTGTGCAATGATAAGTTTTCATAGACTGATAACTCCCTTGATTCTAATTTGACTACATTGTGGGAAATTATGATGTTTCAATTAAACGATGAAGGACAAAGGATGAGTTATGAAATTATAACCAGCAAAGGTCTATTTTTAAAGCTCTAATTTCAACCACTCTTTCTAGTAATGAAGAATTTAAATGATCCTTGAAAACAGAACCTTCTGCCTAGGTGTGTGTGGTATTGTACTAAATTAACTGACCCCATGTTGAAGAAAAGAGAATCTTAGTTTTCTGTGGAACCCCACATATAGAAATGTTTTTCTAAAGAAATATGTGCCAAAAAGACTAACACTTTGGACCTGATAATTTAAGCCACTTTGTGACTCGTAGATTCTCTGAAATGTGACTATAGCTACACAAGCAGGAAAAAATGGTGGATTACAAATGAAGGTCTCTTCTGAGTACTGCCTGATGTTAGGAAATTGGTCTTTATTTTTTAAGACTTTATTTATTTTTAGAGAGGGGGAAGGGAGGGAGAAAGCAAAGGAGAGAAACATTGATGTGCGTGAGAAACATCGATCAGTTGCTTCTCGCACGCCCCCAACCAGGAACCTGGCCCACAATCCAGGTTCCACAATTGATTGCCCTGACTGGGAATCGAACTGGTGACCTTTCGGTTTGCAAGACTGAAGTCCAACCCACTGAGCCACACCAGTCAGGGCGGGAATTGGTCTTAACTGATCTCAGGCTTCTCTCTTCTGTGTCATATGGACTGGGTCTTTCTTCCATGTGGATATTCTGAAATTAAAAGCAGTATAACCAGGTGCCTCTTAATTAAATATGAAGTACATGACTTCTAAACAAAGAATGGTTGTAACAGAAAGATGGTATAAGGTGAGTTCTCAGCCTCTTTTTGGGGATTATCTGGGTCTCTCTGTGTCATAGCCAAACACCACAGCTATCAGAGGCTAGCGATATATAGAATTTTATAGTCTTGACACCAGTGTCTTTTTTGTGTGGGTCATTGTTACAGTTTTGGAAGAATTGGTCTTGCTGTTGTTTAAAGTGACCCTTGGCCACTTATCCCTTGGTTAGTATGGCCGTACAACTCAACTGCTTGTCTTTTTAGCAGTCAAGGAGGGGATCGGGAGTTCAACTATTGGTTTAATGTCAGCTGTCAGGCAAAGTCTTGGATTCGTTGGTTTCACTGCAGCCTTAGTTGTCATAACAAGCTAGCATGGGAGATACTGCAGTCTGATCTTTGAAGCCCAGATTACAGGAATTATTCAAGAAATAGAAGATAAGGAGAAAAATACATCTTAGCTCTTTATTGTCTGCTGAGAAACCTGACCGTTCTCTCGTAAGCTGGAGGTCAGGGTCATATCACTGGAAACCAAGGCCACTTAGAGCCACACATGGCCAATATATATAAATGGCTACACATGGCCATTTATATATATTTCAAAATAACAAATTCCAAGCCTTGGTGTCTCTGTGATATTTGCATGATAATCGCTGTGAGTGGCTTATAAATCTTTGCATATACCACCACAGTGAGAATAGTGAGAATGTGGCCTGTGGCCTGAGCATGAGGTTGAAGACCTTCATGCAGCTGGCTCAGCAATGCCCTGACCCACTCCCTGTGCTTCCTGCTCTGTCTTGGCTGTGTGAAGGAAGGAGACTTAGCTTTAAAATCTATCTTTTTGGTTATCACAACAGTTATCTCTTTCCTGGCCATAAATATAATTAAGGTTTCCAGAGTTACTTATATACACTAAAAAATGTGCACCTTTCATTTAAAAACAAAATGGATTTTGTGTGCTAAATGCTTTAGCATATTTCTGAAGAGTTGAGCAGTTGGACCACATTATCTGAGTACGTTAGGCCAAGCTCTGGGGGCTGATACGGAGTGTAGGTGCCTAACAGAGTACTCACACTGGGTAAATTGTTCATTACTGCAGAATGGTCAGGAAGCCAGTCTCTCACAGAGAAAATCAGGGTAGCCTTGAGCAAGTTAGTTAAACTCTCTGAGTATTAGGTTTTTTGTTTGATGGGAGGATAAACAGGAAATATACTCAAAGCACAGTACACAAAATTCATGGAACCTAATATATATTCAGGAGTGATAGGAATTGTCATTCTGTCACTTTATTTAGAAGTTAATAAAAAAATGGATAATAAGGATTGGAGTCCTGGCTGGGTAGTTCGTTGGTTAGACTGTCATCCCCATATGCCAAAGTTGTGGGTTTGATCCTCCATGAGAGCACATACAAGAATCAACCAATGAATGCATAAATAAGTGGAACAAACAAAAAATCAGTGTTTCTCTTTCTCTCTCCCTTCCTCTCTCTCTCTCTAAAAATCAATAAATTAAAAAAGAATTGGATAATTTTTTTTTAAAAAAGGTTAAATAACCTCTGTATCTTCCACATTCCGTCCCTAGTTTCTATCACCTTCATAGTATTTAGAAAAATTAGATAGTGTTAATTTAGTGGTAAATAATATATTTTTGTACTTCAAAATATGAAAATACTATCTGGTGAAACACAATTCATATTGCTGAATGTAATTATCAAGAAGTCAGTTTTTATTTATATTTAGTGTGCATCCAGATTAGAACATCCCATTATGGACACAGCCAGGAGTACAAATAATGACCTTTCCTTCATTTTCTGTCAAAACAAAAACAAAGAATTTCATTTGCTTTGTCTAATTCCAAGTCTTTAAATATTTTTAAACCATATGTGAAGCAGAATTGAGAAACATTTTGAACAAGAATAAAGATTGTACTGTATAGAGAGCATTATCCTTCCTTTTTTTCATCATTAATGTTTGCAAATGTTGTGTTTCCACCTTAGCGTATTATAGAACTGAGTAAGGGGAAGTGGCAAACCAGACCAAACAAAAACAAAAACAAAAACAAAATACTAACACTGAACTAAATGTTAACACTGAGGATTCATTCATTAATTCAACAAGTGTTGGGAGGTATGGTAGTGAAGAAACCAAAGTCCCTGCCTTTGGGGGGGGGGAATTTGACATAATTAATAAATATATTTTATAAATCTAGGTAGTGATATTATAATAATAAGTACTATGATAAGAATACGTCAGGGTAAGAAGAGAATGGCAAAGTGGGAAGAAATGTCTACTTTAGAGTGATTAAGAAAGGCCTGTTAAGGGGTGACTTTGGAATGGAAGCATAATTGGAATGAGCTACATGACTCCAGGAGATAGAATAGAATAGGAATAGGTCCTGAGAAAGAAATGTGTTTGAATTGTCAAGTTCAGCATAGTTAGAGCAGGGTGAGTGAGGAAGAGAGAGGAAAGAGAAGAGGTAAAAGTGACATAGAAAAGTACTTTACAAAGACAAGAAAAACTAAATTCCAGGAAACTTAAGTTCCTTTCTCTAGTTCTCCATCTATTTAAGGTCTTTACAATTTTTAGCATCCAAACTTGATTTTCTATTACAATACTAGACTCCTTTTTTTCATGAGATTGACAATTAATTTACTTGGAAATAAGCAGGAATAGTGAAAACTGCTAAATTGATCTAAGGACTTTTCTGTATTAAGAATAACTTCTATGGATTATACATTAATCACTAAACAAGATTTTATTTAAAATAACACTTTTTAACCTCTCATTTCTTGTTTCAATTCTCTTATACAAAATCTTTATCCCTAAATATGAAGACTGAAGTATCTCTAAATCACAGTGTCTTTAAATTTTATTATGGCTTATTATACACAAGATAAAAAATGTATAATTGAGACAAGTATCTAAATAAATTAAGGAAAAATAATAATTTTGTTTTCGATGTACAAACAATTATCCAGTTAGGGAATAGTAAAATTAGATAGCCAAGTGGTGTTTTGATGATTTGAGTGTAAATGAATCATAAACATTAGGATTACATTTCCCCTGAAAGAGTTTGGTGTTTAAAGTCTATAGAGAAATATACTTGGCAGAGTGTATTTTGAGTTATATTAAAACCAAAGACACATGAAAATGGTTTGAGATAGTTTTCTGAAACAAAAGCCAGGTGTCCATATATAACAAGCATGCAACTGAAGCAATTAGCTGGGTGAAACTACACATGTTTGTCAGAAATTCCCTGTTCATTATTCAGTCATTTATTCATATGTTCAGTGAATACTATTTAAACCCCTACTGTGCAGGGTCCTAAGTTTAAAAAGGAGAGCAAGAGTCTTGCTTTGCACCTCCTGAGGAAATTGATGGGTAACAAGAAGTGCCATTCCTCAACTCTCAAGTCCACTCTATGAATGTAAAGTATAAAAAGATCATCTAGTCTTCTTATATGATTTCTTCCTATCTTTTCTCTAAAATTTTAGGCACTGCCTCTCCTGTGGATTTTATTTTCCCTGTTGAGAACATTGATTTGGAGCTGAGGTATAAGGAAGGAATGGCTTTAAGAAGGAAATGGTTAATACTGCCATGAGACTCAGTTGCTTTTTTTCTTATGAGCAGTTAGGGAAGCAAAGAGAGAACTCAACCCAGTTTAGTGCTCATTTGTATGGTTTACAAAACAGCATTCTCAACCTCGTTGATTTCAATCAGAATTTAGATGTTTGCAAGGATAGTGGCAGGAAGAGATTTTGAAGCAATGGATCCTAGATGTAGAAGAGAAAGAAGGAAACGGTGGCTAATTGGGGAGAAAATAGAAACACCTGTGAATTGGAATTTATAGAAATTGAGAAGATTTGTGGGAAAGATAGAAAACTGGGGTCTCAGAGTAAAAAGAAGGCTTTTCTAATTTCAGATGTGGAGCATATCTGGTAGGTCCATGAGAAGGATGACAAGTGGAGTAAACAGGTGTTCATGGTTGAATGAGTTGTCCAGGAGACGATGACATTACTCTGGATAGCAGGCAATGAATGATTTGAACAGATGCCAAAGATTAAACTGAATCAAGGGAAGTGACTAGGAGAATAATAGAACATAATATCAAAAAATAAGAAAAATGTATAGTCAATTGCCAAGAACTTCAAGGGAGTATATTTGTGTTTATTTGTTTGTTTTTATGTGAAGATGGGAAAGTCATAAGCTGAAAGTTGTTTTTAAACTCTGAAATATGCGGTATTTGACAGAAAGAGCTTCTGTACCTGAGAGGCCAGGGAGAACTGATGAAAGGAGCCAGTGTCCAGTTAAGCCACCTTAAAGAAATGATCAGTGGAGAGGGAACTGGTATAGGGGAGATTTTTAACTCTTGGGTAAAGAAGTCCATACAGCAGATATGGGTCTTTGTGGCTTGGGCCTTTAAATAGACTCTTAAGTTTCAAATTTACTTTTACTTTAGTATTTGGAGAATAAAAGCAACAGAGCTCCTTAGCCAGCAATACCCAACAAATTGCCTCAATTTACTTCATTTCATAGGTGTAGAACTTGTGTGAATATTCTGTTCTCAGTATGTCAAATGATTTTCAAATGTCTGGGGTTTAATAAAAATCCTAAGTGCATTTTGCCAAGAAAATATCATCTGATATTTTAGGTATGTTTACTTTAGGAGAAATATAATCCTATATTTATGATTCACTTATACTTAAATCAATATACTGCTGAGATAAACCTACAGTGCATCCAAGATAGTTCTTGTCACTCATATATCATTTTAAAACAAGCTTTCTTTAAGTTATAGAGCTATGAAGATTAAACCATATCTGATCTGGAGAGTGAGAAGAGATGACTTCTCAATCTAGGGGGTGACACAACCACGCTGAATCATGGACCTACAGCTACAAGGGATTTTCGAAGTCAGCTAATGCCCTGAAGATAAAAGAAGAAACTGAGGGACAGAGCAGTTACCTGACAAACCTGCAATCACACTCGATTTAGAGAGGAACCAAACCAAATAAGTTAGGTGGGGTTTAATTAGTGTTACACTTTTGATCACATGAACACTTAGCACAAAATCTTAAACATAATAGGTGCCAAATAAAGGCTTGCCTAATGAATAGACCAATGTCATTTGGACTCCACCTGTCAGATAAATGTGTTCTAGTTTTCCATTGGGAATATTTATTAGGGGCCTCATGATGGGGTGTGTTCCAATCGCCTTATCAGACACAATCATTGGCTTCTAAAAGCAGTGACCTCAAAAATATCAAAGTGGCTGAAGTGTTCAAATATTAAGGAGACTTATTACATTAATATATAAAAACATAACTGTCATTTTGTGTGGATATTAATATGAGAATGTCTATGAATCAAAATGTCACATTACAGTAAATAAGTGAAATACAATACCTGTTTTGATTTCAAGTGCATTGAAAATGTTTATGGAGAGAAGAAGTTGAGTTCTTTAATTAGGCACTACTACTAGTGGGAACATTCTGTGGAATCATTGAGCGAACTGAGAGAAGCTCTAAGAGCAGGGGGAGAATTTAAGGAAGTGGAGTTGATAAGGAACTTTGCCGACATGGAGCAAAGTGTGGTGAAGGACCAATAGAAGTGACTGTGAAATGGGCTGAGGTGAAGAAGAAATATTTCAGGTCTCCAGGAAAAGGACTAAACTTTAACAGAAAGATTTTGGTGTTGTAGTACAGAAGTTTAGCTGTGTGACCTTGGAAAAGGCGCTTAATTATTTTAATTAATTAATTGATTGGTTAAATCTTTATTGCATTTCTTTTCCATTACCATTTGGTCCCCTTATCACCCACCCCGTCCCCAGCAATCACCCAACTGTTAATTATTTTAAATGTTGGTTTCTTGAGATAATCTTAAAAATGCAGAAAATCATAGTACTTACATGTCTTTCAGAAAGATTAAATTAAGTAATGTTTGCTTACTCTGCCTATAGATCAAGTTGAACCTGGAAATTAAATGTGTGGCAAGATACTGAATTCCTCTGGGTTCCATCCTTAGTTAAGAGGTGCCGTTGCAATTCCTGTTGAATTGTAGATCTCAATCAGAGGATTTTTACACATGATTATTTCCACATGCCTTCTTTCTTCCGAGAGCAGTTTTCCTAGATGAACGTCTTGTAGACAGCCCAGCCTGGAATGCTCTCAAGGACAGAGCAAGCAAGAATTATGCATAATGGCCACATTGAGTGAGACAAGTCCTGATCACTTCCTTGGTGGTAAGTGCTGTGTTACCACAGAGTAGGTCAGGATGAGGCTCTCCAGATGACCTGCTTGTGCTTTCTGGCGTAGTGGGCAAAGCACTAGGCATAGGTTTGGAAGGGAAAGCCTGCTTCTGCCACTTGCTAGCTATATGACTTTGAATAAGTTACTTAATATTTCTAAGCCCCCATTCATCAATTTGTAAAATATATTTAATAATACAAACCACATAAGGCTGTTGTGGAAATTAGATAACATGCCATTATCTTATTACGAAGTACCTAATATAACAGTACATAATATAATAGTACCCTCGCTATTATAAAGTACCTAACATAATGCCTGATATTCAACCAAATCTTACTAGATATTTCTGTTCTCTCCCTTCCTCCTGTGATTTAAATTTTAAGAAGTATTAAAGCAGTCTTTGGATTCTTCAGGGAAGAACAAGTAAAGCCAAAAAGGGGGCAGGGAGAGAGGAAAACTTCACCCTTAACTATCTAAGGGGAATAGGAAGCTCATCAAAAAACAATTCACAAAAGACAATCAATTATTCTCATTACACATTAAAAATTATAAATATTGCATATTTTGTAATCTTTAGATATCTAAAGCTGCCAAATAATGGGTGTATCACTTTTTAATGATTCTCAAAATCACGTCATAATTGGGAATGCTAACAGAGTCAAGTTAAATGGTGGAAAATCAGCTTTTCTTCCAACCCTGTAATTTTGTAAATGGTCAAGAAAGAGAGAGGAAGAGAAATGAAATTAATATATTACATGGGCATGGTAACACACCACATCATGAGTAATCAGGTCACATGATGTCATAGAACATTAGAAAGACATTACTGGAATCATTTAGATTTCTGCAGTGCCTCTTACCACAGAGCTGAAAGTGTCCATCCCATTGTATGCTTTCAAATGTTGGCTTTCTTCAAATTCAGGGCTGTTTGGGGACCTAACCTGAAGAGAGCAATCCTTTCAGATGGCTTTGCCATCTGCACCTTACTCCCTGTCTCATTTCCACTGATAGGGATTCACCTTTGCAAATAAACCTGCTGCAAAGCACATTGCTCTCCTTGTTGGTTAAGTGAGGGGCAGCAGGTAAGATTTATTTTTCAATTAATTAAATACTCTGTGAGTTTCTTAGACATATTTATGACAGGATCAAAAACTTTATTTCCAACATTTGGTAAGATATAATTTTTGTGGTGTCTGTATAATTACAGAAAAACGGTTTTTGAAAGCAGGGTGTTCTGGGGTTTTTTTGGACAATTTAATTCTCATGTCAAATCTTTGGGCATTGTGCAGTTTGAGGTAGTTGGTTTTCACTTTGCACCCTGGAAATCCCATCGATGGTCTCTTATGTTCAAATGAAGTGCTTCAAACTGGAATGAGCAAGTTCTTAGAAAAAAAGAACATGTGCAACATTGTGTGTTTATCACATAATTATAGAAAAGCACCTGAATTCCCCAGTGACTAGACTCTGCATTCATCATAGACAGTGGATGATAAACTCCTGCAGGAGAGGGTTTCTGGCCCTCTTTTCTTTCCATCCATTATGTAGAGTGCAAAAAGGTTTGTTCTATCAGAGTCTGTACCATTTGCAGTGAAATTGTTCTTATGTAGTTTTTTTAAAAGATTTTATTTACTTATTTTTAGAGAGAGGGGAAGGGAGGGAGAAAGAGAGGGAGAGAAACATCAATGGTGGTTGCCTCTTGTACGGCCCCAACTGGGGACCTGGCCTGAAACCCAGGCATGTGCCCTGACTGGGAATGGAACCAGTGACTTTTTGGTTTGCAGGCTGGCACTCAATCCACTGAGCCACACCAGCCAGGACCTTAAGTAATTTTTAATTGAATCTTAAAGAAATCTCATATAATCCCCTCTGATCTAACTTTAAAATGAAAGTAACATTGAAATGTGGAGTGCAAGTCTCCATTCTTTTATTCAGGTCACATTTTTTTAAAGGCATGCTCTATGTTAACTCTTCTTGTAGAGATTGACAGTTCATTGGTGAGTAGCCTACAAAAAGCTCGGGCCTGATAATGCCTACAAGTCAAAAGCATACTAGAAACTACAGCAGACTTGGAATTGTCTAAAGAAAACAGAGCTAATAATAGATGATACTTACCAAGGGCTTTTTTAATGTACTAGGCACTGTTTTAAATCTGTAATGGTTAATGCTTTTAATCCTAACAATAATCTTAAGTCAGGGTAATTATTTTCATTTTGCCTATGAAGAAACGGAGGCAGAGAGAAGTGAAGTCCTTGGCTAGTAATTGGTAGCTCTGGGATTTGAATCCAGAGAGTTCCAGGGTGTGTCATTTTAACCACTCATGATACAGCCTCAGAAATAGCAAATAATTTCAGGCAGCTCATTTTTCTTGTAGCTAGGTGAAAAAGAAAAATAGTCGGTTATATATATAGTTTTGTGTTTTGACAAGAGGAATAATATGCTGAGGCATTTTTTTTTTCCTGGAACAAATCTCAAGTCTGAGTTAATAGCTTGTGGTTGCATAAAATATATTATGTGACACACTGGACAATGGCTTTAACTCTAAAATAACAGGAGATACAGAAATGCTGTTTAACCGGATAGGTCTTTTTGTTTTACTTTATTTTTACTGTTTACATGATTACAGATGTCTCCATTTTCTCCCCCTTTGCCCACCAGCTCCCCTTCCCTCAGGCCATTACCACACTATTGTCTGTGACTGTGGGTTATGCATATATGTCCTTTGGCTACTCCCTTCACCTTCTTTCATCCAGATAGTTCTTATATTAACACTTCAGACAAGCTGATGGCAACACATCCAGGCTCTTTGCTCCTTGAGCTTACATAATACAGAGATGGTACTGGGACCGTCTAGATGTTGAGATAGCAAATAACAACCATTAGACTGTCTCTCAAATATCAGATGTCTTACAGTTTCACAGGTGCTGGGTTTCATTGAATTTTTAAGCAAACCTTCTCATAAATACCTTAATTACAGGTATTCTATATTTCCGATTACCATAGAACCAAGTAAGAGAGAGGCAAAGGGCACCTTCTCTGGGGAAAGTTAAAAAGGCTAACTCCCTTCAGTGTGGAAATCAGCAGTATCCTTTCATAATCGTTGTTGATTAGTCACTTGCTTTTTTCAACAAGCCTTTATAGATGGGGCCTTATGCTAGATGTTGTATGTACACAAATAAATATGACAATTGCAAAAAGCCTCCAGTATTATTGAAAGCCAACAATTATCCCCCCCCAATTTTACATTTTAACCTCTTACACTAGGTATTAGTTAAGAACTGAAGAGTTTTACATCACCACATGTGATGTTAAACGAGGGTTTCTCAGTCTCAGCACTAATGACACTTGGGCTGGATACTTCTTTGTTGTGGGTGTCGTCCCGCGCACTGTAGGGTATTTAGCAGCATTCCCGACCTCTACCAATAGGGTGTCTATGCTACCATGGCCTCCAGGTATGACAACCAGAAATGTCTTGGGGCATCATCCTTAGTTGAGAACCACTTATTTAACCTGAAAATATTTTAGAGCAAGTGTTCGTATGTTTATTTCAAAACAAAACAAAACAATTTGAACTGAGCCTTATATTTTGAGTTGCAAGATATCGGGCCCCATAAAATAACAGTTAAAATATGCATGTCTAGGGAACTAAAACAGTAATTTACTATTTAGGGTTATTTTAGGTTGACCATTTAAAAGGTTAGCAAATGCCAAAGCTTTTCTTCAGAGTGAAATTTTCTCCTGGGAATATAATTCCTTTCTCACCAATGATGGTTACCTTACAGGCCTGAAAATTTCTGAATTCTAACTATTAATACTGAATTATTCTTTAGGCCTCTCAATTAAAATGGATTCAGGGAGATATATAGATTAAGTCTCACACACCCAATACATGATTAGATCATCCATTAAATATATGTCCCTATTTTTCATAACTGGAAAGCATGTGTTTAAAGGCATAATAAGGTAGCATCCTGCTTATAATTTCTTTGTAACACATAGTGAATACTCATTGAATAATTGTTAGATATTTATTTATTTATTTATTTATTTTTAGAGACAGGAGAAGGAATGGAGAAAGAGAAGGACAGAAACATCGATGTGCGAGAGATACATCCATCAGTTGCCTCTCGCACGCCTCCAACTGGAGACCCGGCCTGCAACCCAGGCATGTGCCCTAACTGGGAATTGAACCAGCTACCCTTCAGTTTGCAGGCCAGCACTCAATCCACTGAGCCACACCATCCAGGGCTGGATAGTTATTTTTTATTTAATCACTCACTGCTAAACTTTTTCTTAGAAAGATTGAAGGTAGGTTTCAAAAAACATACAATATAATCAGTTAATGGAGTAGCCAAAAAACTTACATGCATGACCCATGGACATGAACAATGGTGTGAGGATTTTGTCTGAGGGAATGGGGAGTGCTGGGAGGAGGAGGGCAAGGGAGGAAACTTGGGACAACTGTAATAGCATAATCAATGAAATAAAATTAAAAAAGAAAATAAGTGAGTTAATCACTTATTTTCCCTTTAAAAAGGGAAAGCAGGGTTATGAAAAATGAGTTGAACTGTGGGTATAAGGTCAGCACTCAAATTCATGTTCTCTTAGTTGCCAAGGTTAGGCAACAAATTTGACTTTTAACAGACATGGCAAAGAGGAAACCATAATGAGTTACATGATTCAAGGTCTCAATGACAAATTAGTTGCTCCAGAGAAGTTCAGCTATTTGTGGTACTGAGCCAGGAGAAGTTTTACCTGGGCGGTTTCCTAAAGAAGATTCTACTAAAGGAGAGTGGTGTCATGAGCCACAGCTTCAATTACATCAAAAAATTATAGATACAATAATGAGCTGTAAAAGGCAGTGTCTTATAAAGGCTATCAATATGTGGTGATGGTGTAATGTCAAAGTTCAGTTTAGTAAAAGATTATAAATAGGGCATTAAAACAACGAGGTGTTAAATCTACTGGCGTGGATGAATCCAAGGGCAGATAAGGAGCAGAGGACTGCAAGTACTGCATCATGTCAGGAATTCTCTATTACTAACACTTATTTCAACTGATCTTTGCTAAGGTGTGAGTGGCTATGAGTTACAAGTTACATTTGCTAAGAAGTACTCAGGTCCTGACTGGGTGGCTCATTTGGTTGGAGTGTTGTCCTGTACATCAAAAGGTTGTGGGTTCAATTCCCAGTCAGGGCACATACCTAAGTTGAGGGTTCGATCTCCAGTCTGGGTGCGTATGGCAGGCAGCCAATTGATGTTTCTCCCTCACATTGATGTTCCTCTCTCTCCCTTTTCCTCTCTCCCTACAACCAATAAACACATCCTTGGGTGAGGATTAAAAAAAAAGATTAAGAAGTACTCGGAATGTGGATCCTTTATGCTACCAGTTGTTTTAACAGTCATATTCTTAACAGTTAAGCATGTTGGGAAGATTAATAGCCTCCTTCAAAATTTAAGTGGCCTCCCAAGGCAGTGTGCCTGAATAGAAATCCATCTCAATTCTGCTTGGTATTTGGCTAATGCAGGCCCCTTGGAATGGGAAAAAAATTCTCTTTTAAAAAATAACCAAAAACCAGAAAAAAATAACCAAAAATAAATAAATAAAAGAGCTTTCGGCTTTAAAAGTTACCATAATTTAAACCTGAACAACTTTAAAGAGGATATAACTAGAAACAATAATTTTTCCCCCAAAATAATATTCCTAAAGCATTGACAAAATATGTACTTTTGAGCTATGGATCTTTTCAATAGATGTTTTCTATGTATCTTTCTTTTTTTCTTCCTGGTATGTCTTACAATATGAACTTGTGTGGAACATTTAAAGTGCCCACAAATTCTTAGCTACTTCCCCCCACTGAAACATGATGTCAAAGTCCCCTCTTGTGTCTGGTTGGGCCTTCAAGTCTGGCTTGACTGATAGAAGACTTCAAAAGTGACATTCTCAGGCACCTAAGATTAGGTCATAGGAAGCATTGCAGCTTCCACCTGGGAGGGCTCCTTTGGAACACTTTGGTATCCCTGAGCTACCATATGTACAGGTCCCACTACCTTCAGACTCCATGCTGGAGAGGCCATGTATAGGTGACCCAGCTGCAACTGACTGTGTGATCTTCCAGCCATCTCATCTGAAGCACCAGACTGAGAGTGGAGATGTCTAGGACTCTTCAGAGTAGCCTACTCTGTCAATAACCCATGGAAAGGGACAGTTGTTCAATGGAACTCTGAGTCGTGACCCACAAAGGTGAGATACCATTGATTGTAGTTACACCACTAAGTTTTGAGGGAGTTAACAATAGATAACAGGAACAACTTGTGTGTATGTGTGTATGGCCTGTCCAGAAGGTATCCAGCCATGTTATATGAAAAATAGACATTTATTGAGCAAGATACAAGATACAAGAGACATTATACATAGGACAATGATGCCTCAGTCCCCTTCAAAGTAGGCACCTTGGGACCTCACACAGTTCTCCCAATCACCATCAACTGCCCTGTCGTATTTTCTTGAATCTCATCGATGGTCTGAAATCTCTTCCCTCTCAAAGGTGATTTTAGTTTTGGGAAAAGCCAGAAGTCACAGGTCACCAAACCTGGACTGTAGGGGGGCTGAGTCACCTGGGTGATTTGATATTTTGCCAGAAAACTCTGTATAAGATGTAATGCATGAATGGGCATGTTGTTGTGATGAAGCTGCCAATCACTAGTTGCCCATCTGAATAGTTGAATCAAATGAATGTTCAAGATTAATGCAAAATTTGATGCAGATTCATTGCTTTACTTGCTCAGTAATTTTGAATGTGACGGCCACACAGTACACTTGCTTACTCAGCCATGTCTACTGCCCGCACTGACTAGTACTGTGAAGGCATCATTGTTCACACATGTGCATTCCAGTCCACTCTCCTTGGCTGCCAGGTTACATCGATGTCGTGCAAACTGTTCTTGTTATATTAACAATGGCCGGACTGTTTCCAGACAGATGGTGTGTGTGCATGTGTGTCTACACCACATACATACATATACTTTTACATGTACTGGAATTGACTGGTTATATATCTATAAACCAGTTAAATTCTAAGAGGTGGCATATCCAAAAAAATAACAGTTTTGAAATATTGATGTCCTTTTTTAAAAAAGAATTAGAGAAGATCCATGTTCTCCTTTGATGGTTCCTTTTGATTCATACTCAGGGCTTTGTTTGATAAAAGTCCTTCCCTCCCACCCTCCCTTGTTTCTTAATTAGCTCTTCATTAAGAATTTCTTTCTCTCCTCCCTTCCTTCCTTCCTCCCTTCCTTCCTCCCTTCCTTCCTTCCTTCCTTCCTTCCTTCCTTCCTTCCTTCTTTTTTTGTTAGGTCATGCTTAGAAAAAGTAAATTACTATAAATCTGACTCTCGCTGTGGCTTTATAATGAATACCATGGATATATATGATGATCACCTTTACATAAGCAAACCTAAAGGTAGTCTTATTATAAACATTTTAAAGAACTCAAAAATATTCATTATTTTTCATGCATTAAAAAATTTGGTGATGGGATTGTTTTCATTCCATACAAGTAGCAGACTACACTCATGATAAATTCTACTTCAAAGTGATTGTGAGAATTAGAAATAGCAATTGTCTGGCTGATATTTTTCTTCATATTAGTTTTATATGTATAATAATGTTCATTTGTGTGATGCTCCATCTAGGGAAGTCATTTTCTGTCACCTTTTTTCCAAATAGGTTTTCAGTGTCTTGCTCTGTCTCTTCTCCTTCTGGCACCTCCATGATGTGAGTGTTGGTGTGCTTGAAGGTGTCCCAGAGGCTCCTTCCACTATCTTCATTATTTTTGGGTTCTTTTTTCTTTTTGCTGTTCTGATGGGTGATTTTTGCTTTCTTACATTCCAAAACACTGATATGGTTGTTAGACTCATCTACTCTGCTGTTGATTCCTTGTAAATTATTCTTTATTTCATTAGTGTATTCTTTATTTCTGACTGGCCCTTTTTTATGCTGTTGAAGTTCTCACTAAGGTCATTGAGCATCCTTATAACCAGTGTTTTGAACTCTGCATCTAGTAGATTGCTTGTCTCCATTTTATTTAATTTTTTTGAGTTTTGTACCGTTCTTTCATTGGGACATATTTCTTTGTCTCCTCATTATACAGCAGCCTCCCTGTATCTGTTTATATGTATTAGGTAGTGCTGCTATGTCTCCTGGGCTTTGCAGAATAGACTAATGTAGTAGGCGTTCTTTGGGTTCCAGTGGCACAACCTCCCCAATCATCCGAGCTGGGCTCTCGAGGTGTGCCCTGCCATGTGGACTGTGTACCTACTCTTCTTGTAGTTGAGCCTTGAATGCTGTTGTCACATCATTGAGAGGGGTTTACCCACAAGCCAATCAACTGTAAGGATTGGCTGTGACCACTGAGGATCAGCTGTGCAGGGGCCCACATCACAGAGTAGGACTTAAGTTCAGCAGGGCTCTGGTACTTAGTGAATCTATCCCTTAAATGTGTCACCTCTAGTGGTGGTTGGGTGGTGCTGCTTCAACATGGACTGGAGCTGTCCACTGGGTTCTCTTGCTCTGGGGCCTCCCAGGAGGTAGAGGACAAGGCTAGCCTCTGCCTGTGTTCTGCTGGGGGCCATCTGGCATGAGCTATAATCTGCAGACGGCTACAACTTGGAGGTGCTCAGGCAAGGCCAATCTACATACCAAGGCCAGCTGATGCTAATGCCAGGCCTAGGGCCACTTAGTGTGCGTTACTGGGCATGCTAAGGCCAGGTGCTGCTTGTTTGAGATATTTTAGATAAGTCTGAAGCATGAGGCAGGAAAGGCCATTTGTATGGAAAAGTCCCTGGAAATGGCTTGGGTAAGCCTACAAGTTGTGTGGGGTAGAGCCACAAGGAATCACCAGGATGGAGTGAACTGTGTGAGCCAGGTTGATGGAGTCTCATATATGGCACCCTCCTGGTAGCTCTGTGTGGGGGAGGGCTCAGAAAAGGAACAATGGTCTCTGCCAGCACTTCTGTATGAGAGAAAGTGGCCTGCCAGCTCTCTCCCTGATGCAGGACTATCTAGTTCATTTTTATATGTCTCTGGTGCCTTTCAAGCTGCTGCCCCAACACTGGAGCTCAGAAGGAGTGAGTCCAAGTAAGTCCATGGGTGGGCCCTTTATGAGGGATGCCTGGGACTCTAGAAGCCATCCATCTCACTCAGCCACAATCCCCGCTGATTTTCACAGCCAGAAGTTATGGGGACCTCTCTTCCTGGCACTGGAACTGTGGGCTGGGAGGCCTGGTGTGGGCTGGGACCCCTCGCTCCTCAGGGGGGACCTCTACAGCCAAATGCCTCCTGATTTACATCTGCCACACATGGGTGCAGGACCAGCCCATTCCACGTCTCCTTCCCCACCCCTTTCTACTAGACTTGATGTGGTTTCTTCCTTAATTCCCTAGTTGTAGGACTTCCATTCAGCCAGATTCCAGATGGTTGTGAATGATGGTTATTTTGTACTTGTAATTTTGATGTGGTTGTTGGAGGAGCTAAGTACTATGTTTACCTATTCTGCCATCTTGACTGAAAGAGCTAATCTATTTAAAAATACATTATCAGAGTTTTAAAGAAAGTTATCTGTATGACTATGATTTTTTCCTAATGAAGAGCAGCGTCTCTAAATTATTTGCTTTGACACATTTCTAAATGTTTAAAACTTAAAGTTTCACTCTCATGAAAATATGTTCTCCTTTTGAAATGTTTAAAGTTGTAGAAAATTATATTTAATTTTGGCACAACTCAGAAATCACTGGCTCCTATGTGTATTGCATTGTTAGTATATCTAACAATCAAGTGTTAAAGGGAACAGCAGAGGAAAAAATCTCAAATCCATAACATCACATATGACATAGTCATAGTTAAGACTAACCTTGAATCACATAGTTTATGTTCCCTGAATTAATTAACAGTACTAGTGCCTATTTTTTCAAAATCTAAACTGTAATACTAAGTGCCTAAGATGCACAGTAACAGTGCTCGGCATCCAAGATAAATACATCTAAGTGAATATAAATTCACTACTAAATTGATGCTTTCAACACATATTTTATGAATATTTACTACTATATGCAAGGTACTATCCTAAGCATTATAGGGGCATTCAAACTCCAGTGATACACAGATTTAGGAAAGGAAGACTGAACTGAAACCCTTGCCCGTGTTCATATTTACCGAGAGTCGTGGAATCTCACAGTGTACTAAAAGGGTGATAAAGGTACATTCACTTTGATGTGACTGCCTAATGGACAGTTTGCAAATGTTGCTTGGAAAGGCCAGATTTATTAGACCATTAACATTATAATCGTTAGATTAATCGTGATCTTGTAGGGATTTTTGGAATTCTAACCATTTAATTATTATCCCGAGTCCAGTATGTTATCCATCGAAGTGGTCGAGGAACCTATATTTTAACTCAATATGGACTATATGGACATATAGTCCATATGTTTGGACTATAATAATTTTCTAACTTCATCTAAATATTAGTTTTAGTAGCTAATAGTATGCCTTTAGTTGACCTCTTAAGCTGAATTACAAGTACTAATTTTTAGACATGGTACTTTTGTAATGAGTATTAGAAATGAGGGAATTTTTTGTTCATTGGCTGTAGAAATCATTGTGGTTAATTGGCATGTTTTCATGAATAGAGGTATTTTTTCAAGATAGCTTATTCCAGCAGAGTGTAGGGACCTAAAAATAGAATGTTTTAAAGGCTTAGAGACTATTGGAACCCTGGAATCTAAATTTGTCTCACTGGTACAAACAGGTAATATCAATTTGTAATTATATTTTTTGAAATATGTCAAATCAAAATATGTAGACAATTATATATTTTTTCTTATAGAATAGTAGTATGATATTCTAAAAGTCACTTCCCAATAGAAATGACTTCATTTAAAATTAAGAGTTAATTTTACAAGTAAGATAACCTAACCTTATATTCTCTTTGGTAACAGTCACACAATAAATTTCTTGTCTTGCTTAGTTTGAGGAACTTTGGGGATTAGTTTTTGTGCTTTTAAAACCAAGCATGTCTAACTAAGAATACAATCCATGTGTTCATTGCTAATAGCTGAGTAAGACAGTAACTTTCCAGGAGTTTATGTTGCTGCCAGTAAATCTTCTCCTGTAACCAGACACCGTGATTTGGACTCAAAAGGAAATTTACTTGTAACATGTGGGAATTCATGTTCAAATCTATCATCACGTCTGTTATTGGTGTTATATTTGTGTTCTGTGTCCTCTGGTGAACTGAAATAGCTTCGTCATTCTGTGTGAAATGAACAATGAGATGTCTACTCAAAATCTTTTTTTTTTTTGCCAGAAAACAGATAAAGGGGCACAAAAAAGATGAGCAGACCTTTTCATTCAACTACATAATCCAGTTTCCCTCCTACCTCTAGAAAAGCACTGCTTTTCTTTTTCTTTCATTTCTCCCTTCTGGCTTCCAAAATGGTTTTAGCTTTTCTAACTCTTAGTGTCTGCAACACTAAGGGCTCCAACCTTGCCCCTCTCTCTCCAGGATCACCTCAGGTCTGTCACTTATTCCTCCCTCTCATCACTCTGCTAGCCTGTTATTTCTGGTATACATGATAAATGTCTGGTATAGACCTCACCCTTAGCTCAAACAAACCCTCTATGAAACTATCTTGCAAACTTCGGGGAAACTGGCTTTGTTTCCTACTGCCTTGCCCCCACTCAGTCATCACATCTGCATTATCAGAGCACACAGATTCTAAAATATTGGAGTAGCTCTCTTTCATCCTCTCCTCGTCCGCTGCGGAAGGCTGATATAGAATTCTGCCATGTTTTCATAGAAAGTGTTTCTCTTTTCTATTTCTATTCCCTCACCCCTAGTCTTGTTCCTTTAATATTCTTGTAACCCTAACAACAAAGAATACTTTCACCTCAGTATACCATTTGTTTCTCTGTAAATAAATTCTCCCCCAAAATAAAACATTGAACTGCTTTCTGAAAAAAGATTTCTCAGTGGTCCTCTGCCCTTAGTCTGTCTACAATTTCTAGCAGCCAAAGCAATTTCCTTGATGGCAAATTGTTATTATTCCAATGTATCAGAATCTCTTCCAGAATCAACTTCAGGTCCAGTGCCCTCTGTTAATAGTTGATACTGTCACAAGTGGGCACAAGTAACCAGGTTCTTGGTGATCATGAACAATGAGTTAAAGTGAACACACAGAGAGTTTATGAGAGAGAGGGAGAGAGAGAGACAGAGAGAGATTGATTGATTTATTAAACAATAGTACACTCCACAGAACACAGGAGTGGTTCAACTCAGAGCAGAGATTGACCCTCAGTGGCTGGAGGGATTCTGTTCTATTCTTATAGGCAGGATATTTCCTAGCTAGTTTTGGTAGGCTTTTATTGTGCATGTACATGTACTTATATTACTTTTAAGCTACAGCACATGTGGTCTCCCATGATTTTCCTTGATTGCCCACGGAGGGAGGGGGTCCCACAATGCTAATTTATTATAATGCTATTATAATGAAGTAGGGGTCATGTAGCTTCTTCTGCACAGGTGCAGTCATGATCCACCATGATTTAGTGCTTTTCCAGAAAGTAGAGGCAACCGGTCTTAGAACAGGGTCTCTGTCCTGCATCAGTGTCCTTTGTCCTAGTCCTGAGGCACCTCTGGAGTTTTCTCATTCCTGAAGAACCTGTCTTAGGAATAGGGTCTCTGTTCTGTATCGATTTCCATTGTCTTAGTCCTGGGTCACCTCCAAAGTTTCCTCATTCCTGACTATCTCCTGCTTCAGTGCCATTTTAATCAAGAAAGTGTAGAAAGTCATTTGGTGAAGGGAGGAATATGATAGGTAAGTGGAGAAGAAAAGAGAGACGAAGGAAAGGAGTTTCATATAAACTCACCCAAGTCTGCTCAACTCCAAATCAGCCAAAGCAAATTATATAAAGAAAGGAGTTTCTTAAATATTAGATGAATTTCTAATAAGCTTTTAATGCTCCTCTCATTCCTCTCTCATTCTTCCTGCTTTTCACTGCAACAGTTTCTTCTACTGGCCACTCCCTAGCTGTTGTTTTCCCTGAAGTTCTATTTTTAGCTCACTGATCTTATTTTTCCTGTTGATTCTGGTCGATTTCATCAACTCTTGATTTCAGCCACTGTCGCTATGCTCAAGATTCAGATCTACATCTCTATGAACCCTGAACTTCAGATTAATTAAAAACCTTATTCATCTTTTCCTCCTAGAACTGCTCTTGCTCCTCCTGCATTATTGGTCCCAGTTTGTGGAACCAACGCTAATGATTATACAAACTGGAAATACAGGAGTCGCTTTTCACTTCTTCCTTCCCATTATGCCTGACTCTCAAGCAATTCCCAAGTCCTGCTGATTTTTACTTGCTAATTTTTTCTCAGATCAGTCACCATCTTCCCATTCTTTACATGGCTCTAGTCCTTATCCTCTATTACCTTGACCTACCCTTGGGAACAGTTTGTCAACTATAGGACAACTTTGGTTCTTCTTATCCTAAGTGTCTATCCATATAGCTCCCAGAGTGGTCTACCTAAACCATAAAATGCTCCATTGTTCCTGCCCTTAAAAATTTCAGTGGTGCCCCACTGCCTATAGGACAAAATCCAAATTATTACTATGATACACAAACCTAAAAGATCCTTCACAATGCAGGTTCTACTCAAATACCTTTACTTTCTTATTCCCCACCATTTAATGCTCTGTACTTGTGGTCTCAGTAACATAGAAATCCTTTGTACGCAGTCCTCAAGCATGCTTCCTGACTGTGTACTTTTAATTATCCTGTTTCATTTCCCTAGAATGCTTTTCACTATCTCATGCTGTCTTATTCTTTAATACTTAGCTCAGGCACCAGTCTCCTTTTTCAATAAGTCTTAATTGCTATACCTATTACCTATTGTTGTGAAACAATATCATCACAAACTTAGTGGCTTAAAAACTTGCATTTATGTTTTTATTTTTGTTATTTTATTATCATTATTACTTACGGTTTCTGTGGGTCAAGTGTCCAGGTATTGCGTAGCTGAATCCTGCTTCAGTATCTCTCATGAGACTTCAACCGAGGTGTAAGACAGGGCTGAGGTTTCATCTCAATACTCATATAGGTTGGGAAGTACCTTCTTCCCAACTTACATGATATTGGCAAGATTCAGTTCATTGAGGCCTTTTAGAGAGTGGGCCCATTTAGTTTTCAGTTGTTGGCTGGAGGCTGCCCTTAGTTCCTAGATTGCTGTTGGTAAGAGGCAGCCCTTAGTTCCTTACTATATGGGTCTCTCTAACATGGCTTTTTTCTTTGTTGAAGTATGCAAACTGAGGATGCAATAGAGAGACTACTAAGAAAGGTGGAAGCCACAATCTGATGTAATATACCATATTTTTCGGACTATAAGATGCACCCCCCAAACTTGGGAGGAAAATGGGGGTGCATCTTATAGTCAGAATGTAGCTTACTTGGCTCACTGTGGGGGGAGGGACGGTGGTGGGGCGGGGTCACAGGAGGCAGGAGCAGGATCCCCACTGCAGGAAGCCAGAGGCAGCAGGAGTGGGGCAATGCTGCGGGCCCTGGGCTGGGAGGTGGGGGTGTCCCGGCAGTGTGAAGCAAGGGAGGCAGGAGTGGAGTTCCCACTGCAGCATACTATAGTGCTAGGGAGGAGGGTACAGGGGGTGCAGGCACGTTAGGAAAAGAAAGCCTCCATCACGTGACTGGTGTATCTCCCATTAACATTAACATAGGCAAATTCCACTGCAGGGGCACCTGTCAATGTGGCCCTGCAGCTGTTGCAAAATTACAACTCCCATCATGCTTGGACAGGTTGGGATGATGGGAGCTGTAATTTGGAAATAGCTGCAGAGCCACACAGATTGTGCAAAACTGCTGTCCCCATACAAGAGTGTTGTACAACCTATGGCCCTCCAGCAGCAGATCTCCCCCATAACAGTGTGAGCAGCAGATCCCCCCATAACAGTGTGAGCAGCAGATCCCCCCATAACAGTGCGTCATCCACTGATGTTCTCGGCTACAGCGCCCCCATAACTGTGAAGGACACGGTGCTGATAGTTCTGTCATTACTGTATTTTGTTGTAGAAAGATCTGATAGCGTACAGTAGTCTCCTGCTGAATCTGCTGTAATTGTGGAAAGACGTCAAAGCAGAAAAGGGTTTCTGCTTTAAAGGATGTTATGAAGTATTTTACCACATTTTTTGCTTCAAAATTTTTTTTCCTATTTTCCTCCTCTAAAATCTAGGTGTGTCTAGTAGTGTGAAAAATACGATAATCATGAAAGTGATATCCCATCGCTTTTGCCATATTCTGTTAGAAGCAACTCACAGATCCCAGTCATACCCAAAGGGAGAGGATTACACAAAGATGAATACCAAAGGCAAGAATAATCATTTTTTAAATCTGTTCACCACACCTGCCCCTTTCACTCCTGTTTCTCCCATCTCTGGATTAGAGACTGCCTCTCTGTGCTTTTGAATTACTTTACCTCACCCAATTATTTAATATCTCAATCATATTATTTTATATATTTTTCCTTGCTGGCATATAAACTCCGTAAGGGCAAAAATAGTCTATCTTTGTCACTTCTCTAATTTACTTCACGTGTAGTAAACTTTTATTGACTGACAATTCGTTCATGAGACTGTGAATTAATTACTTCTATCTCCAATGCTTAGGGCATTGGCTAGTACATGGTAATATTCAATCAAAGTTTGTCTGTCAAATGACTGCTGTCGAAAAATGCTGCTATCACTGAGATAATTCAGGAGGATTATATTCAATGAAAATGGATTTCGCTGTTTATTTAACACTCATAGGCATTCCTTAAATATAAGTAAGCAGAGTTACAAATATTCACACTTAGAATAACACAAAGAGCGTTAGAATGTGTGGGCAGAAATGACTATCCCAGAGAGCAAGGGCCGTTCTGTGAGTACCGTGTGTTTCCTACCTCTCTAACAGAGACACAAGATGTTCTGGGTGATGGTGAGGGAAGCTATGTACCTTAAATCACTGTCTTAACTTGTATACCAGGACCCAAAAGCCATGCCTTGTGAAGAAAAAAAAAAAAGTAAAGTGTTTTTGGCATTCTTCCGTTTCTTTCTTCCTTACCAGACAGCACAGCGGTTGCTAAAGAACTCCCATTTCTGGAGTGGTTGTATTCCCTTCTCCCTGCCTATAAATTCAGGAATGTGCTTTCCTATAGAAATAGTAGCATAAATTTTAATTGGCTTTCTTTGCCAGTCCACATGTAGGTCTGACTCCTTAAATGGCTGAAATATTATTGTCTTTTTGCAATCAAAGTTCTAGAATGCGGTATTTGGAAAATACATTTACACTATTATATTCTAGTTTCCTTATAGATGAAATAGATTTCTGTGAGTTAGCTCAGGGGCCTGAGCAATAATTGTAAACTTCTATCTGAAACATGATTCTCCATGATGTTCATTAAATTGTATAATAAAATGTTCTGAAACCATTCCCACGTGCCAAATAAGAGATGCATGTTGCGGTCATAGTCCTCAAGAGATGACAGTGCCAAAATGGGAAGCATCTGTGTAAATGATCGTTGTTATTTAATGTGGGGTTTGTGTTAAAAGAGTGGTTAGCATATACCCTGGGATGCCAAGGAGGGGGGTCTGCCTGATAGAGAACCCAAAGAATTTGCAGGCGTTTATCACAAGTCAAAAAGTGTAGAGGGCTCCTAAGCCACAGGGACAGCACCTGCAAAGACACAAAGTTCTGAGGGGCACAGTGCCATTTAGGAATGACCAGAAGAAGTCCATTGGAGATAGATGATGAGAAGTTATGGGAGTTGTAGGAAATGGTTGCCAGAGCCTTGATGGAAAGGTAGTATGATAAGGAGTTTGAAATATGTCTAGAGAGATATAGTGATGTTTATGCAGGAGAATAACTGGATTTGATCTGTTTTGTAGGAACTCTGGGGCAGCAATATTCAATTGAGAAGGCTTGTGAAAATGCCCAAGTGAGAGACACTGATGGTCTCATTTATGCAATGGTGGCAGAGTTGCAAAGTAGGATGTTCATGTAGGAGACAACACTGAAGTACAAGTAACAGGATTTGATGGCCAGTTGGCAAGGTAGTGGAAGAAGGCAGGGTGTGGAATGGTGCTGAATGAAATGGGAAGAGAGAAGAGCAAATTGCAAAGATTTGTGTTTGAGGAGCTTGGGAAATTATTGCCATGGAATATGAGAGAATGAACTGATTTGGAGTGATGGACAATGAGTAAGTGATGTTTGAAGTGCAATTACAGTTTTAAAACTCAGGAGCCTACATCATTTCCTGAAAATCTCTTCCAAACACCAGTCTCTCTTTCTACTTGTTCAGTTTCTTGGGGCCCAAAGGAGAGATTGCTTTTCTTCTTGCTCTCTAATGTACTTTCTAGACAATAGACCACAATCTCAATTCAGCATTCCTTTGAAATCCAAGCCAGGCAGAATGACCATCCCTGCCTTGAACCTCTCTCTGCTCCATGCAGACAGTTTTATTTCACTTGCTTGTTTTAATGAAAACTTGTCAAGATCTGTATCTTGTGTGATGTATGATTTTGGCACCTAGAATAAATGGATAAATGAATAAATAAATGAAATCTCTTCTTTCTGAACTCCAGGGTTTGCCATCTTTTCCCTAGGCTTTTAACTCTATATCAGTTAGAATTCAACTAGGGAAGTAGAAACATTAGCAAATATAGATATATAATATATAGATATTTAAAGGATTAATTACAGGGCATTGACTTGTAGGGGCTGGATAAATAGTACTGTCTGGTGCTGGCCTGAAGTTCACAGGGCAGGCGGGCAGGAAGAAACCACCAGCAGGCTGGAACTCCACAATGATGAGCTGGAACCTTGTAAGGATGGACTGAAATATGCGTTTGTTCTTGCTGCCTCTATCTTAGTGATGTGGGTGACCTGCAGAAGCTGAGGCACTTCCTCACAGGACCGAACACATGCATACCTGATCCAGCCAGTGCTTCACATCAGCGAGGTCAGTCCGTAGATTGGCGAAGTGTGTACGCTACAAAACGGCTGCTGCCTCCATTCCATCTTCCAAAACCTCCCCTACTGGCTTGGAAAGCCTTCTTATCCTGTCTGGCCATTGTGTTCTACAATTGCATTATTCTTCAAAAACAACAAAAGAGGCCCCTTGCCCTTCAATCACACTTACTTGGTCAAATCTAATCTTGGGTAAGCCTCAGAAAGCTTAGCTCTCCTGGAGAGAGCAACATCATTGTGTCAACAGATGCTCCTGAATATGTATGCTCTCCCATCTCCACTGACTCTTCACTGCTCACTTCCCAGTCTTTTATTATGCCACAGTGATGACATGCTACTGTGTTGTTTTCCTGTCTCATGCTTCTCAAGCTCTCAAATTCATCTTCAACCTTCTCTCAGACTATAAACTCACCTTTTCTATCTCAGAGAATTTAGGAAATAAAATCATGTGAAATCTCTGAATTTCCTTTTCCTGCCCTGTGGCCTTATAGAAAAAGTATCCTGGGTCCTTTCCTGGGTGGTTACCTTCCTAGAACTGGTCATAGGACCTTGTTACATCAATGGTCTCTTCTTACTTTTGAATCTTTATTGTCTTCCTCTTCATTAAACTTACAAACATGTTCACATCATCTGTTTCCTTAAAAATGTGTCTTGAGTCCTACCCCTCCCCCATGCTTCAAACCAGCTTCCACCACAGTTACTCTGTAAAAAGTCCTAAAAACCACTCTCAGCAAATCTAGCAGCCCCTTCTCTGTTGTCATCTTCCCTTGCCTTTCTGCTGCATGTGGCCAAGTTTACCTCTTGATAGTACAATTTTTAATCACTCCATAATCTTTGCTAGCTCCTCCTTCTTTACCCAGCCCCTATATGTAGGCTTCTCTCAAGATTTTTAGCTTGGCCAACTTATTCTAAGCTATTCCTTCTGTGTTTTTTTTAAGAATTCATTTTGCTCCCTTATGAGAAACTAGAATAGTTTTGTACAAAAGAGATATAATGTAAGTCACAAGTTCAATTTTAATTTTCCTAGTAGCCACCTTATAAAAAAGGAAACAAATTAATTTTAATATGCTTTAACTCACTATACCTATAATCTTTTTATTTTAACATGTAATTAATTTAAATTATTAATGAAATTTTTATAAATATATTGGAGTAACATTGGTTAATAACATAATTTTCAGGTATAAAATTATAATTTGACATTTGCATACTTTATTAGACTCCCCACCTGAAGTTTAATTCCCTTCCATTACCATATATTTGGCCCACCTTGCCCTCCCCACACCCTCTTTCCCCTTAATAAAATATTTTACATCCTTTTTTTTTCTTGTCTTCACTATCTAGTGTGTGCTTTACAGTTAGAGCACAAATCATTGGACTAGTCCCATTTCAAAAGCTCAGTCATCTCATGAGGCTAGGAACCACTGTTTTGGACATCCCACCTCTGGAATCTATGAACCAGTCCTGAATTTTGAGTTGCAGGGCTGGAATTCCAACTTCTACTCACATTAGGCATCCTACCTGTACAATCTCTCATTCACAGTAGGGGCACTTACCTGTAAAAACACAGAGCACAGATTTTGCTTTGTTGCCCACGCATCTTTATGATGCTCTCCAGCCCAATGAAAGGTGGCATGATGAGCATAAGTCTTGATGTCATAAAATTAGATTTCAAGTCTAGCTTCACTGCTGACTCATATATGATTGGGGGCAATTACTTAACCTATATGAGATTCTGTTCCTCGTTTGAAGCAGGGGGCAGCAATTTTTACCTTTTGGGCTTATCATAGTAAGATGTTATTATTCCTCCACAGTGCATTACCGATAGAAATTGCACAACAAATGATAACTAGGTCATTAACGTGATATTCACGGTTCTGCATACTCTAATTCTAATATACCTTTCCAGTTTTATAGCCTACTCTCAGATCTAGCCATATACCTGTAGTCTCATGCATCTAAGCTTTTATTTCTTCATTCTTCAAAAACAAATTCTACTGTAAGCTAGGCCCCATGACTAAAACTTTCCTTAAGGAGTTCATTTATTAATTTATTTGTTCATTCGAGATAAGTTGATGAAGCTTAGACTTTAGGCTCCCTACGTTTTAGATGCTTGAGATAAATTACTGAATAAAACAGATAAAATATTTGCTCTTGAGGTTTTGTCTTTTATTTGAGAAAATAAAAAATAAATAGCTAAATATAATCAAGTAGAAAATTACATAACATGGTGCAAGTGTATCACTGCCATGGTGAGGAAAACAGAACAGGATAAGTGACATCAGGAGTGGAGGAGGTCTGTTCCCCACTGTAAGTCCCTGGGTGCAACAGTTTCTCTTGGGTGTCCTCAAATGGTGAGTAATTAGTACTTTGAACATAATAAGCACTAAATAAAGAGCAACTGAATTCAGTGGGAATGTGTGGAGAAATGATATCTAATTTCACTCTAAATAATTTAGATGAGCTTTATGAACACCTTTTATTTTAAGTGGGAGCCCCCATGATATTCTCTAATGGAATTTTTGAAACAGGCATTCTAATGGATACCTCTGTTTCCCCAAAGTTTTAGTTCTTCAGATGGGGTGCAGTGAATTAACTATAGGAATGGGGTGTGGATCCTGTGCTGATTTGAATTGAGCACTCATGTAACTATGAATAGTTATAGCTCCATGTTATATTATATTAAGTATTATGCAAAAATGGGGGCTTGTGCTCCAAAAATTGTGGAGTTTTTGGAGTAAGCAAAGTCAAGCATCCTTAAAGATGTGAATGCATCAGACTCTCCAAGAAGACTAGTGCACAAAATATGCAGCATTTTTCAACCTTAGTTAACCACAAAACTCCTGACATAAGGAAGGTGAATGTACATTTGGAAATGATGGTCGAGAAAACAAATGCTAATGCAGTTAGAAGATCTTAGACTGCACAAATAAGAAGGTCATATAATTTCATTGTGTATTCATTATCTTTCCCCACATACGTTATCTTGGACCCGTCTCCCAAGGGAGCTGGAGAAACTAAGGGGAAATCCTGCATAAAAGGGAGTAATAGCTATGTTCTCCTTTTGGGGGAAGATCTTTTGAAATCTTTAGTAACATAATGTACCATAAGAAAGAAAATTAAAAATGAAAACTTCGATTAAATACGCACTTAACATTTTCTAGCAAAATAAAGAACTTTGTCATCCCTGAAGTGACTAATTTAGACTTTTCAACTTAAGGAATCATTTGGTTACCTTCCCAGAGATATTATGAGAGAGATAATTTTAGTTACATTGATGCATTTTTGAGATGCTTTATATGGGGATCACGATCGATACCTATGAAGTAAGGTTTTTAGAAACATTTTATGGGTTTGGAAATTTTATTATAAAAAGTAAATAATAGTGCAAAGTCTGTGAAACTCAACAAAATAAATTGTGCTTTTCCATGAATACAGGACCACTAACTTGTCTATTTAAATTATATGCATTTTACTATAAAAATCTACACCAAAGGATAAAACTAAAGTTTATTTCTGTTCTTCATGTAAACAACAAAAAATTCAACTATTAACATGCCATTCTCAAAGTAGAACTCAGCATTCCTTCCACATACTAATTGTAGCCTTCCTGCAGCAAACAATTTTTAAACACAGCATCTAAATTCAGGATAATTGGACATTAACAAAAAAAGGAAAAAAGAGGAAAACCTTATTCAGAAATGCTTCATAAGTTAAAAGGATTGAAATTTTTACATAATTTTGAATAAATGTTTTATGAATTTTGGAAAAGTTTTAATTTCATTAAAGAACATTTTTGTTTTCACTTCTTCGGAGTTTAATAAACAGAAAAAACTTCCAATGCAAAGGCATGAAGTGCCTACGTATTCACCAGAACATTGTTATTTTACCATAAATGTTTTAAGGAGGCAGTAACAGTAGTAATATTAAAAGAAATTCATTATTAAAGTGAAAACTTCTCTGGGTTTTGTTGCAGGGTAATCACATTGTAGTCTTTCTGAAGCGCTGTGAACATCATAATTTGCATTTTCTATTTCCTTTGACCTGATAGTCTGATTGTTTCCAAATGAAGCAACTGGCCTTGACATGTATAGACAGAGGACATGGTTACCCTGACAACAGGCACCATGGACCACATGTGACCCCTCTCCGGGGAAAGCCTATGCCTCCTTTTTAAGACATAAAACAAACAAAAATCTGCTGTTTCTTACTTAAAACAAAATAAAATCCCTCCTTTTTTACACTAACAGAAAAAATATTCCTAACTGATTTTAGTTTCTTTATTTGGCAAACTGTTCACGGTGGATTTTGAAGTGGATTATTGCAAGCCAACATTTTCTGCGTGTGTTAATTTTATCACTATGACTAATCCAGTTGATTAGGTAACTATACGGCACTAAACCTCTTTCTGGCATTCACAGTCTAAAGATCCAGCAGAGGGAGCCCATACATTATTGTTGTTTTTTAAAATGTCAGTATAAAATGATGATATGATTTTATTTTAATTGTTCTACTAAAAGAACTCTTGGGTTTTTTTTTTTTTTGATTCTAGAGATATCTACCCAGCAAAGTATACACACTTTGTCATTTTGTTATTGTTGATGTTTGAATCTAATGAAGTACCAGTATTTCTTAATTTATGATATGTTTATATAAGTAAACAGTTTTTATATCTACTTGTGCAACCAATTCAAGAATCCCCAATGGAGCTGACCTGACGTTAATTCAGATTTCCCAGAGTATTTTAGCCATAACCACTTCTTCACATACACACCCCCAATATGTTTAGGTCACACCCATGAAAAAATGTCATGGAACATTTTCTTAAATGAGGACAAAAACCATGAGCAACCCCTAGCTGGTTCCATAAAAAGAACACAAGTGGCTTACAGGGCATTCTTTTCATGTCAAGAAAGACATCTTTGAAAATGACCTGCCTTCCCTGGGAAGCTGTGGGAGTCCAGGGCCTGCCTTACTCCCGGAAGACACGCAGAGATTCTGGGTGTTGTTTGTCAACCAAGGAACAATCACTTACTTAATCATTCCTTCAGAAATATTCAGTGATTTCCATCTCTGTTTCATGTTTGAAGCACATAAAAATGCCTTCCATTTATTGAGTTCTTATATGATGTGATATAGAGACTGTGCTATATTCTCTCTTTTAAGTCTTACAATAAGTCAATTTACAGATGAAAACCTGCATCTCAAAGAACTTAAATAAATTATCTATGACCCCAAAGGTAATAAGAGACAAAGGTGGAATTTGAATGCAAGTCTGTAAGATCCTAAGGTACATACTGGTAAAAATACTTCCTTCTTACACTCAGGAGATTCACAGTCTTAGTCTATTGACCTCACTCTTGTTTCTACTGAAACAAGAATGTCTTGTTTTTAGTGCAAAAACTTCTAGAAGGGAAAGGAAAACGTGCATAATATTTGAGTTTTTACCATGAACCATGCTCGATGCCTTAAATATCCTGTATTATCCTGTATGGCAGGCTTTCTTGCGTGGCAGTCCTAGAAGGTACGTTATTTATACTTCACAGATGAAGAAATGGAGGCGCAGACAATTGTATAGTTTACCCAAGACAATACCATCAAACCAGGATTTGAATCCAGATCTTCCTGTTTTAAAATCTTTACCATCATCCTGCCTCTGCCTACACAATGATTTCTTCCACATAGTTCTTCAAAAATGAAAAACAGTGCATTATCTCACAGTAAAAAGTATTTTAAAATAATTTTTCTAACCCTCAATGCAAATATTCATTCAGTTAAATTTCTTGATGTATATATATATGTATATTAATTTTAAGTAAATTATAGTTTTCCATTTTTCAGAAAATGTAAACATTAATTGAAACAAAGAATTAGAAACAAAGGCCTTAGTACTCATTTAGCCTGATTCTCTTATTTTATTTGTGAGAAAACAGAGGCCCAGAGAAATCATGGTGTGGTCCGTTTCCTATCATTAGTCAGTGACAACACAGAATTAGCACTCTAACCCAGGGAAACAGCACTTTCCTACCCCGTTTCAGGAAGAATTTAAGATGAACTGTATTAGAAACAGATTTAAACCTCAAGTCATAACCTGGGTCATAACCTGATGTTGAGTTTAGCAAGTTAAAGTCATTTTCACAAGATTAATGCTCAATTGTACACATGGTGTGAAAATTAAAATTAAGGTTTTACCCAAAGTTGAAAAATAAAATTGATTTATAAGTCAAAATGTATTTATTTATTTAAAATTTTGTTGTTGTTGTTGTTCAATTACAGTGGTCTGCATTTTCTCCCCACCACTCCCCTGCCCACCCCAGCCAATCTCACCTCCCTCCCTTGCTTCCACCCTCCCCCTTGGTTTTGTCCTCGTGTCCTTTATAGTAGTTCCTGAAAACCCTTCTCCCCACTCTGCCCTCCCCCCTCCCCTCTGGCAACTGTCAGATTGTTCTTAATTTCAATGTCTGTGGTTATATTTTATTTGCTTTTTTCTTTTGTTGATTATGTTTCAGTTACAAAATTAATAAAATCAGTTTTAAGGTTTTTTTTTTGAGATCAAACTCATGAACCAAAGACAGTAAAATTTTCAGAGATTTCGTTTGGATAAAACAGCAAGTTGAATCATATAATGAGTATTAAAATATCAAATTCAAAAGACAATGTGAATGTCTTTCATTTACTAAACCACTAATTTTAGCTATATGTGTATGTTGTACATTTTAATTCATTCAACAATTTTGTATGTGCAATTTTTTGTGACTTCCATCATTTGCAGACGGGCTGTGTCTGCAGGTACATTTTGAAACACATGCAGGCATGCACACACAGTTTTTAAAGCAATCTCTGACCCTTGGACTCACAGTCGCCAAGTTAGTAAGTGAGGACAGGCCAATCGCTAAATCCTGATGCAATTCTGACCTCCAATGCTTGAGCAGTTCTGGAAATGTCAGGTCTCGGTTGGGTGAAGGCATCTCCGTGGGAAGACAGGTTAGTTGTTAGAGGTTCTGCCTCCATAAAGGTCCTCTAATCCTCTCAATCTCTTCAGAGGTCCATGATATGATCTCCAGCAGTGCTGGGACTCATGTAAGAAAGTCTGAGCCTTAACTACTGCTTGAGTCTATACCCCATAAACTTTCAGAATTAGCCTATGGCAGGGAAAAATTAACCAACCGCAAAGTAGTCATTGTATACTAGAATACATTCAAAAGAAATTGCAGATATGGCATGTGGTGTTACAGTAGCTTACAAGCCATTAGAAGAAACATGACCGATGAAAAAATACCCAAGAACACAAAAATTTGAAAAAGCAATGAAAAAACTTAAAAACAATGTTTTAACCTTGTTTTCATCCTGCTTTTGGTCCTTTTTGTATCCCCTAGTTTAGCTCCTGATTGTTCATTGAATGAGTAAAGCCTGGAAGACAGTATTTACTGAGTGGTTTCTCCATGTCAAACAGTATGATAACTTCTAACTACCTTATCACATTTAAACCACCTAATAATTCTATGAGGTCCTGTTGTAGAAACTGAGACTTCTGTTATATGCCCAAGGTCACCCAGTGAGTGAGGGAGGCAGGATTTGAAACAAGATCTATGTTTTTCAGGACGGCACTTTTAATCATGAGAATATGCTGCCTTAAAGCAGCTTAAAGTTGGAGCGTTTCCATCAGGAGCTAAATTGTTGGTATACTGTCTTGTTCTAGTCACACAAACATTATTTTATTAAATGGCAATGATTATGGCTTGGTCATATTGTTGCTACAAGTTTTACTGGCTTATGTAAGGTATTTTATTTGTTTTGCTATAAATGCCTTCTTGAGGAGCTGAGGGACTCTGGACTTAAATGTAAGTTCAGGTCACTGGTTGACCCAGTTCCCCAATTCCTGTGACAGTGTTGCTTCTCCTGGGGAAATGATACATTTAAGACACAGGAATCGGTACACAACATTTCAGTTTTTGCCATGAAGCCCAGGGCTTCTGTGCATAAATGGACTCTGGACCATGTCAGTTATAGTGGCCTGTCACCTTGGCACCTGATTATCACCTCACTGACACTCAAATTCCAGAACAGCTAGAAAAATGACTCTTTTCCATTGAAAAGTACTTTAAACAAAACTTAAACCCAAAGTGGGATTTGAAGTTCACCTCTGAGCTCATGGAAATGCGACTGAGGTCTAAGACCAGGTCAGACTGGTCAAACAGCTTGAAATTCAGTCTGATATTTTTTTTCCTTGTTAATTAAAAAGGGGATTATTTTCTCTTGCCAGTGAGCGGCCTTTGGGTTGGGAATATTGTATAACTCAAGAAACCATCCTAATAAATTAGTCAGGAAATACATTGTTCAAACAATCCTGGTTTTTGGCCTGCAGGGAGACTCTCTGGTTAAGTGAGCCAGGGGGTGGGGTAGGGCAGGAAATTTACATGACGAACTTGGGGGAATTGCATTCTTCGTACGTGCAGGATCCACCATAATTTATTGCACTGATCAAATTCCTGTAAAGCAACTTCTCGCATACTGGATCTATAGAAAACATTTGTCACTGTTTTAGAATAACTTAGGTATTAAGTCATTTGTTACACATTTGGATATTCAGTATTTCTTCCTGACTGTCCCTCCATGATGCCATATAACACGTTAGTTGTGTTTTTAATCTTAAATTCTTTCTTCTCACAGGATATAGTTGAGACAAAAAGTTGCCTAACTGGCCACTCCTCTGCAGGTGGCCTTTTTAATTTGATATAAATAAGAATAAGTGTCTTACGTAGTCCAGTACATTCCTTTGAAAATAGTCTGAATTAAATGTGATTCTCAAGAGACAGTCTGGAGATGGAATCTAGAAACAACTAGATTGAGCTACCACTTTAATCACAGAATCTCCTGGTTGAAAGGTACCTCAAGGGTCACACAGTACAACCACATTAACTACAGTTTAACATTAACTATAATCAGTTAATATTCATCGAACACTTGCCAACACCATATGCTCCAAAGTTGTGAGATTAAAAAAATAAACATTTGAATTTGATTCTCCAAACCTTTGTCACTTTAAAATCCCCTGAAGTGGTTTCTGCTCAATGCTTTTTAAGACACAGCATGACAACGGTCAGTCAATGAACATGACTGTGGAAAGTTTGATGGTGGAGTGGTGTTGTGTGACTGCTGGTGGGCTGTTTTGCCTGGTCACTAAGCACAGGGGCTTGTCAGGAGACAGGCTCTTTGGATTCAGATGTTGCTCTGCTGTTTGCTAGCTCTGTGATCTCGGGTGATCTACCAGTGTCTCTAAGTCATAGAGCCCTAATATATCAAAAGGGATAGCAATGCATTGATCTCACAAGCTCGTTATAAAGATCAAATGAGACCTTTATGACTTAGCATGGCACCTTCCACATTGTATGTACTCAATACATGCAGGTATTATTTATAACATTATTATTATCCCGCTTTGGCTTTTGTAACAGTATAGGACTCAATAGGTGTTCAGCATATATTTATCAAATAAGTGAATGAGTAAATGAATATATGAAGGGGATATCTTCTTTAATGTGAGATACATCAATTAAGATCAATGAATATTCCATTATATATCACACCTATAGGCCCAACCTGTGTTCATAAATAAGTTGATAACTATGTCAGACTTGGTTAAGAGGCCTGCTCACTTTTGAAAATCTAGATCTGGAATAAAAGGGAATTGAGGGTTAGGAGGAAATGTGGCATGAGGTAATTTTACCAGAAGAAAAGCTAAACATAGAAGGCTTGGCTCAGACCTGCTTCATGGCCTAAACAGGTTTGGTAGGTTTGAGGCAAATAAAATGAAGAACAGCTGTTGTTTAAATAAGGCTGAGCAAAGACACGGATTCGGTGTCCTTACATTGATTTTAGGTAGTATTTATATTTCAGGATCCAACGTGGTATTGCCAATTTCTACAGTAGAAGGTTGCATAGTGAATATTTTCAGCACTTTTTCTTCCTCATTCTTGGTAAAGAAAAAAGCATTTGAATCCTGATATAAAGTGATTGAAACATGCAAATGTAAGTGAGAAGGAAAATTTCATTATAAATCATTAACAACATTAACAAACAATTGACATAAAAGAAATAAGTTACATGCTATAAAGTGCTTTTCTAAAAAAAACAAATTAAATATATTTTTGAAATATTAAGGGATTATGGTATTTTATACATTCTTTAAAACTACTACATTATCATCTATTCATCATGGGCTGGTTTATTTCAGTTCAACAGCCATTTCTTGTATTAATGATTTGGTTTCTGAGGAGATTGCATAAATGGGAGAAATAAAGCTAGTTTTATTAAAAGATGGTAAGTGTCATGATGAGTAGAAAGACTTTATGAGGGAAACAAAAAGTAGGTCAGAAAGGTCAATAAAATTTTCTAGAAGAGATGAAACTTGTGATGTTTTTAAAGACAAACAGGAATTAATCAGAAGGTGGAAGTGGGTGGTGGGTTTAGAATAGGGCATTTCAGGTCAAGGTAGCAACACGCCATACACATGGGAAAGAACATGCTGCTTGTGAAGAACTGCACGTCACACAGGCTTCCCAAAACGTTAACTGTGCAGTGGAAAGAACAAAATAAGACAGTGGCACTGGACTGGGTCAAGCTATTTACTTCCTTAGCATGATCAAATCACAACATGCTAGCATTTTCAAGGTGTGTTCCCCTGCTTGTTAATGGCTGTTAGTGGAAGAGAAGAGATTATGAGTCAAATGCTTGTGGGAAATGCTGGGTTAGACAATGTTACGCATTTCTTCAAGTTGTTTCCAGGGCTTTTATTATATTAATGGCCTTTGTGATAGCAAGAGGAAGATACAGCATGCAGCATTTTCTATACTTATTTGAACACAGATCATCCTGTAATATTCATGTTTCATCTTGCAAGATTTGCAGCATTTTCTGAATGTATTTGAACACAGACCATCTTGCAGGATGTGTGTTTCATGGAACACACTTGTGGAAGTCACTGCTATAGACAACAGGGAGTTTATAAATAATTCTAAATGCAGGAGTGTGGTTTATTCTAGTAGCAAAGTAAAGGAGAAATCTGAAGGGGAAAAATTAGGTGGAGGAAGAATTATTATGATCTCATGGTAATAGTCCTGGAATGGCCTAAAGACAGATGGGTAGACCCGACCTTCATCAGTAGACAACAATGATGAAGAGAAGGTGATTGAATGAGAAGCACTTAGGATTCGATGGGAAACACAGATCTGATGATTTCATTCTTCTGTTTAATTAGGAGGTTAAACTCAGCAGGAGTACACAATTGATTGCATATGGAGGGTGAGGAGAGGATGAGGGAACCCATCCATGATGACTCGGGTTCCTATCTTGGGGAAGTGGATGGCAAGTGTTGCTTTTTATTGAGATCTGAAACACTGGTGGGACAATTTGGAACTAAGAGAACTGTGAATGGAACTTTTGACATACAAATTTAACAGGTCAAGGGAGCATACAAGTTGAATATTTAAATGATATGGATGTGAGAGACATAGGTATACAGTTCAATCCCTGTGAGTAGATAAGGTCACTCATCCATGGAGGAACAGGGACCAATTTACCAAAAAAGCAATTTGCAAAAAGCCATCTTTTTTAGGGAATTGCTTTCAGTGAATTAGTCATTTAGGAAATGACCTTTTGGTTAATTGTACATTGGCAAATTGTCTAGAGCCACCAAGAAAACTGTACAACATGCAAGAAGTTCAGGACAAAGATGAACCTGAATTACGAGACAGCAGAATGGAAGAGAAGCTTGTAAAAGAGAAATGAAGGCTGGAGAATGCAACCATACTTTTACCAGTATGACAATTTATACTGCCAAATATTTATTTATGTAACAATGACTACCTCGGCAGAAGAATTAATACCAAACTAAGTTGCAGGATAGCTGGGAAGATATATTCTGTAATGTGCTTAAATGGTCTAAGGTCAGGATTAACTGAACTTCTTTATTTCTATCAACAGCCCACTATTACCCATGTCACCCACAGCTCTTATGTATTTTTAACATAGCTCAAAGTAAACCTAGATTTACTGCCTATAATAGTCATGGCCGTTCATAGCTGGACACATTACGCACATAGAACTATTAGCAGTCAACATGTTTAAAGGTGGAAGTAATATGACTATTTTGTTTTTGAGATACCTTGCTTAAATAAGAAATGACTATGATTCTTGGATTCTAATTTTGGACTCTTTTAATAAACTCATGGGTGTCTTCAGCAATGATCAGGTATCTTCAGAATTCTCTCTCTCTTACATAGCTTCTGCTGGGCTGAGACCAGTGCCTAGGATATTGGATCACCACCAAAGAGTGTGTGGCCTCGTGTGTGAGGTGCTGTGTGGTTATTAGCACAAGCCTCCGGGTTTGTGTTTTTAATTATTTTGATTTTGATTTTTTAATGTTATTTCACTGTGGTAAGAACACTGAACACGAGACTTACCTTTGTAACAAACTGTTAAGTGTACAATACAGTTCCGTTAATTATGGGGACAATGTTGAACAACAAATCACTAGAACATATTCATCTTGCACAATTGCGACTTTATGCCTGTTGATTAGAAACCACTTTCCTCCTTCCCCAGCCCTTGCCAACCACCATTCTAGTCTCTGATTTTATGAGTCAGACTATTTTAGATACCTCATTTAAATGGAATCATGCCATGATTATTCTTCCATGTTGTCCCATACAAACAAATATATTGGTTTCAGTGAAAAGCGGGGAGAAAAGTATATGCTGAGTACCATTGCAAGAGGCTATAAAACAGGAAGAACAAAAGAGATTAGAGAGCAAATGGGAAGAAATCCTGGTAGGACAAACTAGACATCAATAGTAGTCACTCTTCTTTTGAATTCCCTAAAGTTTGAGTTTCAATTATCCCCATGAACAATGAGGATCCACTCCTGGGATGAAGATCCTGGACTGAAAACTCCTCCAAAGATAAGACAAATACTTTGGCACCCTGTTTGGATGACCTTAACATCTGTGAATTAAAGAAATATAGTAATTATAATGTTTCATCGATCTAAATCTAGACAGCCAGACCTAGGTGTCCTACACATTCATTTAGACAGGGTGGGGATATTTCCCCTGCATTTTGTATGCTGCGCTGTTCCAGCACTGGCATCGTAGGCCACGCTGTGTCCATATCCAGAATGCTCTCTTCCTCTTAGCCAGGTTGTTCTTGTTGTCTGCTGCCATGTTGCAAGCCCCTTGAAGAGATGGTCCTGTTGGTGTTCTCTTATCCTCTCATCACTGCATGAGCCCTAGGCTGGGCTTGGCTAATAGGCTTAACAGATATTTGTTTATTGACACAGTTTTTCACTTTTCATCCAGATATTTTGGCATCACAGAGGCACAGCTTTAGTTTCCAGTGAAATGTCAAATTGGTCCAAACAGGCTGGCTTAGAGATTTGTTTGGTTTTGTATTTATATGCAGAGCAATATGCTCTAAATAAATCCAAAGGGATTCAATAATAATTTTTGGCAACAGTTTCTCCTTTGTGCTTCTATTTCTTCTTGCTTGGTTTTCCCCGTTGTCCTTGCATTACTGGGAGATTTCCTAGTGTAATTAGTGTGGCTCTGCCCAGTAACCTTTCACCCTTGCCCTAAACAGATGAGCAAACTGAACCAGAAAGGAAAGCAAGGTTGTGACAGAGGTTACTGAAGGGTACTTTTTGGGTCTGGGGAGAATGGGAGTGTGTGAGGGTTTTGTTTTCTCCTCCATTTATGCCTCACCCTTTTCAGCTCTTACTAACCCTGTTGTAGGAGGGCACATAGTAGTAAGATGAAAAACTGGACTTTTGCTCAGGGAGTTATCAGGGGCAGTACCAGGAAGAAGAAAAACAAAGACAGAAAAAAGGGAAGAGGAACAGAGGAAAAAATAAATCTCAGGGCATCAGGAGTGAACCACACCAAGAAAATGTTTCACCAGGCTTTTGTATCAAACAGCATCTCCAAGTAGTGTTTCTCAAACCCAGTGAACTTTCAGATAGCATTAAGAAGAATTCCACCTGGATTTCAGAGGAATTCATAGTATTCTTGGAAAGGGATTTTTAACATCACTGGTCTGCAAAGAAACAAAACCAACAATTCTATTTGCTCCTTACTGTTCACAATTTCCCTCCTATTTATTAATGCAGTCTTACTTTATAAAAAAACAAATGAAGACTGCACTAATTGGGCCTCTGAATACCAAGTGTTCTGCTTACACTATCTAATTTCAACCTCACTATGAGCTGAGAGAGGGAGACATGATTACTTTCCTGTCAACCAAGGAAAAATCCCAAGTTTGAAGCCACTAAATGCCTTCTGAAAAGCATACAACAGCTAAGTGTCAGAATAGGGATTTCAACCCAGGTCTCTAGGACCACAGACCGAGTCTGTTTATGTCCTCCAGCAGGCATCAAATCATTCAGGTGAGAAACGGTACTGATGGCTGAAAATAGAGCCACCATCCTCCACATCACAGACTACTTTGCCCCACCTTCACACGCATGCCCCAGATATAGAGGGCCACGAATAGAATAACAGGTCGTACTGTCTTTTTCCTTTGCCTAGCGTCATACCGATCTTCTGCCTAATTTCTTTTTACTGCTCTGGTTGCTCTCAGGCCCTGATCAAGTATGCTGGTTTTTATGGCTATGATTATTTATAGTCATGTTTTACTTGGTTTGCCATGTAGGAATTTATCTTGAAGATCTCTAACTCCCTTGCATGTGTCAAATAACCCTACCATGGGATTGGAAGCTATTTTTTAATGAGAGGTAAGAATGTGAAGAAAGAGAAGACAAAAAAAATTAACAGTGAAAAATAAAATTTGGTTTTAGCACTTGGATACTGAATTCCTGATTTGGAGCTTATCTTCCAGGATCCAAATTATGAAAGCGTGGTGAAAATATTATGGGAAGGTGTCAACCAGCTTCTAGTTGAAAGCCATCGTAACCTTAGACAAATAGTTTGAGTTACAGTTTTCTTATTTGCAAAATAAAAAGGGTTTTTAAAAATTATTCGGCATCAGAATTTTATGATCTTTTAAAATTTCCCATGTTTAAATAATATTGAAATATTCAGAATATTTTATTTTTTTATATAATGACTATCTGAATCTTAGACAAATTGTGTAAGAAGCCCTAACTTGTATTCTTGTGTTCCTAATTCACTTGCAATCATGCGAATTTAATTATGCTCACTGTGCCATGGACATTTGTGAAAACGGATCCATTTTGGGGTGGTAAGCATGAAGTTTGGAGGTTCAGGGCGGTCGTATCTGCCTTCTTGCGGAGGAGATGTCAGTAACATTGTGCAGCCCGCCTATGCAGAACCGGCCTCCGTTAGGACCTTTTACCTAGTAAGGCTGACAGAGCAACCTGTCAGGAGGCGGGCAGCCAGGAGCAGCAGGCATATACAGTAAGTGTGAAGAGCCAAAGAGTATGCCTCTTTCAGTGAGTGAATGCAGCAGCCTCAGCCAAAACCATCGGCACAGCTGTCACGCTGAGGTCACAGCTCAAGGTTACAGGACATGGCATCCAAGAAGTACAAGAACAGATAGGTGTAACACTTCAGCAACGGCTCAAGATCAGCAAGAAAAAAGAGATCTTTTCAGCTGAGTGGAAGACGGAGGCATAAGGAAGTGTTTATAACAATTTGCAGTGTAATCTAGAAATGTTCTATGGAAGTCATTGAAACTTTGTAGTGAAACCACAGTAATTCTTGGGTCTCAGTTCCTAGTGCAGACTTTGCATATGCATGAGAAACAGATGCCATTTCTACCAGGTTTGAACTCTAGATGAACAAAACATAGTTCAGCAGGTGGCTGTGCTTTTCTGAATTCTGAAGTATAACTGAGCATGGCACCCCTATTCATAGTCTATTCCATTGGTACTAGAGATGCATGCTTTGTGTTCCCATGGCCTGTCCAGTCTGGTCAGGTGCACATCTAGGCTTTTCCTCTTTTTAAATACAGAATTCACCACAGCAGTGTATATATCTCTTTAAATTCTGGTTAGAAGTCTGTTTACCTTATGGTTTTTATGATCTTTCCCTTTAAAGATTGGCTCAAATAATTTTGATGTTAAAAACTTAATTTTCTTGATTTGAGATTTAAAAATTTTTATGAACATTCTTAATCCTTTCTGACTGACCTCGCAGCCTGGGCAGGTTATGTAATAATATATATGCTGGGATTTGGGGGCCTTGCCACTTTGCTTTTAGTTGGTCTCAGAGTGTCATATGACAGACATACTTAAAATTAATTAACTTTAAAAATATTTTAGGGGGAATTTTGGTAAATTTGGGGTCATAGTCTTTTGGAAAATCTGATACTCCTCAACCAAGGCTGGGGATTACTGTTCTAAAGTTTAATTTTTCTTAGCAGTGAACTCAGGAAAGGTTTTCAGTGCTTGTAACTGCCCCACAATTATTCTTTTTAAATGAAGAACTGGCCAGAATTGAGAGCTGTGTCTGTAGAGAAAATCCCATAGGCTGGTGATAATTGAGGGGAGAACAGGGAGGCATGGGTCCAACTTCAGGGAAATCAAACTGCCCACAGGTGAAAGGACAGGGAGGAAGTGGGGTTGGGGAGGATGATAAGAAGGTGCCAAACCCCCTCACTGCTAACCAAAGATGAGGGAAGGGGAATGATAGAAATTGCTTCCTTTTAGGAAGTGCAGTTCCCTTGTAAGAACAAGGGCAGGAGATATGAAGAAAAAAACCCACACTATTCAGGCTATGGCAAGACATAATCACAGGGCTACCTGGAGCCTACTAGTCCTAGCTTCTTAGGAGGAGTCTCCACTCCACACAAGGGGGACCAGGGGAAGCATGAGAAGCTGCAGTGTGTGGGAGGTGAAACCCAGGAGCTGTTCCCATGACTCATTCCTGACCCCTGTACCTGGCTGCCTTCCTCAGAGGCGGGAGCCTCAGGAGTAGCAGATTTGGTGGAAAGAGGGGACAGCAAAGATGGCTAAAGTAGTAGACAGAAATAAGAATCTGTTGCTACGGTGGGTGTCAGAGGATTCTCTGAGTAGCAACAGGACAGAAGACCAAAGGTGTCCCATACCACCTGGCCACTAGGAGAAGGGTGGCAGCTGAGGGTCACCTCAGAGGGAAGAACTTGGAGGAGCTGTCGTTCCAGTGATTCAACTCGTACATTCCCCCTCTCTCTTCTCTAACTATAACCAGTCTTGTAGAAAAGCTTGTATGGGTAAAACAGAATTTGAGGAGAATGAATGAAGAATTAATGAAGAATGAGAAGAATGAGTAAAGAATTTCCACTGAATCTTAGAGGTTTCCCTGTTCATGTACTTACCTGATTAGATTCTGACTACTTTGTACGTGCCAGCAAGTCATTTTAAGGAAACTAAAAATAAAAGATGTCTTTATTTCATGCCATTTCATGGTTGAAGAGGATTTTCATGTGTTTTGCTTCATTTATTATAAAGAAAAGTACGAGATAAGCAAGATTTGTTTTTCTAAATTCATAGACTAAGAAACCAAGATCAGGGTGGTTAAATTACTATTCAAGTTTATGTAATCTGTAAATGAATCAGGATTTAAGTCCAGTTCTTTTTTTTTGTTTTTATTTTATTAAATTTATTTTTGGGTTCGGATTGTTTATACAGTCATATGATTCAAAAGTCCAACTGTAACAGGATTAAGAAATTCCTCTCCTACCCCTGTCCCTGTCTACTTTACTCACCTCGTTTTATAAACAAACAATATCATACTGTTTATCCTATTTTATGACTTAAAAACAACAGAGTAATATATCCTGGAGCTCTTTCTGTGTCTAGTTTACTCCTTGCTTTTCATGGCTGCATAGTACTCTCCTGGGTGGATGTTCCACAATATATACTACAAGTTTAAGGGTGATGACACTTGGTTTTATTGGTGTTACAAACCAGGTTTTAGTAAGCAGTTGAACTTTTCAGGCATATGCTTCTGTAGGATAGTTCACCAAAGCAAAATTCTGGGTCAAAGGATAAATGCATTTATAATTAAATAAAAATTGCCAGATTTCTCTTCATAGGAGTTGTCCTATTTTTGTCTGTAATGTATAAGACTGTCAGTTTCCCCATAAACTTGCCAACAAATTAGTATTGTGTAACATTTGAATTCTTGCCAACATGGTTGTTTAGACTGATTGCTTGGTGTAGTTTTAATTGGTATTTTTCTTATAAGCTATAAATTATAATTAATTTGTTCTCTGTCATTTGGTTTTGTTCATTAAGTTTCTTTATAAATTGGTATTCAGACTTTTAATAGTTTTGGTAGTCAAAATGATCAAATAAAAAAACAGATTCCAGATTTGAAGTTAGAAAGGCCTTAACCTAAGCATATGTTTTTATCTAATGATTATTTTTTAATATAAAACGTAAATTGGCATGGAGTTTGTCTTTGTGTATAATGTGAAGTAGGATGCCAACTTTGTCTTCTTTCAGATGGTTCTCCAGTTGTACTAACATCATTTATTGTTTTAAAAATCCTTTGCCCACTCATGTGAGATGTTACTTTGGTCATATACTAAATTTGTCTAGGTATTTAGAAATATTGTTTTAAGCCATATTTTCTAAAATACCAAGTCTAATTAGGTTTCCCTTTCATCATGCTTCTTCAGGAAAATAAGCTTTGACTTACCCATCAATAGCTTTTTATGCCAGATTTGAATGAAAAGGTTGGGAAGGATATGTGATTATCTCCCCTATAAAGAAAATAATGTTAGGGAAAGCCAAGAATAAGCCCAGAAGAAAAATAATTTTCTAAATATTATTGCTAGAAATTCCCCCCAAAATAGGTTTTTCTTTTATTTCTAAAGATGTGTTGCCAAGTCACTTATACCTCTTAAAGAGGTCTTCTTTACAAGGGCCAAAGGGAGAAAAATTTATAATGCTTAAGGGGTAAAAAAAATGGAATGAAGAACATATTATATATCTCTAAGCATCAATCTCCTGTTGTAAGACATTGCTCCCTTTCAAAGGAAACTACCAGGTTTTGCCATAAAAAGGTAATTCACTTCAAAAACCTTATCAAGCCAAGTAAAAGGGTAATATTGCAGTCATATGTCTTTAGATAGACATATTTTCTGGCAGCAATACTTCTTAGAGTAAAGCTTGCTTATTTGTGCAAGAGACTTTAGGATACTTTATTGGGAAGTCAAAGATAGTGCATCAGTAACTCCACCGGCATAACAAAGTATAAAAATAAGACCAAAGCCAATATCTATAAAATCAATATTTCCAGCTTAACATATTTCACACCAGAATTGGGGGTTTAGATCTTATGTCCTCATTTTCCCTTAACGTTAGCAGAAAATGCAGTGCAAAACCTTTTCATATGTTTTTCTCAGTGCCTCCTTCTTTGAGACTGATGTTACTATTTACAGCAAACTCCTTGAGAAGGTCATCGTCATTGGCTGATGCCAATTCCTAATCTTTCAGTCTTTTCTTTAACCAACTCCGATCAGGATCAGCATCTCACTGTTCCTTTCAAGGCATTTACAACCTCCATGTTGCTTAAACCATTGGTTAATTCTCACTTCTGTTATTACTTAAATTTTTAAAAAATCCAGTTGTAATAGTTTGGGGTGTAAAGCAGAGTGTTAGACATTTATATGACTTACATTGTGATCCCCCCATAAATTTTGCACCCACCTGACATTGTACATAGTTATTATAATGTTATTGACTGTATTTCCTAGGCTCTACTTTTCATCCCAGTGACTATTTTGTAACCACTAATTTGTACTTCTTAATCCCTTCACATTTTTCACCCATAGCCTAACCCCTTGCCTATCTGGCAGTCATCATTTTTTTCTTTGCATGAGTTTATTTCTGTTTTGTTTGTTCATTTATTTTGTTTTTTAGATTCCACATGTAAGTGGAATCGTATGGTATTTGTCTTTCTCTTACTTTTCACTTAGCATAAGACCCTCTAGGTCCATGATATCACAAACAGTAAGAGTCATTCTTTTTTATGGCTTAGTGATATTTCATTATATATATCCATGTGTCTTTGGATTGTGGCATTTAATCCATTTACATTTAAAATAATTATTGATAGGTAAGTGATTATTGCCATTTTATTATTATTTTCTGATTGCTTTTGTAGTTCTTCTCTCTTCCTTTCTTATTCTCTTGCTCTCTTCTCTTGTATGTCGATGACATTCTATAGTGCCGTGTTTGGATTCCTTTCTCTTTACTTCTTGTATATCTCTTTTAGATTTTTGGTTTGTGGTTATCATGTGCTTCATGTATACCAAGCTATGTTTATAGCAGTCTATTTTAAGTTGATGGTCACTTAAATTCAAACACATTCTAAAATCACTACCATTTTTACATACCCTCTCCATATTTATGTTTTTGTCATTATTTTTTTTACTTCTTTTATGTGTATTTGTGTGTATCCCTAATTTACTGTTGTAATTACACATGATATTCATTCTTTTGCCTTTTAATTTTGTACTAGCTCTAGTGTTGGTTGACCTACTGCTTTTATTATGTGTTTGCCTTTGTTAGTAAGGATTTTGTCCTTTGAGATATTTTCTTATTCATATTTTCAATATTTTTCTTCTTGTTATTAAAGAGGTCTCTTTAAAATTTTTTGTAATACTGGTTTGGTGGTGATGAGCTCCTTCAGCTTTTTATTGTCTGAGGAGCTCTTTATCTTTCATTTGATTCCATGTGATAGGCTTGCTGGGTAATCTTGGTTGTAAGTTTTTGCTTTTCATCACTTTGAATATTGTGTGCCAATCCCTTCTGGGCTGCAAAGTTTCTGTTGATAAATCAGCTGACAGTTTTATGGGAGCTTCCTTGTAGGTAACTAACTGTCTCTTGCTTCTTTTAAGATTCTTTTTTTTTAAAGATTTTATTTATTTATTTTTAGGGAGAAGAGAAGAGAAGGGAAGGAGAAAGAGAGGGAGAGAAACATCAATGTGTGGTTGCCTCTCATGCACCCCATCTGGGGACCTGGCCTGCAACCCAGGCATGGGCCTGACTGGGAATTGAACTGGTGACCCTTTGGTTCACAGGCCCGTGCTCAATCCACTGAGCTACACCAGCCAGGGCTTAAGATTCTTTCTTTGTCTTTTATCTCTGCCATTTAAATTATGTTGTATCTTGGTATAGCCTTCTTTGGGCTCATCTTATTTGGGATTCTGCGCTTTCTTGACTTATATATCTAGTTCCTTCACCAGTTTAGATAAGTTTTCAGCCATTATTTCTTCAAACAGGTTTTCAATCTCTTGCTCTCTCTCTCTCTCTCTCCTCTTTTTGGTACCCCCATGATGTGAGTGCTGTTATGCTTAATGTTGTGAGGTGGCTGACCCCTCAGAACGGGATTTGTTTTAGCAGGGCTCTGGAGCCTGCTGAGTCCATCCTTTGGGTGTGTCATTTGTGGTGCTTATTGGGGGTGCCCTGGTGTGGTCTGAAGCCAGCTACCAGGTGTGTTGGTTCTGGGGCCCACTTTGTGTCTCTGCCCCTTTTATCAGTTTTGATGTGTGTGTTTTTTATTTTTTTAAATATCCTTACTTATAAGAGTTTTGTGCAGCTGGTCTTCAGATGGCTCTCAAGGATTATCGTTCTATAGTTTAGTTGTAATTCTCATGTGGGTGTGTAAGGAGGCAAGCACCATGTTTACCTACTCTGTCATCTTAACTGGAGGAAGCCCAGTCCTCCTCGGCATAAGAACTATGTTGTCCTAAATGATCGCCTTCCTCCTTGAAACATACAGCTTGCTTGGTTCCTAAGACACCTTCCAGTTATTTTCTTATCTGATTGATTATTTCTCTTCAGGCTCCTTTGCTGATTTCCTATATTCCTCATCACTTAACACTAGAGCCCTTCAGAGTCCAAAAGTTAGACCCTTTTTCTTCCTTATGTACTCTTATTCCCTTGGTGATTGCCTCTATTCTCATGGCAACTAAATACCATTTAAATACTCCCTGATGATATCCAGACATATATCGCCATTATGAGCATTTCCCCTACTGCTAGAGTCATATATCCAACTGCTTATTAGCTGTCTCTTCAATAAGTATTTCAAAGGTAACATGTCTGAAACTAAGCTCTTATTCTTTCTCTCTTCACAGCCATCTCCCTTTCAGTTATTAGAACTCAGCTTTCCATTTCCTTAGGTCAGAACCTTGAGACATCTCTCCCACCTGGCATGCAAGCCACCAGAAAATACTTTTGGGCTCACCTTCAAATTATTTACTTGATTATATCTCATCTCCACAGTCACTGCCTTCACTGAAGCCACCATCACCTGGGTCATTGAGAGAGCTTCCTCATTGGGATCTAGGCTTTTGTCCTTGATCTTCTACAGAGAAACTACGCCTTTAAGATACAAGACAGATCACATTTCTCTGTTCAAAAATTCATAATGGCTTCCCATCTCAGAATAAAAAACAACATTGTTAAACTGGCCACCGAGGCCCACCCTGATCTTTTACCTCTACGTACGCTTTCCACTCATGGAGGAGGGGAATATGGCTGACTAAAGTCCTTCAATAGACAACTTGAAAATGATTTTTTCACCTATTTTAGAACATTTTCTTTAGCATATTAATTAAGATGATCAGGCCCTAAAGACAGACAGCTTGGTTAAATCTGTATAATTCTTCTGTATAATCTGATCAAGTTCCTTATTTTCTAAAACTCTAGTTTCTTCTTCTGTGAAATGGGTATGATTGTTTTAAGGGTCTAATTTGATAATGTATATAAAGTAATTCTCATATAGTAAATATACCATGATTGTTAACTTTTCTTGATAGCTCCCATTTGCAACTTTTCTTTTGTCTAATTGGCTATCAAGTTCTGTATTTTTTATTGGTTTAACATATAAGGAAAGGTATGCCGATATCAGTACAATAATTTGTGAATCTAAATGAGCAGGTGCTTTCAAAGGACTTCCTGAGGCTTTGTATATATGTAATGGTTAAAAGCTTCAATTCTGGGGTCAGTACACTCTGGTTTATGTCCTGCCTTAAACTTCTCTAAGTTTTTTTTTTTTCCTCTGCAAAGTGATGGCAATAATAGTTCTTATATATTGTACTGTTGTGATAGTAACAGAACAGATAATGCAGGTGCAGTGATTAGCACAGTCCTGAACATCATAGGTACTCAATAAGTGTTAGCTGTTATTAAACCGAGGGTAATTGATTCCTAACTCTTCCTTTAAATATTAACTCTCCATTCCACTTTTTTGAACTGATGTGCTTTTATGGCTCTTTGAGGGATGTGAAGAAGGAATGTAGATTCTCCAAGAGGAATGCAACTCTTGAGAAGAAATTTACTATTTCCCTATCACTCTTCCAAATGCAAAACTAAAAAAGAAGTGAAGCTTTACTCTTCAGACACTAAATACTTCACTACTCTTCCCATTTCCAGAATCAAGAAAATTGCTGCTGAAATTCCTGGTCAATCTTTAGTTTCAATTTCCATCCTTCAGATGGACATTCCTGTCAGTGGACCGCATTGAAATAGAGCTGCTGCCAATTCCACACCATCGCTTCCCTAGTTAGGATGTAGGGGAATCCTTCAAGTACTCTCTGGCAGTGTAAGTGTAGAAGCCTCTGCTTCAGAAGCATTTTTTTTTTTTTGTATTTCTAATTTGACTACAGAGTGGAAACAATCCCCAAACACTTAGGACATGATGCAAACTTATCTTGAGGAACTTCAGCCACAACAGTCTTTTCCACAGATGTTGGCAGGAAGTATTGTTTTATTTATTTTGCAAGAGGAGATGACTCTAGTGTTGATAGCACTAGCTCATGTTTCCCAAAGTGTGATACACATTGCACTGAGGATATGAAGTTTTTGGTGGGTGGCGTGTGGACAGAATTCACCTTAATACCCTGTATTTGTTTTAATGTGCATTAGGAAAAAGCACAAGTGCTTGGCTTCCCTGATACTCTTGTGTAAGGTAAATCTGAGACATGTAGAAAGGTTAACATTTGAGTTAAGGAATCTTGTGGGTAAATGTTAGTACAAGAAGTATATGTATAGTTTTGGTAAATATGTTGAAGATAAACATGATAGAAATTTTGGGGAAACATTTGCAAATTATGCAGGCTTCTTGGTACCTCTGGAGCTATCTGTATACTATATCCCAAGTAGAAGGAACATTTAACCATAGAGAATGAAATGGCTATGACGGTCTTTTTCAACATTTTAGTCATTTATCGTTATCTTCTATCTTAGCCTTTCTTTACTTGTCACAGTTCTCCCCTTTAATGATTTTTATAAGACAAAGAGAAAAAGAACCAAAACACATATTTTGTGAAAAAAAAAGTATAAACTTTTCAGACTTACAATGGATACTTTAAGGTAACCATTAAAATGACTGGTTGTTGCCTGTCAATTTATGAACTAAGGGCCTGGTTAAAGCCATTATATTTTCACATGTTTTATATACTAGTAGAATTTATTTTCTAACTTAATTGCCAAATTCCTAATCTGATTACAGCCTGAGGGGAAACAAAATTCATTTTGGAGAAAAAAAATAAATAAAATAAGGTCTCCTTTGCTTAATGTACAAGTCATGTCAAGCTATATATTTCTTATGAGATTAATGGTAGAATGCTTCAATTCTTTTTCATTTTATCAGAGGCAAACACTTGCCACTCTATCTCCCCATCCCAGGAAACAGAATGGGGCGATATATGCCACAAGTCTAGTCATAAAAGAACCTCTTGAAAATAAGGTCATTCAGTTGAATTGGCCGGAAATGACTCAGATAGCAAGTCATGATGACAAGCCATAAATGGCATCCACATTGCTCCATGGTTTTCAGGGAATAAAATTCTCATTAAACTAGCAAGTGTGATTGGTTTATATGTCTGTCTTCCCCACTAAATGTTTCTGTGGAGTAGTACATTCCTTCTAAATTGTTTCCAATTTCTTTCATTCCTTCAGCATATTATTTATTGAGCACCTATTATGTGTCAGGCACTCACTGTTCCAGTGCCTGCTGGGGATGCAGCAGTGAGGAAGAACATTGGAGTCCCTGTCCTCAGGGGGACCAGAGCTGTTTGTGTGAACTATCATTGTGTGAACTAACAGGGTCACCTGCCTGTGTTAAAATGTGCTTTTCAAATATTGTGATTTTTAAGAAGTTCAGAAGTGATTTTAAACAAGAGGAAAAAATGATAACAAATTGAGTTAGGTGAACATAAACTTTGAACATATCAAAGCTTAATTTAATAACTTGAAAAGTAGGACAATTTTTGAGTACAAGAAAGAGGACTCACATTTAGAAACAAGAGCTGGTGTTTAGCACCCTTGATATGCTCTAGACGCTGTGCTCAGTGCTTTACATCCAGTATCTTATTTAACCTTCATAATCACCCTTACAAAAAGGCACTGTCATCATCCTCCTCTTATGGATGAAGAAATTGACCTTAGAATAATTAAATGTGTTGTTCAATGTAATCCAATCTTGTTTAATACAATAACAAGTAGTAAACAAAAATAAAAATGAAGTAATCTGTCTCCTACCACTTTAAGACAGTTTACCCAACCTGGCAAGAAGGAGAAGGGACAGCAAGGTTAGATTAACAGATGCAAATAAGACTAAAAAAGAAAGAATGATAGATTTTAGAAAAATTTGGGGATCTTATTTCCATATTGTCATCTAACTTTGCAATACTGGTGAGTGATCCTTTTTTTACACCTTTGATGAACAGAGCATCATAACTCTCTAGTAACAAACACAAAGCCACAAAAAGTCCTGTATCTTTGGGTCACTGCTTAATCAAGGGCGGATATCAGCTTGGCTACAATGATTAGCCACCACCCAAGTGCCATTGTGCACATAATTAGTTATGTGTTGATTTCAGCCATTCTTTTCGAATACATGTTCTTTCCAAAGCTGGAAAAGTTGAGATGAAGAGACCTTTGCATTTTTCTCTGAGGAATCAGAGTGTCTGTAGGTAAAAGGAGAGACACTTAGTGAATGCAAACTGGTCTGTGTGCTTTTTCCTGTAATAAAATCTCATCTCACTGGGTCTCCAGTGGAAATCTTCCTTTATCCTGGTATGAGGGGAATGTTGGCATCAGTATTTCTACTTGGTAGTCTCCAGCTGTTTGTTTTTGTTTCTCATCTGGGCACTTGTAGAGCTTATATCTATGTTGCAGAATTGACAAGTAAATCTCACACTGGAAGTATTTCTGTGATGTTTCTTAAATGGTTCTTCAATCATGGCAATGTCTCTGGGTAGTTGGAAATGTTAGATACCACACCACTATCACTTCTGGGATTTGCTTTGGCATCTGTGATCTCTGAGTCTCTTATGTGACTCTCCAGAATGGGAGGTCTTGGGGGCTAAGTAGTATTGACCCATGAACACCTCCAAGGGAGTGTGATGCTTCTGTGTCTTCAAATCTCATCGTCAATAATTAAAGTGAATGAGTCTGCCAGACAGTCAGCTGGGTCACGAATATTTATCATTTGATCCCTGTGTTGCCAGAAAAAGGGGTAGAGTGATAGACCCAGTCTCAGCCCAAGAGAGGCTCCAATCTAGTGTGAAACACTAAGGTGAAATAAATGACTTTATTACATTCACATCAACAGTCTGCTTAACCCAGGTGTTAACTGCCCCCTGTTTGGAGCAAGGAGCAACCATTCTTCTCATTTACATGAAAGAAGTTACTTACCTCAAAGCGTATGTTTTACTAAAAAAAATAAGAGGGGTTTTATCTCACAGGAAACACCATGTCATTCCAAACCTCCATACTTTATATGTCTTCCCAAGTTTCTTATAGCCAGCCACACAGCCACAATTTTCCTGTCTCTTTTATTTTATTTATTTATATTAAAAATATTTTTTAGCCACACCTGAGGACATTTTTTAAAATCACTTTTAGACAGAGAGGAACAGGGGTGGGTGAGGGAGAAAGAGACAGACAGACATTGATGTGAGAAACTCGCTCTGGCCAGGGACCAAGCCTGCCACCTTTTGGTGTAAGGGACGGCACTCGGACCAATTGAGCCACTTGCCCCGGACTCCTGCCTCTTTTGACTCCTCTCTACACCTCTCTAGCTCTAGTCCTCCATTTCCAGGTCTTTCTTTGAGTCCCTTCACTTCTTTGTTAGGTAAACCAAGTGAGTTCTGTCTCAGCTCTTTCCAACTTACACAGCTACAATAACTGACTTAGCAAGCAAGTCACCCACCAATTACCAGGAGTTCCTCTCATCAGGAAACAAGGGAATATTATAATTTTTTATTTTTGTCACCTACCTACATGTCTCCGCACGCGGGAGTGTCTTGCCCACTCTCTCCCACTGCAGTGTCGACGGCCCTTCTCCAGGTCTTCCTAATTGGTTTGGGAGTTCCCAGCAGATATTTCTCATGTGCTCATAAAGTGCTGTCAGGCAATAGCCTCCATCTTCTCTTCTCTTTTAGCTCTCAACGGTTTTTCCATGTGCTGTGCATACCTGTGTTGCCCATATAGTTGAGTGAAGGGATCTTGGCTCTGCCTTTAGGGATCACAGCCATGTGCCCTCCTTTTACACACAGCTGCCAAGACCCTGGCCCTGCTAATATTTTTGGTCCCTGCAAGTGCCAGAGTGGAGCCATAGAATATGTGCTGAACAACGTGGCGTTCTGTATGCAGGGGAGGAGAGTGCCTTCCCCCCGCTTTTACCGTCACTGGGTGTCAGAGGAATGCCAGGGGAATGCCTGACGATGTTCTGGAGAAATAAATTCTATTTCATTTTATGTTGTCTAGTTTTATTTTAGATCATGGGTGATAATCAAGCTCTATAACATGTGATATGGCACAAGACTAACATTCAGAACAGACCCACAGTATAACTAGTCAATCAGATTGGATATTGTTTAGCAATTGGGACAACCATACTGCTTAATATTAGCTCTGTTTTGAAAGTCATAACATGAATCCATGAAGGCCTTGGGTAGGAGGAGGAAGAGGAAACCCTCTTAGTTTTATAGATTTCATGTTGTTTCTGTCCCCCAAATTTATGATTTTTTTCTGTTTCCTAATGCTAAGGTGTAGTTAGGGACATTATAGCTTAGTGGGATATGAACATGAGCCCCAGAATTAAATGGATTGAGAATCAAATTCTTACTCTGCCACATAAGAAATCATAAATCTTGGACAATTAACTTCTGTGTGCTACAAGTTCTTTTTTTTTAATCTTTTAAAAAAAATTTTTTTGTTATTCAATTACAGTTGTATGCCTTTTCTCCCCATCCCTCCACCCCACCCCAGCTGAACCCACCTCCCTCCCCCACCTTCATCCCCCCCATCCTGTCCATGCGTCCTTCACAGTAGCTCCTGCAATCCCTTCCTCCCACCGTTCCCACCCCACTCCCCCCTGGCTATTGTTAGATTGTTCTTAACTTCAATGTCTCTATGGTATATTTACACAATGGAATTCTATGCAGCAGAGAGAAAGAAGGAGCTTATACCCTTTGCAACAGCATGGATGGAACTGGAGAGCATTATGTTAAGTGAAATAAGCCAGGCGGTGAGGGACAAATACCATATGATCTCACCTTTAACTGAAACATAATCAATAGAAGAAAAAAGCAAACAAAATATAACCAGAGATATTGAAGTTAAGAACAATCTAACACTGCTACAAGTTCTTATCTGCAAGATGGGATTAATAATACATATTATGGGTGCTATAAATGGTAAATGAGGAAATTAATTTGTTAAGGGTTAAAAATGTTCTGAATTACTATTGTACATGTTCTTGTGTCTGACTCATTCTTTAGAATAAGTTGGGCTTCATCCTAACTCTAGGCAAACTCACCCAAATATCGCAACAGATGTGGCCAGTTGTGTAGTAGATAGTAAAGCAGTTAGCTCATTCAGTTATTCTTTTATTCCTTCAACCAAAGTGCAAAGTAAGTGCTGGGAAATGAATGAAATTAAAAAGAGGAGATCACTTTATGAACTCACAGCTAAAGGGGGAGACAGACTAAAAAAGAAATAATTAGAAAGCAGTGTGAGAAGTGCCATTGTGAAGATAGGAAGAGACGGTTATTGAAATACATCAGAGAGAGCCACTCATTGGGCCTGGAGAAAGCTTCACAAAAGAAGCAACAAAGACTGGGTCTTAGGATAGATTCAGGGCCATCAAGTTCCCATCCCACTGGACATTTCTGGACAAGCCTGTTTGCTGGGGCTATTGTAAATATGAGATGAGAATCTTAAAGCATACACTTCCTTGATTCCAGAGCTCTGCTAGTGCAAATAAAATACAGAGATACAAAGCTTTCAAGCTCAAGCTCCATCAGTATACAATTGAATAGAATTATTTCGTTCTTTAGAACTTTTTTTTTTACTGTTTTTGGAAGCGTGGTAGAGGAATATTTTTATCCTCACCCAAGAATGTATTTATTGATTTTAGGGAGAGAGAGATTGAGAGAGACAGATAGACAGACAGACAGACATCGATTGCCTGCCTCCCATATGTGCCCTCACCAGGGATCAAACCCACAACCTAAGTATGTGCCCTGATCAAGGATTGAACCCACAACCTTTTGGTGTACAAGGTGGTGCTCCAACCAACTGGGGGCATAGAGGAAAGTTTTTAAAAATGTGGCCTGTTCTTCATACTACCTCCTAGATTCTAAAGTCTTCTAAACTGTACCATTTCTGAATAACCACCACCAACAATAACAGTATTGTTAATAGTTAGGTTCGGGTCCCTGAAAGCGTGTGGTCTGTGGCGTATCATTAGGATTCTCAAGTGCACCCAGCGTCCCTCAGCTGGAGTCCCAAAGTGCACGAATCCATTCCTCATGTCGCTGTGTTTTCCAGTTACTTAAAATTAATCCTGAGACTTTTTCTTTCTAGATTGATACTTCCAGCGTCATGTTTCTTTGTTTTTCTGGAAAGATATAAATCAATCTCTATCTCTTTCTCGCACTGTGTCTATGTCCCCTCCTCCTTTTTCACTTGTGTCTCAGGCTTTCCTATCTTGGTTTGTCTACTTTTCCCTCAGGAATTGTGCATTCCTTTTTATTTTTCAGATTGGAAAAGTTTACATGAGCAAGCACACACAGATACACACACAACACACACAGGAAGAGATTTTAACAATCTTGGCTGTTAAAAAACACAGGAGCGCTTCAACAGAGCCCTCACTGCTCACCCTTGTGTCTTCTGCCGATCTTTGGCTGTATTTAGTTCTTAACAAAGCACTTATAGGTGTTGATTTTGGACTTTGTTCTTTCCAGGGATAATTTTCAAAGCAAGCAATGTTGGAAAGTGTTCTTAGACAAATCTGTCCTTTGCCAGTCCACTTCCTCCTTGTGGGCCCTTAAACTTGATTATATGGGTTACCTGTCACTTTTTTGTTTATGTGTTTTTTGGGTACAGAGAAAAGATTAAATCACCTTGGCAACATAAACTGGCTTTTAATCAGTTCTTTTTTTTCTAAGTACCATCAGTGAACCTGCTTTACAACTGCGAATCAGTGCAACTGGGCTCTTTTCGAAGCCTTTTGGCAAAAGTGGTTCAAAGATCTCACTGCTATGTTTGATATTACTTGCTTCCATATTTGTCATATCAGAAATTTGGTTTTTTGGTGTGGAAACGACTGCTAAATCTCAGCATATTTTATTTCTCCCCCGCAAACCCTCATTGTTTCTGGAATTTGTTTTGTTCCCTCCTCTAACTTGTCCCAGCATGCCCATATCTAACTTCTACTGTCCTTCACCCACTTCCCTGTGCATCACCTCCCACTCCACCTCTCCAGGACATGAGAGTAAACATCTGTGGCTTCTGTTTTCACACTGTGACTGCAGTTGAGAAGCTCCATTCCCTAAAATCCCTCCCAGTTCTTGAAGAAAGCCCCCGCTCATAACTCCTGTTTTCTGCCCACACTTAGTAAAGGTCTCAGTGCTGTAACATTAATTCTATACTCATCACCTGTTTTTTATGTTTTCCTGGTCTCTCTGTTCAAATGTCTACACCCTAGAGTTGGGAAATCACTTTCTGATACTTTTTCTTTTTTACATAACAGAATTCTCCCATACAGCCTTTTCCTGGCCCATCGGCACACCTGATGCATGTTTTCTTCTCAGATAGTTTTTCTGTGCAGCCTCAGGAGCATTTCTGTGGAAGTTCCATGCCAGTAGTAAAGATAGCCACCGGCACACTGCAAAGGTCCTTGTGAAACACATGAGTAGGATATACCACAGGAATTCATCATTTTCAGGCTACTGTCTTAAATTGTAACTACACTGTTTTTCTAAGGAAGTTGCTTAATTTACGTACAGAGGACACACAGGGCTACATTCTAATCAGGAACCAGTTCATTTAAAATCCATATCTCAGAAAGTACTCATGTTATTCTACTTTATATGCATACACTATATTCCTTTGAGTGATAAGTTATGAAATGTTTTTGCTGATTTGACACTCCCTGATAATTTTCTCCAACTCCTAAAAGTCTAAGTGAATACAATGAAAGAATACCACTTCTAAAAATTATTTATATTATCTTTTCCCCCAGAGTCAAGAATAAATTTTTAAAAAATTAATAATTACACAGATTTATCATTCAAATATAATAAAAAATAATTCACTGGATACTATGCCAATTTTCTTCTTAGGATTCCCCAATTAAATAGAAACTTTAAAAACATACAGCTAGTTTGCTAGATTTTAGTAGGTCAGCATGCACACTAGAAGTGTATTAAGGTGGACTGCTCTATTTATTGATTTGCCATGAGTCTGCTAAAGGCTCCAGACAATTGTCTGCAGAAGGGGCGGGAGGGCCATACATGATCGAGGTCATGCGCATCTAGCCAATTTGTAAGACGATCCTGCTGCTCCAAGCCATCAGCAATCCTTGCATAGGGGCACCCTCATGCATTCCTGTCAAGTCATCTTGTGAAAGGCTGCCTGCTTCCAGCTTGGCTTGGATGTGCAACCTTAATAAAACTCACTGAGGTCTGGGAGAAAATAGCAGATCTGCAGCAGATAGGGTAGAGGAAAGGGTCTAGAATATGTACACGCAGCTAACTCAGGCAGGCTCCACGCCGAACGGTTACACAGAGAGGAAACAATAAATCTCAGCTACCATGCAATAAATATCTCAAGTTTTAACTAAGGAAACTACCATTACAGTGAAATAAAAATTAACATTTTAGAACAAAGCTAACAAATGGCTAGTTTTCTGTGATTCTTCTTCAAAAGCTTTCTTTGAACAGGAGAAAGTTAAAGAGACAAGCGGTTTTACCTGAAATAAAGAAGTAGTTTAAAGGTCAGAAGAAAGGAGCAAGTTTTGCGAGAGGCACGGAGAGAGAGTGCTGGCAGTACAATGACAGTTTTCCTTTCCTTAGCTTTCCTCGCTGCCATTCTGACTCACGTAGGGTGCAGCAACCAGCGCCGGAGTCCAGAAAACGGTGGGAGAAGATATAGCCGGATTCAATATGGGCAATGTGCCTACACGTTCATTCTTCCAGAACACGACGGGAACTGTCGTGAGAGTAGGACAGACCAGTACAACACAAACGCTCTGCAGAGAGATGCTCCACACGTGGAACCGGATTTCTCTTCCCAGAAACTTCAACATCTGGAGCATGTGCTGGAAAATTATACTCAGTGGCTGCAAAAAGTAAGTGATTGCTTTCGGTTTCTAATTGCATGGAGCCTTTTCCGTCCTTGTACTGTAGCTAACTTGGAGATCCTTAGGGGAGCATTTGTGTGTTTACCTTTTGCTCCAGGGGGGCAGTGTTTGCAAATGCAACAGGGCTTTCTCTCTGTGACTTCAGGGATGAGCCAAGGGTTTTAGGTTTTTGCTAGTTTATGAAGGCATGGTGGCACACCATTTGTGTACTTAGCAACGGCACATTTTATATCTCTTTTTCTCATATTTAAGATTTAGCTTGAGTTTTCTGACTGTAAAAACCGAACTTTTAAAAAATATGTACATTGTGAGCAAGTTGGCAACATAAACTAATAATGACAATGCTAATTCAGGATCAAATTTACTACACCAGGAAATTTTGTGCAGCCAAGTTGGGAAGTTATCACCAAATACTTATTATTCAACGTCTAGTGAAGTTAATATGAAATGAGAGTAAGTGTAAAGAACGATATTTGGTTGGAAAAATTGTCTAAGTTTGTAAAGGAAACTAAATTTTAGCAAGTAGTAGAATAGTGGAGGACTGATTTCTGTCACATTCTGTCCTTGAGAAAAAAGAAATCAGGAGGACAGATTTTAACGTGTCTGCATCAGGAAGAGGTTTTGAGCCCACTATGAAAGGAGGAATAGAGCTGGTGGCGGCTGTTCCCAGAGACGTGCACCTGCAGATTTGGCCTGAACGCAGCATGCAGACTTGGCTATATCCCTGAGGTGCCTTTTCTTCCCTCGGGACACGACAGTTACAGACAGTGCCATGTGGGAGTGTAGGTATCCTGATGAGTGTTAATATGAGTATGCTTGCAATCTCGAAGTATAGAAGTCAAATGAAACAGTTTATTCAGTGTTTCTCTATAGATCATTTAAAAATTTCATTGAAAATGTGCCTCTTAAAACATGAAACGGTTCCTGCAGTTCATTCTCTCTTTGCTGTGTTTAATCGTGTAACAGGTAAGCAGCAGATAACAAGTTTACTCAACTATGTCACTTATTATAAAGGGGCAAATATCCCTATTTGTGAAAAGCCTCCCCTTCACCCCCTGGGGATCTTTGCAAAAAATCCACTTAGTGCATGCATATAGATGGGGTGTAACCAGTTTACTCTTCTTTAAGTTAGTTGGTTAACAGAGCAAACCTTTTAAGAAGATGAAAGACAGGCAAAAGATAAATTCTCTTTTTTGTTCCAGTGTGGTCACACTCACTTAGACCACCGCCTGCTGAATCATGCCAAGTAATAGTTATTCTACTTTTGTCCACTAGGGACTGAACTAAGATCACTGTTATTTTATTTGACAAGTTAAATGAAACTCAGTAGTTTTAGAGTTTTCAAACCTGAAATTGTGGTTACCTTTTCATTGTGGACTACAGGTAAAAAAAGGGGGGGGTGGAAGAATAGAAGGCAAACAGAATTCTGCCGTCTTTTGATAATCGTAACTTAAATTTCAGATACTAATTACAGCAGCTGTTTATAACAGGATATTTGCTTTTTGCTTTGGCAAAGCTTATTTCCGTAGTAAGCAAATGAATTTGGTTGAATCACTTAATACTATTCTCAATATACTGTGCATTTAGTTAGTTAATGAAAATTCAATCATTTAAAATTAGTCTGGATTCTTTGAGGGGGATAGGGAAGGAAATTTAGTCCTTAATTTTCTTGAAAAATGTGATATATTGTTTTCCTAAAATATACAATTAAAATAGTGATTTAAACATAGCAATGCATATTTTTTGTTGCTATGCAATTATTCATCAGTAACACATTATATACATGATTCTACTGGGCTAAATCATTCACATGTTTCAGTTGCTAATTTATTGTATGAAATAAATTTGATTTTTTGTTTGTATTGTGCTTGGTCAATGACTACCGTATAGTTTTCAGATTATAGCCACGCATAACTATTACACTGATCTTTGCTAGTGTGAATGGAGCTGAGTATGCTGAAAATGTCTCTGTTGGTATGAGTCAGAGCAGCTTGGCTTGACTATTGTCTGCTGAAATTTGCATATCTTTTGTCCTTGTTAATGCAATTGGTCTGAGGATCAAGAAAGCAAATAATTGCATTCAGCAAAGAACTTGCTAAAGGCTCTCATAAGTTTCCCTTAATTAGAGGCTTTTTTCACTTCAAGTTCTGAATTTCATGTAATGTATTTATTTTGATAATTCAAATGGAAATCTTTTTACAGTAACCATTTGATATGTTTAGTACTGGAATTTGTACTACTATTTTGATTCCAAGTAGTTGTGTTAAGATAAGAAGCAATACACTGCAGAAACTGAGACCATCAGTGTACAAGTGCAATTCACTCATTCATTTATTCAACGAAATAATTAAAGCACGGTGATTATTATGCAGCTCATGGAATCACTATCAGGAAAGTGTTTGATGTAGAATGTGTGTTATCAGTGCTAGATGCAGCTGGATGGTGATTTATATCAATCTAGTACTTTCGTTGAAGTTTGATAGGCTGGATGCTTTTAAATATTCTTCACAAGACACTGGCTGTCAACATGAGTCACCTCTGATACAGTCTCCAGTCTCCTTCCTCAAAACTTTCTTTGCAGCTGAACAAGATGAGAAGCAAGGTATGAGAGGGGAAAAGGATGTATTGGTCACTGTAAGTGCTGGAACTGTTCATTGTTATGGCACTGGCCTTTGGGTGTAATGAATTTAATTCATGAAGATCACCTTTCCATGGTAACTTGTTGATTAACACCAATATGAGGTAGGTTGACAGCATTGTTTCACTTGTCAGATGGGGAAGAACAATAAACAATATGCTCAAAAATCACGATTTTATTGGGTGAAACGCTGAGGCTATATGTCTAGGTTTGACTCTCTTCTATCATACAGCTCTTTTCAGAGTTATTAGCAAAGCATACTCAATACCTGAGAGTGACCAGATACCAGGATAGTAACAGTAAGTAGAAATGGCCTTTGTGGCTTTGACATTTTTTTGTATGATTCCTTTCACCTTTTCTATGACAGAGAAATGTCTAATGTTTAATGTCTACTCCACATCTTGTACTTTTTGAAATATTATTTTCTTTCTCCCATATCCTAAAAGTTCACAAATATGTGTATTTAAAATATTAAAATTATAATATATATTTTAGAATTTGGAGGAATGCTTAGAAAGTCTGTTTTGCCTTTGCCAAAGGATATCTTTCTTTTGGTTGAAAGTATGAGTAAATTGAGTCAAAAACATGACTTAGAAAATAGGGTCTATCTACTATAAATATTTCATACTACCTATGATTGAAGAATTGAAGATGATTTTAGAAAATATAGTTATGAATTGCCATTTAGAATATTTTAATAAATGAAAACCTTTTACTGGAATGCTTGGCTAATTTTTTTCTGACAGTATTTTTTGACTTATTGGCATCCTATACTTGTATATTGTAGTCTTTGCTTCAGAAAATTAGGATTTAGCATGCTATTATCTAAAACATACTAATGATGATGATGATGATCTTTTTAAAACCAGATAGTACATATGTTAACCCATACTAGTATCCACTAGGAGGTAACCTCCATGAGGCCAGTGACCTTGTGTGTTTGTTCATTGCCATATCCCCACTTCTAGAGCAGTGCATGGCCCATAGTAGCTAGACAACAAATATTATGAACAAATGAATGCATTGTTATGTGTTACAGTCTATACTTTACTATGTACTATTAGCATTTTATTTTAGATATACACCTACCTCCTAAAATAGATTGTAGGCTGTCAAGTAGGCAAGGACTACATCCTATAATTATTTTTGTCTTAATATTAATTAAAGCAATAATTGAGTTTAGAGTAAGTGGCTATTAATTATTCAAATTGTATTTACCCAGTGATCTAAGATCTCAAAAACTTCTATAGTCACTCTAATTTGTCCTCTTAATTATTCTTTAAAAAGCAGCCTTGTTGCCAGTTTCTCCTGGAAAGCTACCCACACTCGACCCTCCCAGGCTGAGTTCTCCAGCTTTACCAAAGTACATTGCAGGTATCATGTTAGCACTGCACTTGATGTTGTGTGGTTGTTCTCATTCTTAGTGTTTGTTTCAAGACCTGTTTTCTTAGTTGGACAATAGTGTGGTGAATGCCTCTTTATCCATTTTTATGTCTCCTAAGATGTTTATTAAGTGTCTGAACAATATCTCTGTTATCACTGTAATCTAAAAATAAAAAACATCAAGTGCTCAAGTGTGTGGTGCTGGGTATAAAATCATGCAAGTTAAGGGGCCCTGCGACTGCTTTCAGATGCTAAAGTTGCTTTCACCCTCGGTGCTAGTTACTTGAAGGTCAGCTAGATCTTCCTTTGGGAGGAAAAAACAGTGTACTTCCAGACCAGTAGGCAAACATTTACTGCACACAACAATGGCATGTATTTACACATAATATCTGCACATGTGGACCTAAGTAACGCAAATTGACTTCTGTGCATTGTTTTGGTGACTGCTGACTGTGCAATACTGAGCCAGAGGGGATGTTTTGTATTTTATTTGCACATGTGGGGTGACTTCCTGAATGTGTGAAATGAGCAGACAGTTGATAAGTATGTTTTTAAAAATTTATCCCTGAACTTGAAGAAAATATACGTGTATAATTTATGCATACAGATAGGAAAACTGGCAATTGCAAGAAAGGTTAATAGGAATAATTGTCTTTTAAATCCAGTTGTAGATATATACTCAGCTAGCTTTATTTAAAGAACAACCCCCGATTTTCAAGCCAAGGAAGGAGCCCTTTAATTAATACCCCTGTATTAAATTCTCAAGAAATAGTTGGGTGCTATTGTTTGCTTGTAGTATATTAGAATCAAAAGATTCAAGAAGGCATAAAAACCTTTCTGGTCCCCAGAAGGTGGGCAGTTGGAGCTGTAAAGGCCTTTTGGATTTCTCTGTAGGAAGGAGCAAGCCTCTTCCCACATGTTCCCATTGGTAGATCACCAGTTTTAGGATGATGGCAAGTGGTCCTTTACTATGGATGATTGTGCCCTTCCTTACCCCTGACTGTGCCATTTCACACTGAGCCTTGTTTTACTAGCACTTATCTCATATGTAATTATGGGTTCAGTGTAATTTAAAATGAGTAAGAATGTGTCATTCTTTCCTTAAAATCCCCCTATAGTTTTTCATTATGTAAAAATAAAATCCAAATTCATTACCATGAGGCCCTATATGATGTGTTCCCACACTCTCTGGATTTATCATTTACCACCTTTCTCTCATTCCAGACACTCCAAAGACAATTGCCTTCTTGTTATTTCTCCAGCAGACTAGCTCATTCTTGTCTCAGGGACTTTACACGCTGTTCACTTAGCTCGGAAAATTCTTCCCCCAGATCTTGGCATAGATGGCTCTTTCTCTTTGTTTCAGGTCTTTGCTCACAAGTCTTTTCAGAAAGTCTTTCAGCACCCTTGCCTACCACCTTCTCCCACTCTGCTCAGTAACTTTCTATCATATTATATCATATTACTCCTTTGTGGCATTTACCACGAAGGCCACTGTGTGACCTTTTATGGCTTAATGTTTGTCAAATTATTTATTCTCTCTCCCTCTACTAAGAACGTAAATGCCACAAGAGTTCCTTGTCTGTCTTGTTCCCTATAGTATACTCACTCCTAGAAGGGTAGGTGACACAAAGTGGGTCCTCATTAAATACTCGCAGAATATGTTCTCCCACACTCTACAGATTGTGAGGTAGAGACTGCCTGTCCTGTTCTCCAGCGTTTATTTATTATTTTATTTATTATTTTTTATATCAGATCTGCATTTCGGGAACATAGTTGGAAAAGTTACCTTTTTTAATGAATAGAGAAATGAGTGAATTCCATGGGCAAATTGGGACCATAAATAAATATATGTCTGAAAATGAGACCCAACTGTATTTCATACATTACCTTGCAAACTGTGTAATAGGAAAATTTTTAATTTATCTTCTGAGTTTCTGTCCTCTCTATCAAGGGTCAGCAAACTCTGGCCCTTCAGCTAAATCCTGCCAGCCACCGTGTTTGTAAATAAAGTTTTATTGGCACACAACCACACCCATTCTTTAATATATTGTCTATGCATTTGTAAATAAAGTTTTATTGAAACAGTCACACCCACTTGCTTTTATATTGTCTATGGCTGCTTTCTTCCAACAAAGACAGAATTGAACAGTTTCAACAGAGACCAAATGGTCCACAGTCTAAAATTTAATATCTGGCTCTTTATAAGAAAAAGTTTGCTCACCCCTCTTCTATATCACAAAATGTCCATGGTATTAACATTAGGACTATTGCAAGGTAAATTGTGTGGTTTGTTGTGTGGGAAAAAAGACCGCCTTCCAGGAGGCCCAGTAATCTTCTGGCCCATGCCAGTTGGCAGAGAGCCCGACTAAGCTATTTCTTGGCTTGGTACTGAGACATGCTGTGAGGTGACATTTTAGAGTAGTATGTGCAGGGAAATTTCATGTCTTTTCTTTCCCCTGTCCATCAGCCTGTAAATACAGAAGTACTCCAAAAGCAGATACGTGTTAAAAGGGAAAAGCACCTGAATACCAGGACAGATCAGCAGCCTCTGGCTACACACGGAAGGTGCCAGGGCTCTCTGCTTCATGTGCCTGTTTCATCCTGCTGGCTGTGGCCTCAGCAGGAGTGTTGACAAAACATCGGAGGCATTCTGTTTTCCTAGGAATTGGCCTGTGGCTCAGCATTTTACATTCAGTCTGTTTAGAAGCCTTTTCTCCCTCTGTCATTTGTTTAGGTATAAACATTACAAGTATTCCCACTTGTGTGGATGAGGAGAGGGGAGAAGCAACAACTGGGTTGCTCAGCTACAAAATACAGAGGTTTGTCAGCTCCTGTGCTATGTAATTTGATAATTAAGGGGGGTTTTGTTTTGTTTTGTTTTGTTTTTAATTCTGCCATGGCCTTGTCTCTGTGTGGAAACAGCAGTCTTTTCCTGGGCTTTGTGTTCTTTTCTTTTTTTAATACCACAAGTTACATTGTGTCATTTGCTTAGATGCAGAACCCTAATTACATTCTGAGTCATCCTTGCCTTTTGTTCCAATACAAGATTATCGTTTGCTGTGAGGTTCGGAAGTTCCAAACCCCTTTTGGTCCTGGCCCCATGGTATGAGGGAGAGAAGGCCTCAGTGTTTAAATCTCTTTTCAAAACGTACAAAGGATGTGCCTCCTCCCTTATCAAAGAGGTTTCTAAAGAATGAAACACTCTGTGGATTATCTTTTCTTTACATTTGGAGACGCTATACCTAAACTATCTTTTCTAATTCTTGCATAGAAATATTACCAGTGAGAGATTTTCAGGTTTGTTTGGTCTTAGTTGCCTATCCAAATGATCTGATTAGTTCCTTCAAGCAATTGAAAAGGTAATGTTTAACAGAGAAAGTGATGTAAATTATATAAATCCAGATACAACCCTACTGGTAGCTAATAACTTCATCAATAGTATATTTGGGCATATCTAGATCTTTTCTTTTGGCAGTAAGTATTGAAGAATATAGAGTGAAATAAACGTAACAAATGTTACTTTTTACATATACTGTATGACTCTGCAGGTCAATTATTACAGTTCTACATTGGCATGTACTTTCTGTTTGTGTTGAACTATTCAAAGAGCATGTTAATTAGCACAAGCATCAGAGATGTGTCTAAAGTAAATCACTAGCTAAATTATTAATAAAACACAAGTGAAATGTGAATATCCTCAATCATTAAAAATATATACCACCAAAGTTACTGGAATCAGATAGGTAAACTTACCAGACCATATATTTCTATGGAATGGCTAATGATAACTTTGGATGATAGTTTATTTTAAAGGTTAGTGACATTTGTAGTTCAGCTCATTAGTATACTTTATACATAGTCGCTATTTTGTTTATGAAAGCTGAATGAGTTGAATTATAATACTAGACCCTAAATATTATTGGAGAGTTTCTATTTCAAGAAAATAAATAAATATTTTAACACCCCAAATTACATTTCACCTCTAAACCTTTAAAGACAGTTCCAAGATTTCAGAAAACATTTTGATACTGTTCTTGTCTTCACTGGTCACGTGCAGATGACTAAATACCAATGGGTACCTATTGCAACTGAAAATTCGCTGCACCCGGCAGAACTTGCACCCACTTTATCTCATTTGCACAGATAAAAGAGGTGGGAATTGTATCCTTGTTACTTACATCGCCAGCCTTTTCTTTATTTTCCACTTTTACTGTTTTAAATAACAAGAACAGAGCTACCATAAACAGTTGTGTTAATATCTATGCAATAATGCACTAAATAAATTGAATATTTCATAACTTTAAAAATGTTAATAAAATAGTAAGGTTTTAATATAAATGGTGGGGCAAAAGTAGGTTTACATTTGTTTGTATGGAAAATAACACAATAATTAATAAATAAATAAGAATAAACTCCGTGTTTCTGTTACAATTGTAAACTTACCTTTATTCCACCCTGTATTTGTAGACATGAACTAATGAAAGTAAAATATTTCTTATCAATGGAACCCTATTTTTAAGCTAATTATTAGGCAGAAACTTAATATGTAATCTAGATGCAAATGGAGGGGCAGAAGGAGAAGTGGAGGGAGGTCCTGCCGGGGCCCTGGTCCCCAACTCCTCGCTCACAGGCCTCCTCACAGGACCCTATGTGTTCAAAGGAATACCATTTCAAAATGGCTGCAGTAAGACTTTCAGATAATCAAATATTAGGTAGGTAAAGCTGCCTAAACCAGTCTGGCAGGCAGGAAGAAACATAATACTTGACAGTTTGAATGTTTGTTGGCAAGGTAACGTAAAAATGTCCAAGTCTGCTGTATGCAAAGCAGTTCAAAAACATTAATGTGTAAATCACAAAAATACAGGTTGTTCTAGACTCTTAAATATGTTGGGGCCCATACATGTTTAATATGACCCAAACATGTTAAGATAATAAACAACTCTTGGATAATTAGTGGCAAATCGTGTGACTTATTTCCTGAAATATCCAATTCCAATGATAGTTTATATTTCTCTATTTTAAATTTAGGAATATGACTTACATAGATTGATTACCTGAAAAATCAAGCTACAATATTCACTTAGAACAGAATTCATTGTTGAGTATAGTGAAAGGAAATCTGAATTTTAAGTAGGCATTTTAATACTTTCATAATTTTGTGTTTGAAAATTTTGTTTTCAAAATTTCAAAGTTCTTGTGAGATCTACTTAGCTAATCTTTGCTTTTACTGCTTGTATCTGACACCAGCAATAGGAATCCCAGAATTGCCACTTCCTTGTTCGAATGTGCTGGTTATTTATTTTTTAAGACACTGGTCTGGACTGTGAAGGTTAATTTAGTTTAGACTGGATAAAATCATCCTTGAATCTATTTTTCTAAACACACCTAAGCTTCAACGTATCACAGCACGCTAAAAGACAGCAGTCATGTTGCCGCCTTCCAGTCCATCAGCTCTGGGGATTACTTCTCTTTCTTTAGGAGATGAACGATGCACGACTCTTTGATACACTGACGAGTGAAGGCTCCAAAACCAGGTCTTGTGTGAATTTCTTACTAACTTTTTTATTATTTCAGATATGAAAATTCTGTTTTCTTCTGGTTTCCCAATGGCTTGCTTTTATCAAATACCAGTTTGTCCATCCTTCACTTGAGACTTCAGAGATTCGAAAACTGGAAAAGAGAGGGGCAAGGCAGTCCTCAGAGCTGGAGAGATAAAAGGACTCAAAGAACTCTTTTCTCAGGCCAGTCTCGCCTTTTCATTCCTCTTTTCTCCTCTGTTTTGTTTTCAGGAAAGTCCTATGTGATCCCCCTCATACTGTCCATGGAGTGGAAGTGCTAGAAAGAGGGTAGACAAGAGGGAAGGCAAATGAACAGGGAGACCATTGACTGTCCCTTTATTGGAGGCTGAGGAGGAGGTCACAGTGAGGGGCCATGAGATTGTGGCAGTGTCAGGAGAGACCGCAGTGAGTTCTGTCATGGGATTTTAGGATACAGGCACAAGTCATAGAGCTAAGCTCCTGCCATTCAGAAAGGACAGGCAGCTAGTTAGCCAGTTATCTGATTAAATACGTACTGCATGCAAGGTGGTCTGCTAGGTCCTGGGAGGTGACAATGAATCCGCTTACAGCCTTTGTTGTTAAGAAATCTAAACCACTGAAGTAGACGGGGAAAGTAAGCGCTGTTTGAGTTTACAGTATGCGTTGTTTGTGTACACTATTTCCTTTGTGAAGTCTACAGAGGCAGACAAACAGTGACAAACGCTAACAAACAGTGACAAAGTGTGTTGTACCTACAGCCAGACTGCCCAGATTTGAGTCTCAACAGCTCCGTTTCCTTGCTGTGTGACCTTGGGCAAATCCCATAACTTCTCCGTGCTTCACCTTCATTACCAGTAAAATTGAGGTAGTAGTTACATCATAGCGTGATTGATTAGAGTAAGCATGAGTCATCTAAATTACTTTGTGTAAGTTCCATCACATAGAAAATGTTAAATAAATACTAGTTATTCTTTGGGGCAATTCTGGGTTACAGTAATATTTAATGTTGAGCACTTTTATGGACTCTCAGGCTCTTTGGAAGACTTTACATGTATTGATTTATTAAATACTTTCAAAAGCCAATAGGAGGTAGATAGTAGTATAATTTTTCCACATGGCAGATGAGGAAACTGAGGCAGAGAAGGGGAGGTAACTTGCCCAGTAGTACCCAGTATCCTGCATTTAAGCCCCATCGCTCTGGCCCCATGACCTCTGCTCTTAACCAAGCATGGGATTAGCTGCAGCAACTTTTCCAGATCCCCTCTTGTCAGTCTTCAAACCTTAAGGCTACTTAAGTTTTTTTTTCTGTAGTAGTCTTTGCATCTGAACCCTAATTCTTTCATACTAAATGAGTTGCCCCTTTCTCAAGGCCTGTTTCAGGCAGCCATTTGTCCCCACCCCAACTCTAAAGCTCCATAGTTAAATTGACTGTGACACGTAGGTTATGCTGCTGATTGAAGCACAATAGCCCAATTCTCTCTGCCCTCCCACAGGTCTGTTAACAAATAGAGGAATCCCGAGTCTGCAGTCCCTCCGCTGTCGTCCCTCCCGCCTATCTTCTTAGAAGCACCATCTCTTGAAGTGACAGAGCTTAATTGAATCTGACTATTTATCTAAAAACTTCTAAAAACACAAAGAAAAGCTTACAATTGCTTTACATGGGGTGAAGCAGCCTATTTTAAATATGTTCCGTTCAATTTAATGACCTCCTTCTTGAATTTATCTGTGGGCAATCCTTCTTGGAAAAGCAAAAGCACATCCTGAAACTTAAAATATTATTTGCATGCACTTTCTTCTGTGGGTCATTCAGAGAGTTGTAAAAATGAGAAGAAAAGCCTTGTGTTCTCAGGCAATGACCTCTTATCTCACTTCCTATTTTATTTATCATTCTCTCTATTAATTAAAATATTTCTGGTATTTTGATCCAAGGCCAAAAACACTGCAACTTGCAGCAGTTGTGACGGCTCCTTTCTGTCTTTATTTCTGATCTCAGAGGCCGGCCACTCAGATGCCTAGGTTTTGAGGATTGCTGCCTTCATAGCTAAGTATCACTTGTCTGAGGTGGGAAGACTTCAGGCTGGTTTAACTTCCCTTTATCCATTCTTCTTCATGGAGGCTCAAAGAGGACAGAGGACAAAACGGGGTGGGGCCAAAATAGAATTCAGATGTGCTTATCATCCACTTTTGCCTCCTGGGACAGATTTAACACATTAAGGAGAAAACAACCAATTCAATGTGTATGCACTTGCTTGACCTGAGTTCCCTGTGTCAGCAGTGAATGGCATGTGGATGTTGTCGGTGCCTCATAGATAGGGGTAGGATATGTACAGGAATAAATGCACGATGTGCTGCTCATCCTATCCGGGGCACAGTTTTGGTCAGCGAAGTGGTCTGAAAGGCTCTAGTGCTAATGCTGAATAACAAGGACCTTTTCCCAATTTGCAAGAAATTATTGTATTGAATTAAGGAATATACCTTTCTCAATTTTAAGGGTTTCTTTCTTCATCCCCTCCCTAGTGTTCCTCTTTCATTTATTGTGTCTGATACTTTTCATCTCTCTCAAGAGCTAACTGAAAAAATAGCAAATATATATCAACACAAGTTACCTCCTGTATTTAGTTATATAGTTATTACTTTATGTGGACACATAGTTATGGTGTGATTTATCTCATCTACATATATCACATAATCCCATTTCCTGATAATAAAATGCTATTGCTTTGTGTGTGGAATAAATCAGTTTACTGCAAAGATGGAAGTGGATATAGGATTTTTGCTACTAAAGCACGTACAAAAGTGACATTCTATTTTCAGAAAGGAGTTTAGTAACAGGTAGGGTATTAATAAGTCTACCTTGGTTAAGCAGTGTCATCATCCAAGCAGATAAGCACATATATTTTTATAAATAGTAGGTGTTCCTATATTCATTTATAGGTAAAAACTGAGGACCAATTAAGTCAAGTGATTTTTAAAAGGTTACATATTTACTCAGACAGATTTAGAATTTGAACCCAGGTATTCTGAGGGTTAAATCTAAATCTTTTTCTTGCTCATACCTCTTTCACTTTTCCTTCACAAATTAAAAGACATTTTGATCGATGGAGAGTGGGAAGAGGTTCAAATGAATGGTGCTTTCCTCTTGATTTCGGGGGAATATACCCAGAATTAATAAACTTTGGAGATCAGAATAATTTGCCATCTATGTATAAAAATCGATGTAAGAAAGCCACTGTTCTTCGAACAGCTACTTCCTAGCCTCATTCCTGACTGGATATAAATTTTTATTTAAACTTATATGTCAGCTCCTTTACATTTTGTTTTCAAATAAGTGAGTCGCTTACACAAACTGCCTTCGTTGAGATTACCCTGATGTGAGTATACAAATGAAGAGAATACTTTAAACTAATTTATGTGCATTTTGGCTTATAAACCCTACATTATAATGCTAGGTTGTATTTCTTCAGTTTAGGACCAAATAGTGATAAATTATAGTCAATTCTTTAATATTTCAGCATTAATGAATCTGGGTCCTGTTTGTAGTATTTATGGGACTGTATGCCATATGTATTTTCAACTTTATTTTAGTTCTTCAGTGTATGAAAGTAATCATTGATCCCAGGTTTATGCTTAGGAAAAAAGAACAGAAAATTAATAAACCCTCGTGAAAGTGAAACTGTCATTGTCTCTTAATGACAGTCAAAATAAACTAATGAACTAAGGAGACTAGTTCAAATAGATGATTAAAATTAACAATGGAAGAGGAAATCCCACACTCAGCCCTCAACAAAGCTCTTAACTGAGAACTGTGTACATGTAACAGCTAAGAAGCCTCTATGTCATCTTGAAAGGGAAATTCTTTATCTTGCGACCATTATGTGTCACATGGGACTAAAGCTGACATACTGTGAGTTCACAAATCAAACTTGTACAATTTCCAGGGGAAAAGGTCACTGTGGGAATGAATTATCCTGAACATAAACTATCCCTATATATTACTCTACTATACTGAAACGTCTTCTGCTGGTTCTAATTTTGAAAGTCATGGCCAAAAATATATCATAGGTAACTAAACAATACAAATAAACTCTATAAGCACATTTTAAACTTGCTTATATTTCAAATAATTTACCAACTCTTTTGAGACTTTCTCTTTTGTCAAATACAATATCTCCTGTGGAAAATGAGATAAACTGTCATTGGTCCTTCTGTGGTTGCTGGGCAATTGAGAAATTAATGGCTGGGATGATTTTCTATCAGGAAGACATGCCAGTTTTAACTATACACTCAGTGAGGTTTCATCAGAATTTTTGAGGAAGGTGTAATTTTAAAAATTATGTAGAGTTTTTAAATTTAGAACCAAAAATTTACCCACCATGTTTGGGTACTGTTTTATGCAAAGAAAATACAATATTTTAATTTAACAATGTGGAAAGAATATAAATTAAATACATAGAAAATAGGACTAAGGGTAATTGTTGGTTGCACTTTCTAAATACGGTTATAATAGTATTATGTGTATATCTATCTGTGTCATGAATAGTATTATGTCTTACATACCATCATCCCATAAAAAATTCCCTTCCCTTTGAATCTCTCTGGGCCCTAAAAGGCAGTTCAGTTTTCATCTTGTTCATTGCAATACTCATGCTTGGAGTCCTGACCTCCATGTGAGAAGTTCATTTACCTGAGGCCACCGTGTTGTGAGGAAGTCAAGCCACATGGAGAGGCCATGTGTAGGTAGTTGCTCTGGTTAGTGAGTCCCGTTTTTTGAATCTTTCTAGCCCAGACTTTAGACAATTGAGTGAATGAGCCTTCAGATGATTCCAGCCCCCCATTCACTTCATTACCTCCAAATATAAAGTCCCGACATCACAGAGTAGAAACAACTGACCCCTACTGTACCTTGTTTGAAATTTTGATGCATAGAGTCTGTGAGCCTAAGGAGCACAATTGAATGGTTACAAGCCACTAAATCTGGGGATAGTATATTAATGCAACGGTAGTGACTAGAACAGCCACTATTTACTGAAGCATAGGTGCAGGGTTTACTGTATCACCTATCTCTGCAGTCATCACTGAAGAGCAATACATTAGGTGTGAGCTCTGCCTTCCAGTTATGACACAGGTGGGATGTCATCCGTGCGGGTTTTAAGCCAATACATCTACTACTTCCTTTGCTCTTATAAGTTAACTATTTCAGTTGTGCATAAATGAAGATTCAATAAATGTAACTTGAAAATTGCATATATATTTGTGCTCCTTTGAGTAAAGTAGTTACTAGTAAGAATTTTACTATCTTCACAATAGTACTTGTAAAAATCCTGAGCCTTTCTAAACTCCAACTCAAGTAGAAGTTCATAATACAAAAATGATATACTGTATAGTTTGTGTGGGTCTTAATGCTTACATTGTTTGCAATGATTTCAGTCATTTAAAAAGTATGAAAATCTCAGTGAATTCATATTTTTGAGAATTAAGACATGAAGCTATTTTGTAACTATACATGTACTACTTAACCAGGCATGTTTAGGCTGTAAGTTTAAATCCAGATGTTTCTGAAAGCTGTTATTGAACAAGGCTAACTGGTGGTCTCCCAAATGTAAAATGAGTTGGCAGCATCTGTCCACTTCCAAACAGTTTAGAATTTCTGCAATAAAATCCATCCCAGCTTCTCCCCTTAACTGATGAGCATAGGATTTGGACTTGAATGAATCATGTATAGAAACATTATTGAAATATATGATGTATTTTGCTTATTACATTATATATTGGTTGAAACTTATTGGAAAACAACATACAGTAAATACAAAGAACATAACTATTTTTTATACCCCTTGACTCAGCAATCTTACTTCTGGGAATCATTCCTGAGGAAATAATTCACAAAAAGGAGAAAAGCAATATACATGTACATGTTTGTTGTAGCTATCATAGCAGGAACATTGGAAACAATAGGTATGATTTATTTCGTATCTACTATGATACATTGCACACATGATCTCTAATTATAAAAGACTCTAAAAGGTAAACAATATTATCTACAGCTTTGAATAAGGAAACCACACACAAGCTTCCACAAGCGGTCAAAGGCATAACCGGAAGACACTCCAACCCGACTGTCTGATGAAAGGCCATGTCTTCAGTGACACCATAACTGCAGATGTTAAAAATCATAGTTTCTCAAGGGAAATGCCCACAAGATGTTGAGTGAATACATTATATACCTAAATAATTACAGCAATAAAAAATGATAGCTAATATTTTGAGCATTTAATATGTACCAAGTCTAGGACCAACACTTTTTTAAAAAAGATTTTATTTATTTATTTATTTATTTTTAGAGAGAGGGGAAGGCGGGGAGAAAGAGAGGGAGAGAAACATCAATGTGTGGTTGCCTCTCGTGCACCCCTGCGAGGGACCTGGCCTGCAACCCAAGCATGTACCCAGACTGGGAATTGAACTGGCAACCTTTTGGTTCACAGGCTAGCACTCAATCCACTGAGCCACATGAGCCAGGGTTGGGACAAACACTTTAAAGGTGTTATTTTATTTGATCCTTGCAACTCTGGACATAGATACTGTCCTTGTCCTCATTTTAGAAAAGGTCTACATATTTTGCAGCTCTGACTTTGTGTGAGGATAGTGGATGGTTGAGGGGTGGGTGTGTATTTGTAAATATATGCATAAAATCATTGACAGGAAACACACCCAGGATGCATTTTTAATGGTGGAATTGAAGACTATTTTTTGCATCTTATCTTTTATGCCTGTTGCATGTATTGTATAATATGAGCATGTGCAACTTTTATAATCAGGGTAATGTAAGCTTTATTTTATTAAAGAAAATAGGTATATCTAAACTGAGGCCAGATGCAAATAAGCAGGAGTGTAGTAGAAATGATGGGGCCTTGACCATGTTAAAATTTCCACGACTTTTTTTAGATAACTGTTCTCAAAGCAAGGTAAATATAAGGGGGCCTTCAGAAATAGTAACAGAGTTTTCAGGTAAAGGAAACCTAGAAGAAATATTTTGGACCAGGAATTTTCCTTTAATAACATCACATTTTATTACCCCAATAGCTACCTTCCTTCATGACCAACCCTAAATCCACTTTCATCTTATTGTGGTCATTTATTCATTTCATACCAATTTTTCTTTCTTCTCTTTTTATCTAATTTTGTGGATAAGTTGATACTGAAAGCTCCAGAAATGATGAATTACAGACAGAAATTGGGTTGGGGTGGTCCACAATCCTCAGCTAATTTTATTATTTTTATTCAAAGGAAGAAATACATTGAAAGTAGTTTATTTAAGACTTACAGAAAGGTAAGTTATGAAACAGAAGGTGGATGGGTGACCTAGATTTGTAGATTATAAAACCAGAATTAAATGCTCTAGGAGCTGATGTAGCAAAGAGAGCAGAAAAGCATATTGGAGAGAGGTTAAGGAAGTTATGATTGTATGGCACAATATATATGAAACTACACTGCAAGATCTTAACATCTATCCCAGGACAAACTACATTGGACATCCAGAACTTTTCTAGAAGTCAAAACCTAACTATGCAATTTTCCTGGTTAAAATGTATCAATGGCTCCAAAATACCCTGACAATGAAGTTCAAACTCCCTATCTTAAGATGGCCCTTGCTCATGTCTCCAGTCTCATCTTTCACAATTTTCTCCATGTTTCGTGTTGTAAACATATATAATCCTGGCAGTTCTATGCAAATACCATGATTTATTCTTTTTTTAATGTTGTGACTTCTGTGCTGCAGCAAATACCTTACATCTCTCCTGCCCCATCCTCCATGCAGAGTAAATGAGTGGATGGTGGACAGATGGATGGTTGGAGGGACTTGTTAATAAGTAGGCGGATTACAGGTTCTGCAACTCTCCCTGAAGCAATGGCATTTGACAGAAAAGGTGGCTAACAAAGATGCTAGACACTGTCAAATTTTTAAAGGACATGAACAGAAAGAGTAATAATGGTTTTGGATTCTACAGTTCATTATGAAACAGGGAATGACAAGGAGCTGGGATGGTTGGAAGAGTGGCCTGCACTCACCTAAAGAAATAAAGAATTGAGGTAAATAGATGAAAGGATGGGGAAAGCAGCTAGAGAATTAAGGTGAAATTCTGAGGGAACAAGGATAATAGCATTTAGGTAAACAAAAATAAAACTGGGGACATTACAAGAGTTCTTTACTCAGGTAATGTGTACTGTGAAAAATGTAAAATTATGACTGGAAATGTTTCTGTATTTGTGTCATATGGCACTGTTAACTCTAAATGACTTTAAGAGTAATTCTGAATATTACATAATAAAGATGGCCCCATTCCCATCTTTTGAAATGAGAGGAAAAGACAATCCTAAGGTGCTTCAAAGTTTCTTAATTCAAATAGAAGTAAAGAGCTCCATTCTGTCTTTCATTCCTTTGTGCACCCCACACATCTACAGAATACGTTACAGAATGGATTAGGGACTTGAGTCAGGTTATTTTTTTAAGTCTAAGGTTAATAAGCCTTACATCAAGACTCCCAAACATGTAAGAATACACATTAGGCAAGGTATATACAGCTCTATTCTATCTGTATTATACACACACTTACGTGAAGGAGTGGTTTGATTTTTTTAAGTCTGTTTGATTCTTGCAAATAAGTAAATCCCACTGAAAAATAATGCCCCTGGGCTTCAGTTTGAAAATAAAGACATTAACCACTTCAGTGAAGAATCAGATAAGTACCAAGAACCCTCTCTATTCAGAGAGACAGTGAGGTGTAATACGTGATATTTGCTGAACTATGTGTCTTTTGTGTCATTTCTATTTGTTTTAAATGACATGAATTGAAACTTGTGTTTTCAGTAGAGTAATTATACATTAGTAAGCATGTGTATTTTCTGATATGAAATGTGAAACACTCTTCAGCATTTATGAAGCAGATGATGCCTTGTAATGAATTTCGTGACTTTGTATACAGCACAGAGAGATATCCTGGTAATATCAGGACTACGCATGCCCTGCTAGGCACGCAAGTTTCAGATAAAATGTTTAAGTAGAATTCTGGTTCTGTAAAAGCATTCTGTGTGTGCTGAGTAAGAATAATGGTTTTGTAACATGGAACATGTGGATATTTAAGCAAACGCATATTTATGCCTAGAAATAAAATATGCTCACTGGGAAATTCATGTCCTCTTAAAAATACATACTCATATTACATTCTCATGACTTTATATCATGGAGTCTTGTTCATTAAAATCACCACAACCCATGCAGAATTGGACTCCTCAAACTAGGTGATGACTTGTTCTAGTGGTAGTCGAGATGGGGAAGCTGTTTATATTCTGTGTGACGGAAATGAATGGGCAAAATGAGAAATCGCCATTGAGTCATCCTCTCCTCCTTAAAAATGACAAACCAGACTTTGACATGCTTCCTGCCTTTGTTATACATGGGAAAGTATTATTTTCATGGTATTTAGTGTGTATATGTGTGTTTGCCTGTACACGTATGGAGTTCAGCTTTCAGCATGGGATGGATTGTAGCGTGAATTGGGCAGGCTACTTTACCTCTTTCAGCCTCACATTTATGCATCTATGAATTGATAGATGCATAAATCATAATGCCTTCCTTGTGTGGTTGTTATAGTGATTATATGAGACAAGATTCACTAAGTGCCTCATAACAATGTCTTACCCGAAGCATCTGTAAATTACAACTGTTTTTTAAAGTTTTTAAACATTTTCTTTACAAGCTGCATTCAAAAAAGCGAAGTGACTTTATTAGGGCTACATGACTTGCTAGTAATCACATAAGGATTGCTTTAAGATTCCTTGTTCAAGTCCCAGTGAACAAATCTTATGTGCAGAAGAATTTAAAATGATTTATATAGATATTCCACCCTTAAGGAGGTGGAGAACAGCTCCCCACTCCCTAAGTGTGGGCTGCACCTAGTGTCTTCTTCCTAAAGGGCACAGAACTGAAAGGGGAGAAGAGAGTAGCTTTTTAGTGTAGAAACCTGACAAATAAAATGCTACCTCAGCAAGGGGATGAAGGTCAGGATCAACAGTGATAAGTCATGTTCATTTGGTAGTAAGTCTGCTTATCAATGTTTTGAGAGTAGCACAGTATGGTACCTTCTTCTGTGGTCTCCACAAACCCCTACCTAATCATGACAAAAAAAATCTCAGTTTAGGGATATTTATAAAATATTTGACAAACACTCCTCAGAAATGTCAAGGCTATCAAAAAAGGCAAGAGAAACCTAAGGAGACATGATGAATAAATGCCATGTAGCATCCTGGATGGGATCTTCAACAAAAAAAAAAAAGTAAAACTAAGGAAATCTGAACAAAGTATGGACTTTAGTAATAAGATACGTAAACAAATACAGAAACAAACAAAAATTCTGGTGAAAATGGGTACTGCCTTGGATTTCATAGACATGCATGATATGTTATGAATGAATTTCTCTAGGTGTGGCGAAGCCATATCACTTAATTCTGGCATAAAATGAGTACTCTCAGTAAGAGTCTAAAAAACAGCTCTGCCGGGCATTGCTTGCTTCTTATAGAGAGTTGTTCAAAATGGAAAAGACCTGCAAAAAATAGGTTTCAAATTCTCAGATCTGAAGAATTCTTTAAAAGCTTCCTGAAATAAGGATGATAAGGCCTTTCCTATCTGGCGTAAAAACATGGAACATCCTAATACTTATGGGTGATATCGTAATTATATGCAGAAGAGATTGTACTTTTGAAAAACAAAGTCCCACACGAGTATATAAAAATGAATTTGCCAGATCACTGAGAATGCATTAAGTGTGACCTGATGTATTTTATTACCCTCCTACAATAATACAAATGAAAAAAATTAGTAAGTTTGCTAATAGCAGTTACTTAACATCACAATATAGCCTCTGTAAATGTCTCTTCCAGACCCTTGAGGCTGCAGATTTATACATTGAGTAAGGAACCTTAAGATACAATTTTTCTTCCAAAAAGTATATTAATTTTCTTTGTCTGTAGCTAAAAGGCTTACAAGTTGCAACAGAACAAGAAATCAGAACTATATCTTTTAATTGAAATATTTACGATAAAACAAGATATCCTTAAATTTTTATTATATTACAACAGATCTGTAAAATATTATTGTTTGTGAATGTGGTTTATGGATTTGACCTCTCTGTACTGTAACAGCTATAGTGAGCAAAACACAAATTGTACGCAGATCAATTGTGAAATATTCTCTGCTCATTTAACTTTCAGAAAGTGGTTAAAGGTACCACGCAAGCAAGCGGGCACAATCTGCATCAGGTTATCCTTTTGTATCCATAATGCCTGGTATCAAATCTCATTGCTCGCTAACTCATAACAGACCTGTTGTGTATTAGCTAGGAGCTTATGAAGTACAATTTGAAAAGCCAGGAATCTGGCTTGACTCTCCAGAAAAAAAAAAATTACAGATAGCACTGATAAAATTGCATAAATTGGGGATGGCAAAACATTCTAGACTTTGGCCAATTTAGGGTTGATTTGTGGGCTGTTACGGCCCCTTTTAGTTTTCAGAGATCGCACAATTAATGGTAGCGTTCTCCAACAGTGCGAGAATGGTTTTGCCTCAAACTTTTTTGTAAAGACATTCTTTGTACATGATAAAGTCTGCCTTGTAGCTTGTGCACACGGTCTATAAAGCCTATGGTTGATCAAAATTTGTTCTTCACGTGGCATTCCTTAATTTCGCCATTCATTGAGTATTTTTTGACTGGTGCCATATGTGTCAGGTATCAGGCTGAAACACTGGGTCCAAAGGTGAGCGAAAACAGACATCATGCCTACCCTTACAAGGTGTACAATTTAGTGAGGAAATTGATATTAATGAAATGATTATATAAATTTAAGTTAACACAATAAAAAGGAGATCGATACACTGGACAGTGAGAGTCTAAAATAAAAGATTAGACTTTGTCAGGATTTGAATTGTTCAGCTTCTGACATACTACAGACACCGCAAAAAGTTAGTAAAGGAAAAGCAGAAAGAACTAAATTAATGAGCCCAGTTTGTCTATATTCTGTGCTTGTCTCTGTATATAAGGGAAGCCCTAGAGTTTTATGATTTTACTTCCCCAAGTAACAAGTGTTTGTTATGGGTTCTTTCAAGTTTCTCTGTTGTGGCTTCATGCACACAATCTACAGTTACTATTCTTTACCGCTTGAGTTTGACTTTCACACAACCGACGTGAACTGGGGAAGGGCAGAGGACACTGGTGTGCACACAGAGCTCACGTGTGCCAGTTCTGTCATGAAGCCCTTATAATTTGATTGCAATTGGAGGGTTTCCCTTCACCTACCAGAGGCCTCATATAATATGTTAGTTTACATTTCCGGAAGGATATGGCGTCAAGAAATGGTAGAGGACTCTTATGTTCCATTGCCAAACGTTGGCTGAAATTCTCTTTTAGTTATGGCACTAATACATATTCAGAAGTAGCTTGTTAGAAACTCACCCATTCAGCAGCATATGTCCAATGTGGGCAGTGAGAAATTTTGAAGTAACTATTCTGTAATCTTGTGGATAAAGACCCTGTTATTACTCTTGCTATAGTATGGCATATAGGTGATATTCATAAAGTTGCTTTTAAAAAATACAAATCCATATTAAATGTGACCAATAACAGAAATACATTAAAGAATGTATCTACACAGATCAATTGAAACAACTATTTTGATTGAAGAAACCTGTCAGGTTAGCATAACAACTGGTTTCAATGACTTTTTTAATTTGATTTTTTTTTTTACCTAAGGAGTGGTGTATGATACCAAGGCATCAAAAGTACCCATTTCTCAGAATCTGAACATGGACTTTAATGTTGGAAGAAAACCTGAAGCTTACCTAACCTCACCTCTCAACTATTTTTTCCTGCAAATTTTATTCCTGGCAGATCACCTCAGTTTGACCACGTGGAGCAGAGGAGGACATGCTACTAAGTGGGCAGATGCAAGAGACAATTCAACTCAATGCAGTTATGAATCCTAGGGATTTTTCTTTTGTATTAAGTTGTTGCTTCCATTCATTTTCCTCTGAAAGGACAAGTCTTTCTCTCTTCTGCCCAAATACCTCCAAATATTTAGTATGAAAGTAATCAGATCCCTCAACTGGAAAACAGGAGCTAATACCGACACCTCCTAGGATTCATGCAGGAGTCAAAGCAGACAAATTGTTTGAAGTGTCTCTAGCTCACTCCAGCAAATAACACTACTTTATCAGTGTTGCAGTTATTGTAGTATTGTTGTTATTGTACAGTTATTTTACTTCCCTGTTTTGTTTTTTTGTATAGCTAGACATGCTTTGCCTCATCATCTGTTCTAAATAGACTTTGTCTGGTCAATTTTACCTTAAATTCTAGAGCTGAACCCAGTATGCACATGTGGTCCTAACAAAGAAACTGTGAGACTGTTTTGTTCACTGGTCTGGACATTCTGCTGCTTTTATTTTAACCTAGACATTACCCATTCTTTGTAGCTTATCACGCCATTGGATCATACTAACCCAATAAGTCCCCAGGTTTCTTTATGTGATCAACAGTTGTACCCGTCCTTTCTCATCTAGTCTTGTTTCATCTTAAACTAAATGTAGGGCTTTCAATTTTTCTACATTAAATTGTGTTTTTCTCTGGGTGGGCTTACTGTTTTGGCCCATTAACAACTTTAAGAATCCTTAGCCTCTTTTCAAACAATTATGTTTTAATTATAACTTTTGGTCTTCTGTGCATTTGACAGGTCTGTGGTCTAAATAATCAGTCAAGCCATCATATTGACTAAGGCATGGATACGGATTAACATTTCAACATTGTGCTTGTGATCCAGCAGAAGGATAAGAAGTCCTATATTAGGGCAGTAACAGTGACACTGGAGAGTAAGGAATTGAATTGGGATGTTTCCTCAATTAGAATTGTTAATAGTCAGAGCTCAGGTAAATGCTAAAGTCCTTCAGGTTTCCTTGGCTTTAGGAACCATTCCTTTTCTTAATTGTTCCCTCACTCTCACCTACACAGAATGCATGGGACACATCAGGCCTGGCAGGCGGAGGGTAGGAGCTGAGGGAAGAAATAGATAATACTGGCCTTTAGTAGGGTAAAACCTTACTTTAGTAGGAAAACCAAGGCGACTATTCTTTCCAGCCAGAGAATCCAGCTTGTTGATCTCCATGGGGCTGGATGCCAGACTCTTGGAGGCATGTCCATATTTGGATCAAGCAAAAAAGGACTCATGGACATGGACAACTGTGTGGTGATTACTGGGTTTGGAAAGTAGAAGGGGACTAAATGATAATGGAAAAAAATGCAATAAAAATAAAAAATGAAGGAATTAATATTTTCTACTGACAGTGGACACTTTTGAGATTTAAAGTGTACTCTATTAATAATTTCATCAAGACAGTAGGCATAAACAAGACTGTAAAGGAAATTCTCATTCCTGACTCACATTTTACACTCACTAAAGTGGCTATTTAAGTAGTTAAATTGCACTTTTAACATTGAATGAAAATTTAGAAGTCATTTTGTCCACTTTCTCCTTCCATACAAAAAAATTTCACTTTAGTCCAACCTCTCACAATCCTCTCATGTTATAACACCCCTGAATAGATGATTTTTTTTTAGTCTGCTTGAATGCCTTCTAGTGCCAGGAATGGCACTGTCTGGAGGGACAGTGAGAAGGCTCCCAGAGGGTTTAGCAGTTCTAAGTATTAGTTCTAGATAGAAGTCTTTCCTAAAATATGCTCCTAGTAATACACCTCCTACCAATATAGGAGTCACGTAATGTATAAGCTACATTATAGTCCGCTTGGCTGCAGCACAACCATATAAAAGAGTTAGCTGAGTGATGTGATGGTAAGAGTACCACAATGGACCCTTGCCCAAAACTGCATTTGAAATGTACCATGTGTCCTTTATAGTAGTTCCTCTCCTCATCAAGGGGGAGGGTGGAAGTGGGGGAGGGATGGGGTTTGGCTGGGGTGGGGTGGAGGGATGGGGAGAAAAGCCACACAACTGTAATTGAATAACAATAAAAAATTAAAATAAAAAAAAATTAAAAAAAATAAATGTTTGGAGATCAAAAAAAAAAGAAAAGAAAAAAAGAAATGTACCATGTGGAGAGGCATTTGTGTTTAAGATAAAATCTCCCTAGGAGAATAATATGGTTATTCGGATTTTTTTCCTTTGCATATGACTGCTATCGGCAACCTGAAGGGATGCTATGTTGCATTTATTTGGAAGTGGAGGTGTATAGTAAATGGACAATGAAGGTGAACTTAGACTCATTAATTAGCATGTATTGAAGTGGAGTAAATCTGCAGTTACTGATCTTTTATGAAAATTATGTTATACTTTTCAAATATTTCACATTGAAATATTCGACCATAGTGTACCTTCTTCAACAACGTCTGCCTTCTTCATATGAAGTCAGAGATTGACTCTGCTGGGAAACTTTTCTTGAGCCCTCCATACTGCTTTGCATCCTCTTTTATTTATTGTTCTAGTTCCCTGTGTGCTGTCTCCAGCCCAGCCCCCCCAACGATGATCATACTTGCCACATCGGGTTTGTTTTCCTGTCTGACTTTCCTCCCGACAGTACTAGTATTTATTGAATACTCACTGTATTCCAAGTTCTGTCTATAAGGTTTACCTGTATTAACTGAATTAATCCACATAGCAAACCTCTGAGAATGCAACTATTATCATCCCCATTTCAAAGCGCAGGAAACTAGGGCTCTGAGAGTTAAGGAAATTGTCCAAAATCATAAAAGGTTAAGTTCCAGAAAGCATGATTCCATAGCGTGGGTTCTCAGTCATTACCATACTGCTTCTCTAGATCAGCTCCTACAAGTCAGGGACAGCCTTTTATCTTGGTATTAGCACCATCTAGTATACTGTCTGGAGCATAAGGAAGTATTGAATGAATGAGTAGATGAATGACTACATGTTTTCTACTTATTTTAAGTATTTTGAGTGATAAAAGACAAAAATCATCAGGTTTTGTAAGACTGTAAAAGATTTTAAAAACTTGTCTTATTTAAGCTTTTATTTTTTTGCCTGGAAAAACCATGCTGCACAGAGGTAAGTCATATGCATGAGATCACTTCTGTAGTTCAGTTAACTTTCTCTCCTTTTTCTTTTCTTTTTTTTATCTTCTCTTAAGCCAAAACTATTCAATTATTTACATCCCATCTGGTCCTCATTTGAGTGGATTTTCTAATTATCTCCATATCACAGATGAGGAAACTGAGGCATAAAAAGATTATCCACTGCCTGGTCATTGTTAGGTGGCAGAAGAAGGAAAAGGACCCAGGCTGACTGGCTTTTGAATTCTTGTTCTTACCCACCACACTGAATGGGCTCTCACATACCCAGCGATGCCAGCCATAGCTCCAAGTGCATGCTAGTTCCCAGAGTCTTTCGATATCCTGTCCTTAGATTTCAAAAAATACACTTATTTTAATTTTGTCTCAGTCTTTACATTGTCTACATTTTATAATGCACTTAATGTTTTATTTTAATTGCACTTTTAAAGTCCCTTAATCTTTAGAATATTTTCTATGTCTACAAAGCTTACTGAATTAAATCCTTATGCAGCTTTTAGAGCAATCCTTTAATTTATCCTAGAGAACTTTTATTTTTTAAAAGGTTATTTATGAGTCTCCTAAAATTGTCAGCAGCTGTATACAGGAGTTGAAATACGTGTGTGTGTGTGCATTGCATGTGATCTTATCTTTAAATATTAGTTTATTCAAAATAGTTTTAGGAAATTTGCTCTGTAGACATAGGTTTCCATTAAAAATAAAAATAACGGCATGGTGATAAGGTTCCCACCTTCTATGTATTTTTAGAAAGTTGCGTTATTGTTAACATTGTTTATAGAATTCTTGTTGGTCCTAGAGGAACCTGAATACATCCTAACTCTCAGGAGAACATTTGGGGACTGTACTAATTTTTTACGCTGTATAATAATTTATTATACAACATATATAAGCTACTAGTAAGTAGCTTATAACACCACACACTTATTATCTGACAATTTTGTGGTTCAGAAATCTGGGCCCAGCTTAGAGGAGTCCTCTGCTTTATGGTTCTTTATGAGGCTGTAGTCAAGAGGTTGGCCAGAGCTGCACTCTCATCTGAATGTTTGGGGAAATCACCTCCAAGCTCACTTGGATTCAGTTCCTTGCACACGGCTGAACTGAGGGCCATGTTTTTGGTGTTTTTTTTTTTTTTTTTTTTTTACCACATGGGCATCTCTGACGTACAGCTTCCTCCATCAAAGCATGCATGCTGAAAAGGCAATAGAGAGAGTCTTCTAGGAAGCTGGAAGTCACCATCTTTTGCAGCCTGGTCAGACAAGCGACATTCCCTCAATTTTCCCTTAGATTATTAATTAGGAGCAAGTCACTCCATCCAGCCCATGCTCCAGGAGGAGAAATTACACCTGTATGTGATTTTAGGATGCGGGAAGAGTGGGGGCCATCTTAGAAGTCTGCCTACCACAGAAACAGAAACTTTGTGAGTATAAGGTACTGAGAGGGAAATACAGCTTAATTTAAATGTTTATTTTTTTAGCACTCAGTTTACATTTTCCTTCCTCTTTATTGGATTGGTTTGTGTGTGTACAAGGGATTAATTGATTAATTAGCTTTGTTCTTTTATGCTTGCTATTAATTTACAGATTGTACAAATTTAAAAGCTCCTTTAAATGTTTTAAGCTTTTATGGCGATTATATTGAATATACTATAGTTGAGCAGCATCAAGGAATTATTTTTGTGTTTCCTTTTTTTTCACTTTCTTTTATTTTTTATTTTTTTAAAATTTTTATTGTTATTCAATTACAGTTGTATGCCTTTTCTCCCCATCCCTCCACCCCACCCCAGCTGAACCCACCTCCCTCCCCCACCTCCACCCTCCCCCTTGACTTTGTCCATGTGTCCTTTATAGTAGTTCCTGTAATCCCCTCTTCCCACTGTCCCCACCCCACTCCCCCCTGGCTATTATTAGATTGTTCTTAACTTCAATGTCTCTGGTTATATTTTGTTTGCTTTTTTCTTCTATTGATTATGTTCCAGTTAAAGGTGAGATCATATGTTATTTGTCCCTCACCACCTGGCTTATTTCACTTAGCATAATGCTCTCCAGTTCCATCCATGCTGTTGCAAAGGGTATAAGCGTGTTTCCTTTTTTATGATTCATAAGACTTTTACTAGTAAATGGGCCTCCAAATCAAAAGGAGTCCCATTTGATTCCTTGATCTGTGTAACCCCCACTGTGGAAGCCTGATGAGCACCAGTGAGATGGGGCAAGTGTGCCAGCAACCTAAACTGTAAGGATCTCACACATTTAGTCCTTTATTTTCTAAATTCCTCTTGACTGTCTTATCTAAAGACTCCATCTGTGAATGTGTATTTTCATACTAACTCTATGACCCAGTGTTCCTTGCGTGGCTGAACCAAACTGTGTAGTTCACGTTGACTCTTCCACAGGAGGCTTGTGTTCATGCTACCTGGAGCCGATCTGTGCTGCTTAAGAGGCAGTATTGAGAAGTCCCATCAGGATCAGTTTCAGTTCTGGCCTTCCGCTTTTGTCTGCTTCCTCTCTCCTCACCTCATCCTTGTCATTGTCTTACCACCTAAAAGCTTGCACTTATTTCAATTAAGCAATAAAATGCTGAGCGTTTACTTAACCTCCGAGAAAATGGAACTAGACATAGTCTGCACCATCTGTCCTCCCGAAAGTTTATAGTCCCAGACAGAGTTGTCATATGGTCATTATGTACTTAATGAGTAAAACTTGGACACATAAGTGTTCTTAACTAGTGGTTTGTTTATTAAACTGACACTTCCTGCACTTGTGTGCTGTGTTCTTCAGTTAAAAAATGAATGTAAGTAATACATCAATTGTCTTCTTTTGAACATAGAATGGTATCTAAAACATTCTATATGTTTCAGCATGTACAGAAAGCCCATATACTACCAATATACATTTATGTATGCGTGTATGTATGTATGTATGTATGTATGTTTTTATGAGAGTAGAACCAACAACAAAGCAAAATATAGTTGGCATCCAAAAGTTATTGACTGCTTACAGTATACTTTGGTCACAGCGTGTATCCTATTTGAATACAGATTAAAAGTAACTGTACTTTGAAGGATAGGCTCGGAAATACAGTAGGGTTGCGCAATGACTTTTTTAATACATTGTGTTGACGTCAAGTCACCAGTGGTTGTAAGCAGCATTATTATTTTCAGTAAAAAATAAAGATACTGCCAATTCAACTGTTAAACTATAATTTCTTCTCACTCTGATTAAGAGGTATCCTGGCTTGGAGAAGTTAAAATGCTATAGCATCAACTCTCAAGCTGATCAATAGCAATAATTCAAACATAAAGAAATACTGAGTTGCTTTGTTTAAGTGTTGCTTATGAACACTGACATGTAGCCTGCTGCTTAAGGTTTTTAATAGTACAGTGCCTTTCACTAAAATTTAATTTAAGTTTTTCCTAGTGTAATTAATCACCTGAGTTTCTCAGACTTTCCCACTGAAATGCTCCCTAGAAGAGAGATAGAGTGAAATCCAAGAGTTGGCAAGTATAGTCTGAAATGATCTGTAGCCCAACACAAAGTTTATAAATATTAATATGACAGTGACAAATATCTTAAACTATCAGTTTCTTTTAATATAAAGTAGTGATTTTATTTACACATTTTAAATAAAATTAACTTTTAAAAAAATGTTCCATATTTTTTCTTGTGGCTTTGTGTGTCCAAAGGGCACTGAAACATGCCTCTGAAGTTCAAGTGCCCTTGGAGACACAGGCAACCAGAAGCTTAGCAAAGGATCTTCATGACTTTTGATTGCTCAAAAAAATCTGACAAAAAGCCAAAAATAAATTGCCTAGTCTCATTAAAGAGTATTAACATAAATTCTCTGCATGGATTCCATCCAGGCGATTCCTTCTTGTGAAGAGTTACGTCTATTAGGGTTTAACTGAAAATTATATCTAAATGAGAGAAAACTGGAATTGCCTTGCTTGATCATAAACATCTCCCATAATTGAATTGAATGTCAGCTTTCCTCCTTATCCCAGTATGCGTTAATCAGGCAGCAAGTTGACCAGCACACAGTGTTCTCTATCTTTTGCATGCGTGTTGCAGAAATGTTTCTTTAGAAAGCCTTTCATTTTCTAGTAAGGATTTAAACTGACCCGAGATAAAAACAGTGGCAGAGTTACATTAAGGTCTGCAGTTTTTCATTTGTCCAACAACAGAGAAGCACTCACTCATTCATGCATAATATTTGAGTTATAAGTCACTAGTTTATTCTGTTTTATGGATATTAATCCTATTTCACCTTTTGTTTTACTCACAACATCCAAATAGGCAGCCAGTGGCCCTTTTATTATATATCCAAAGACATGGTCTGCACATACATCTCCTGCTTAAACTTTCTCACCCCTGATCCCACCCCAACCCTGACCCCCACTCCTCAGCCTTACCCTCATAAAAAAAAATAAAGAAAATCTTGGCATGCTATCAAATATGCTTATAGATACATAACTAAAAATAAGCACTTTACATTTCACCATATTTTGCAATTGTTGAACAATTCTACCTGGAGGATTCCTGGGATGTTTTACCAGGTTTATACTGTGAAAGACTCAGATAAATGTGTCCTTGTCCCTTGAATGGAAGCAAAACATGGAGACATGATTGTCCAAAACCAAGTAGCGAAACGATGCTGATGCTTTCTGCGTGTTTGCTCTGGACAAGTTCGATCTGAGGACAATCACTCGCAGTTCATGAAACTTAGGACAGAACTTTTTAGCACTTAGTCACCAAACAGTCCTTTGGTCTCTTTTCATCTATTTCTAGAACAAAGGGCAGAAAATTGGAAACTAATTTTAGAGTAAATTTGCGTTCAATTCCCTGTATTACTTATTCAATGTGTCTTTGGAGCCTACCATTTTTTCCCCTTACTACAATGACATTCTGGAAAAACAATTAAGCATCTTTTAGAGGTTTAAGGTTATATATATAAGAAATTACTTATTTTATGCAAACTGGTTTGGTCATGTAACCAAGTAGCCTAAAACTTGTACTGGTTCATGTAAAGTGAAAGTGGTCATTTTTGAGTTATAAAAACTGAAACTATTGTAAACATTGGTAGTAGGCCAGAGTGGGTTTTCTTACTCATGACCATTTCTTATATTCTATGGGTTGAATTTTAAATCAACTTTTCATTTTGTTTTATTGATTAAAAACTTTTATTTAATTAAAGTGTTTGATACTGTACTCCATGTAGTTTCTGGGCACATAGGCAAGTTTGCTACTTGCGTATAAAATATAGGCGTAGATTATTCCATGGGAGGTTTAAAAAGCGAGAGAAAGAGAACAAAAAACTGGGATGCAGAAGTACACATATTTAGAGCTCATAGAGTAAACTGAGCATTCCAAAACGTAGGGACTTGCTGAACAGAGCTCAAATTGTCTTAGTTACAAGCACTGGCTCTGAAGTTTAACCGTCCTGGCCTTGAGCTTGCTAACTGTGTGATTTTCTGCTACTTGCTGAACTCTTCTTGGTCTTAATTTTGTCATATGTCATATGTAAAGGGAGAATAATAGAATTTATTTAATAAGGTTATTGGGAAGATTAAATGAAATAATATATGGCTGGCAACTAACATGATATTAGACCTTCTAGACCCATGTTCAATGTGTTTAATATTTATTTAGTAAGAGAAGCTGATATTTAATAAAAAAGAATTTACCTTTTCCTTTATAATAAGAGCTATGTTGTTGCACCAAACATAATTAACATTTTTATGCATCTGTATTTTTCTTTTAATATTTCCTCACTCCTTAGAGACAATTAGTCATTTTCATTCACCAGAATAAAGATTACTTACTAGGTACAGTTACAAATTCTTGTTCCAAATGTTTTAAAGTTATTTTTCTTTGTTTCAGTTTATAAAATATTTTGCACTTTAGGATACTTCTACTTTTTGATTAGAAGCATTTCTAACCTATAATTAGGTCAAAGAATTCAAACTTTCTTTTGACAGGGACAATCCTCAGAACTTTGATGAGCTTAAGTTTATTTATGTCATAGAGCAAGTTCATATCATGTTTTCCATTAGCAGTTTTTCTGTAATACATTCAAATAGAGAAACAGCAGTTATTGGAATCTCAAAGATAAATAAACTCATTGTTTATTCTTGTATATCTCCTGCATGTTACAGTAAAATCATAAAATACTCAAGTCCTAAAAGCCAGTAAGCAGACCATTGTAATTAATGTCAGAAACATCAGTCAAATCCTGTTTATCAGCCCATACTGGAATTTCAAGTACACATGGACAGGAACTGTTTTATTCCCAACTTGGCCTTCACTTGCAGAAACTTGAAAGTAATTATTGGACACAACAAAAATCGGATGTTCTTCTACTTTATTTTTGGTTTCACATTCAGTATGAATATAATTTTCTGTAAAGACTAGCTCTTTTAGATAAAGAAGGAGTTAAAATAGACTTACTCACTAATTAACATTCACCCACAGAATCATTGTCCTAAAAAAAATTCCCTTAGTCTTTTTTCTCCCTGTTCGGTGTGTGTGTGTGTGTGTGTGTGTGTGATTTCCTAAATAATAAACTTCTTGAGAGGCATAGTGAGTCATTTAAACTTCAGACAATGAAGTAGATTACTTGCTCTGGTAGCAAGCCTGACTCACATATTAATATTAATAGCTTTAGTTGACTAAGACAGTGAGATAATCAAAATCTCAGCTGGCTGGTCTGAGGTTTAGTGGCAGAACTAGAAGTTATACTTTGCTCTCTCAGAAAAGAGAGGCTAGGGTCAACAAAGATTTATTCATTTTGAATTTTGCTTACTGGCGCTCATTTGGAGTGATCGGGATCAGTTTCCACCTCAGCAGCCACAGAAGAAGCCTCATGTGGAGATCTGAACATCACATCACCAATTTTCCAGTGATGTTGAACTTGCCTAAAAAAAAAGACACTTCGGTTAGTTGGTTGACTACCTCACCCCTTATCATAGTTTTGTTGGCTATGTTGACTTCTATAACACAATCATTATTATGGTGATTATCATTATTTCCAAAAAGGATAGGACACATAAGCACGTAGCAATTACTTTCTTTTGTCATCTCTACACTAGATTATTGGGAGCAATCTTACCGAGGACCTTTAGACTTGTGTATGCAACTCTGTGCAGTGATATGTATGTATTCATATACAATAATCTAATGAATGTACAATTTGTAATAAAGAATATATGTGATAAATAGTGTGTAGGATTTTTATTATTCATTATACAAGTAAAGTTATACTAATGATATAGCTGGATTCAAACAATTAAAAGAGCTTATGATACAACTGTACCATATTGAGGAAACAGTACAATTTAGGGCACACATCCCATTGGCTCAATGCCAAAAGCAAAGTAATTTCATCATAAAATATTTCTTTATTAAGTGTGGTCCTGATCAAACTCCTGAGAAATTAAGATGTTCAAAATAAGTATAATTCAGAGAGGGTATGCAGTTTGTTTTTTAGGTTTGGACCTCTAGGTTTTATATTTCTAGTTTTAAACAATAAGTATTGTATCATATATGAGAGTGGACCCCCCCAAAAAACCGGAATTACCCTCTGGAGAGCGAGCCCCTTGTAATACAGTGTTCCCTGCTAGGTGAGTGTTGTAGGAACTCATCTGCATCAGGGTACCAGCTGGTATTGTTGTAAGAAGGTGCATTCAGCTTCAGTGAATTTTTCTTGAAGACTCTTTCAGCTCATTTACCCATTTTGTGATGGGTGATTTCCGAGCACACCTGCCCACACCGTGCTGAATGGTCAGCAGTTGTTGACCAAAAACGCCATGACCCCGGTGCCCCACCTCCCTATTCACTTGATCTCACCCCGAGTGACTGTATTTTTTGTTTCCTTAGATGAAATAAGTCCTCAAAGGGAAACATTTTGCCCATGTAGATGAGGTGACCAAAAATAAAAAAATAAAAACCAGCAGAAGCACTAAACGTCATCAAAATCGACAAGTTCAAAAACTTTTTGGGCAGTAGAAAAAAATCCGCATAGGTGTATAGTATCAAATGGAGAGTACTTTGAAGGTAACTGAAGTTTCAACGTGTAGGAATAAATACACAATTTTTTATAGGCGAATTCTGTTTTGGGGGTTCTCCCCATGTAAGCTTGGAGAGTTGTATAATAGAAGAATGCTATGAAAGGGTAGGGTACATTTAACCTTTTTATTTCAAGGCCTTGAGAAAAATTACGCAAACAAGTTTATTGTGCATTTCACCTTCTCCTCTGCTTGGTTTTGTGAGGCGACTTATCTTGTTTGTAGAAATCTTAGACACTTGGGAAGGTTTTGAGAAATTGGGTGAGATAGCTAAAAGTTCAAGTTCAGAGATTTAAGTAAATTTGTACTTTGAATCAATGTGACTTTTAGTCATCCATAAATGATTTAAAAGAGAAGTCAAACAACTTATGACCTTCTCTACATCTCAATTTTTAGAACAGGACTTTTGACTTGAGATCCTTTTTATTCAGGCCTTGAACCCAGAATACCACTGTGCATGGAGTTGCTTTTTAAAGAGAAATATGCCTGTGGAATGTTGTTGTTACAGAAGAGATTATGCAAACATCTCAGCCTTTCTCAAGACATCCAAGTTCACAGAGAACTATTTGTGACTAAAACGGCTACCCAGCTTTCTGTTTTAATGTTGACCAAATAATGTTTGGTTGACCTAATTATAATAGCACAAAGAACGTTTTTGAGCCTGGAAGCTTTTTTAAAACTTTGCTCATTTGAAAGAAAGGCTCGGTGAATCCCACTTTTAGTACATTATACTGCTTTACCACCAGCTGATGTGCTGATGCACACACCAGGTCGAGGGTACATTTTGCATGGCAGGCAGAAAACCAATGAAGATCAACTTTCCGGCTTCTCGTTCTTATAAAAACATGATTTGTACAGTTTTATTACAATCCCAAAGTCATGTACTTTGGGCCGCTCTAAGTCTGTTTCCATGCTTGCAAATGTTGACAAAAGAAACTAATAAAGAGGGAGGTTCTCCAACAAGATTCTCTCCTGAGGACGAATGCCTTGCTTGTGAATGTAGCCAGGTCTCACTGCCTCTCTTATTGGAGATATTTTATTGCAAGTTTGGCCAGAGGTAAGGGATATTTTATAACAACCACAGCAAAATTATAAACCTTACCCACAGTTATTTATGAGGAGGGTACAAGAATTACCACAGATATCTATTTTCTTATTAACAAATTCTCCTTTGAAACATTGTGCCCTTTTTAAAACTCATTGGTTCAACAAGGTATATTATGCAAAGGCTTTTGAATTTACTTACTTTTATTTCTAGAATGGAAGCTCAGGGTTAAACCACTTACCCACCACATTGACAGGGAATTCAGTGAGAGTTATTAATCATAGGATGTGGGAAAACAGGATATACTTGCTGGCAATGTAAGTGAAGAATGCAATTAAGACATTTAGCAAATGGCTTGATGGTTAGAGTTAAAGGCACTTGTTAGTTTAATACATGAGACAGTGCCACCTAAAATTAGACAGTGACATGCAAGTTTAAACTATGAACCACAGAAATGTGCTAAAACTTCCAAACCTTATTTATAAGTAAAGTTACAGAAAACAGTTTTCTCCATTTCTGCAGTGTTCGTGAAAAGATAAAGGATCTGCTAAGCAATGAACTTATTCTGAACTAAAAAAAGTCCTATTGTTAAACCCCTTCTGCTATCTTTCCTAATCATCTGATCTTAGTAAAGGAGAGGCTATGCAGTGAGGTAGCAAGACATCTGGGAGCTATTTTTAGGTTGAGTAAAAGGCTTCCGAGGGAATATTTTGAGAAGGTGGGTAGAGAGGAAGACGTATGGGAGCCAAAGGTCAGTGGAGGAGGGCGGAACCTATTTCCAAACTGCTCCATTTTACTAGTACAGGCAATGTTTTGGGAAAGTACACCCTAGCCATTTACACCTCTTGGATGGGCCTCCTATTGTGTGTGATTTGCCTTCTCAACCAGAACATACAAATGCATTCTACAGACCACCTTCACCCTAGTGCAGACGTATTCATTCATTTACTTATTTTTTAAAAAATACAGGAAAATGACTATTACATAGAATTAAAGAGCCAGAAACAACATTAGGCAGGTGACGTTTGTCATAGAAACCTGACATTCCGACTTCAAATTCAAGCCCTTCCAGAGTAGTAAGTTAGATACCAAAGACTGTATTATATCTCGATCTATTGGCATGTTGTTTAGGTTGGCTAACAAAATATGTGACAATTCTTTTGAGGAGAAATGTACTACTTCCTACTTAGTGTGTACTTCTGTCATTTATTTTGATACGTGCAGGATGTCTACATATCACTTTACTCTAATAACTAAAAATAATAAGCAGTCAAAGGTTTATATTAAGGTGCCTATAGCACTACCAGATACTCAAAAGTGACAGAAAACTGCTCAAAACTCCCACTTAGTGACTCGTCTGGTAATCGATTTCCATTGTAACAAATACATAGGATAGTGAGTTCTGTTAAATAGCAGCATGTCTTGAGTAACAGAAACGAGATGCTGATGGTGCTGATAACATCTCATAAGCCCAGTCACCCTCCCTGCAAAACTCCTTCTCAACTATTGTATATTTAGGCGGCTTAAAGGTCAGTTAATTGCATCTATTTTCTAAAAAGGAAAAAGACAGGAATATGGACCACATTGTAAAAGCAGCAAGCTATGCTCAATTCTTTTCGAAACTATTTGCCTTAACATCCACCACCAGTGAAGCAAAAGGCAGAAGGGCCTGGTAGCGGTTGTTGTCTTACAGTTAGTGACTCTTACTCCGTAAGTAGTAGGTCTTCATTAGTGAAAAGTTAGAAAACATGGCTAGGCTAAAAGAAATACAAGTCACCTGCCATTGGCAGAGATGATCATAGCCATTCTTATTTTTTAAAATATACTCTCTTATTTTTTTTCTTCACAGAAGTACAAAATAATTCCAAAACATCAGGTCATTCTGTATATGGTGTTTCAAATTCATTTTTTAAATCACAACAATATACTATGTATATTTTTTATGTCAAGAAATGTGCTTTGTCATCTCATTATGATGGCCAATTAAAATTCAATTATTTAAAGGCATTCCACTTTACCCAATCATCTGCTCTTGATTGTATAGATGTGTAACCAATTTTGTATGCTAAATAGTATTGCATGAACATATTTGTACATATGTTTCTCCATTCTTAATTACTCCTCATCAAAATTGTTAAAGTTGTTTCTGGATCAAAGGTAAATAATATGCACAAGTCCAAAGACCTCTTCACACAATCTGTGGCATATTAATATATACTCACACAACGTTATATGAGAGTGACCACATCTCAACAAGCAGAAACACACGCCACATATACATTTATTCAAGCACTGGGCGCCATCGTTTAAAAAATTCATTAAGCATTTGTCCCTTCTGGGGGTAAAGTTATAGTAAGTTTCTCCCTGTGCAGCCAGTTTCAGTAAGGGAAAATAGGTCCCTATAAATTCTTCATCATAATTCATTTACTAAACATCTGCAGAATGTCTAGTGTGTATTTAGAAATCTCTAGTGAGTAGAGATTTCTGAGAGGAAGATGGCTAAGAATAGAACCAGTATTTATTGAGTGTCACTGTATTATGTGTCAAATTTATTTAATCTCATTTAATCCTTACAAACATCTGGCAAAAACAAAATTCTCACCATTTTGGGGATGAGGAAGCTTAAGCTCTTGGAGGTTGGGCAGTTCACGCTACTTCCCAAAGTGGCCTAACCTAAGATGAACTGCGAATCCACATCTGTTTGGCTTGATGGTCCATGGTCTATTCCTAAGACCTTAATTGTGAAGGGTAGAAGTAAGTTTCATTCTTACATTGTTTTTTAATTTCATTTTTTACTCAGAGGCAAGAAAATTTGGCCACACATCTCTATCCATGGAAACTAGTAGAATATATATTATATAAAAATATCATATTTGTGGTAAGTGTTGTGTAAGAATGCTCGTTGATTTTATTTTTCTAAAAAGTACTGCCTTGACTTATTCTAGCCATTCTATAAATAACTTGATGTAGCTAAGGTACATACACATACACTCACATACACAACTTACATATATTTGTGTATACATCAGTACACAAACATATAAAGGATATAGTATAAAATAAGCATTTGGGAATTAGGTAAAGAGAAAATAAAGATAGAAAAATAAAATCAGTCTGATGAAATATACACTGTAAGGTTCTTTAAAGTTGCTACTGGTGAACCAAAAGTGAGACTAAATTTTCTGGCAGTCAAAAGAAAAGGTAAACGCCTCAGGAATAAGAACTTCGGAATTCGGGAGAAGCACAGTGTCCCTGCTACTCTCAGGTCAGCGATCTAAAAAGAAAGATCTCCCTGGTTGCTCCCCCGAAGATCACCATAGGCACAGGATGACTTCCACAGTCGCGTTTCTGCTACGATAGATTTCCGTGTCTGTTTCCCAGGAGAATGGCCTCGTGAGATAGAACCTCTCACAAGTCACTGTTCAAAAGATTTGTGAAATAACAAGTTCAATGTTTAAAGGAGTCGCCCGTTTTAGTTATTTTGAGAAAATACAAAATGAATAAATGTTTCTATATAAATACAGATCTGTTTCTATAGTACTAAGGGATTTTCAAAGATAACAATGAGCCAGAATTTTTCATTGATAGAAGAAATGCTTCCCTTCTTATAAATAAAGCTCAATCTCCATTACAGCTTAACACCTTCAGAGCGAGGCTATTCTTTGGAAGATATCATACCTACTATCATAGGCTAAAAAAATTGTGTGTGTCCGTATCTGTGTATGTGTGTATACGTGTAAGTTTTGGGAGAGCAGTTTCTCTCACTTTCAATCTCTTTCTTATGTCTGGACTTCATATATATATAGTCAATGCTCAATTGATGTCTACTGTTGGTAATCATTATTTAGGAAAACAGATAATAGGAAAGAGTTAATGCAAATCCTAGAAGTATTTCTTTTAATTTAAGGAATGTAGATATGAGGATACTTTTTCTGGCCCTAATGAGAGGTGTAACCATAAAAAATGAGGGAGGAGATATATCTTGTCAAATAATTTTTACCTAAATGAGACATGACTTGAAATAAAAGCATCATGGCGCATTTAGAAAAATGCAAAAAGTATCATGGTGAATATTCTAGTAACTATGCAGGAGGCAGTCACAAATTTTCTCATCTGTAACACGATATTAACTGCATGGTATGATTTTGGGGATTAAACAAAGTAAATCAAGGGAAAGCAATTAGCAGAGTGTCGAGCAGAGTTAGTGCTCAATAAATATGATTTATTCTACTGTTACTGGCATTACTGTAGCTTTAATATCTATAATTTCTTGATTTAAAATAGGAGGCATATATACCTATTCCCATATTCATATTCTTGGCAACACTCTTGGAAATATTTCATTTGGGTCAAACAGTATTTTAGCATTTTTTCTTAAAATAATATTAGACTATGTTTTGTTTGTTTTGGGTGGTTTTGCTTTCTTTTTGGATGCACTTGGCAATGTATGCTAATTATTCCGATCCAAATCTGGGAGGAAAATACCTCACAACGCTGCATGATTTGCAAGACCACACAGTGATTTATAAGGGTTCCCTCCCCCTATAGAGCTTTTAATGGGGAAAACCCATCTATATTGCTGTGTCAAGAAATCACCACCTTTATCACATACCACGGACATAAATGAACCATATAAAAGCAAATAATCCTTAACTCCTCTACAGGAAGCTTGAGCAGAATTTGAGCTTTAGCAGATGCTTAGAATGTGTAATTAGCTGTAGAAACCATGAAGTGTGGATGCTAACAAGCAGTAACACAGATAGCATATCTAGTGCAATGGCTTTAAAATCACCTGAAAAAAATTGAAATTTTTTAAACAATATCTAATATACCACGTGATTCCTCTATGAACTCAGGTCATTTTTAGTTCTATGTTAACTTTACTTGGCTTCAGATAGGACGCTTTTGCCCCACTCTTGTTGTTTAATTTTGTGCTTTTAATCAAAACACTAATTAATCTAATGCATTGTCATATTTCAAGTATTTTAACAATTATTGATTATTGGATTCCTTCTGAAAGCCTGAATTTTAAAATTAGATATTTTAGTCTTCTTTAAACTTTGTTAAGTGTATCCACATTGTAACAAATTGAAACAAGAGAAGCCCAACCCAAAGAAAACTATATATTTAATAAGATAAATATGCAAAAAGATCTATGTGATATAACCAGATTTATGTGAATTAGTACATATAAAGAACTAAGAAAAGTACTTTGCACAAACTAATAAATCAATAAGTATTACAATGTGACCTAACACACAAAACGTTTTTCTGCTAACGTGAGAAGGCTTGCAGAAATTGAAAACAATTCCAAGCAAAGGTACATCTGGTTCCATTATCTGATGAAGAGGTAGAGAAACAGGACTCACTTATATTGTGTAACTGGTAAAGTACACCTCCATTTGAGCACATTTTGTCTGAGCGCCTGTGTCCAAACACTGCTGCTGATCTGTTCTGTCATCGTTGGGGCCCCAGAGTCTCAAGTGAAACTCTTGATTTGGGGTCTTGCTCTCTGATACATTTTCCTCAAGAACGTCAAAAGTTTTGTTTTGTTAACAAGGGACTTACAAAGGTAGTAAAAACTCTACCTGCACTCTAGATTGAAATATGCTCGTATAGTTCCCTGAATAGGTAATTATGTCATGTAAGCAAGTAATAGACCAAAAGCATCACCAAGGAGGCAGTCTGTGGTGACATAATAAGTAGAACAGTAATTATCACTGACAGTTTTATTTTCACACTGAGCAGCACTAATGTTGCATAAAAATATTTCATAAAACCATAACAGTCTTCATGTAGCATTTAGACATATCCACTCCTCCCACTGTTCTCCATTTACAACTCACTTCAGGAAAGAAATACTATTTTGTTTGTATTTCCCACTCAGACAGGCCCTCTGGAAGTCCCCAGATCATCATTTCATCAACAGAGTTAAGAGCATTCCTCCTCAAATTTAATTTATGCTGCACCTGGAGATTTTGGTTCTAGTGCAGACCCTCTGCAGGCAGTTGAGTTCGCACAGAAAGGGATGATGTGCATGGACTACTGGGTCAAAAGGGGGGATGGAGTGTGTCCATTAATGCTAAAGACCAACAGCAGATGATTCCTGAAATGGAAATGACGGTGATTAACAACTGTTTCCTAGCTTGTTCAACCTCATCATCTGGTAGGTCAACCTAAAAAACAAACAAACGACAACAAAAGTTAGTCGCTCGCTTAGAGAAGTGTAAAATTAACAATGATTGAGTATGATGTTCCAGGCACTTTGAGACACTTTATCTTCATTATCTCATGTAAGCCTCACACTTCTGTGTTGTAGGTGTCATTTGCATCTTTTAAACTAAGAAACTTGGTGACAGAGTAATGAAGTTATTTTCTCAAAGTGTCGGACATAAGAATCACCTCCAAGCGTGTCTGATCCTGATGGTTCGCCTTTGCTTTGCCTCACACTACCTCCTCCTTTGCCTCAAAAGGCAGAACCATGGCGTGTAGGAGCCAGAACATCTGAGTTTCTCATTCTGTCCCTACTCACTTGGGAGAGTTACTTACTCTCTCTGTGCTTTGGGTTTCTAATTGGTAAAGTGAAGATAATGTAGTACCTATCTCAGATTTTGGCAGATTAAAATATGTACTAGGTGTAAAGCACTTAGAATTACATTGGGTACATGGAAAATGATTAATAAGCATGGGTTACTATGCTCTTTGCTCTCATGGACTCAGCAACCTCCTCTCTATTACCATCACCACTTTCCTAGTTCACCTTTGGTCACCTCTCTCTCTTTTTGTGGAAGGAAGATTTATCAAGTACCTACATTGTGCTAAGAACTTTTTGGACTCTTAGAATATATCAGTGAAACAAACAAACAAAAAAACACATTCTTGCCCCTATGGGTTTGCATTTTAGTTGTTCTAGGTAAGTGACATAGACAATAAATAATAAACATATGGTATGTTCAAGGTAGCAAGTGCTAGGGAAAAAGCAAAATAATAGCGTAAGTTAAGCAGGTTATGAGCAGTGGGAGGCATTTTAAAAATTGATATTATTTCAGTTACAGAAGAGTTGCAAGAATAGTATGAAGAACTCCCTCATACCTTTTATCAATATACATGAATTAATTACATTTTTGCTCAATTTGTGCTCTCTCTCTCTCATGCTTTCTCTTTCTCCTGCTTTCCCTCCCTAACACCTTCCTTCCTTCCTCCCTTCCTCCCCCTCCCCCTTCTTTTCTTTCTTTCTCTCCCTCTCTCCCTCTCTCTCTCTCTCTTTCTTTCTTTCTTTCTCCCTTACTTCCTATTTACAAACACAGATATACAAGTTTTTTCCCAGAACTTTTGGGAAGCAATTGAAAATGTTGTATCCCTTAACTTCTAAATATTTCAATGTGTATTTCCAAAGAATAAGGACATTCTTAAACATAACTGTCTTATAATGATCAAAATTAGGATATTTAATATTATATAGTACTATTATCTAACCCAGAACCCTATGCAAATTTTATCAGTTGTCCCAATAATGTTCTTTATAACCTTTTTTTTTTTAATCCTGGCCCAGAAATCAGCCTGGAATCCTGTGTTGAATTTTGTTGTCGACTTTAACTTGTTTTAATTGTTTCTTGATGTTGACATTTTGAAGAGTTCAGGCCAATGGTGTTTGATAAGGATTTGCTATGTTTCTTTTTGACTTGAATAATGCTGTGCATTTTTTATAGGAAAAGCACTAAAATGATATTCAGTCTTTCTCAGTACTTCATGTTCATGGTCAAAAGATGCTGAATTGTTCCAATGTTTATCTTAGCTTTGATCTTTTGATGGTGATCCTCAAGGTTTCTCCACTTCAAAGTCAACATTTTTACTTTGTAATTAGTAAGTAATTTGTAGGGAGACACTTTAAGAATATTTAAATACCTGTTTCTCATCACACTTTCACATCCATTGATGATTGTCTAAATCCATTATTACTTCTACATTATGTACTGAAATTCTGCTGTAAAGAAGGCATTTCACTTATTTATTTTCTCATTTATTTATTTATAACAGATGGACTTATGGATTCTTAACTGTATTTAATAGATTATAATCTATTGTTATCATTAGTTTGATGCACAGAGTTGGCCAGTGGCATTTCCTTCAAGCTGGCTACTGTGGCCTTTTTGAGACATCCCCATGGTGCGTTGAGCTCTTCTGTACTTTCTGATGTACCAAGCCATTCCAGTTCATCTTTTGCTTTCCCTCCTCGGCCAGGGAGTTAGCCATGTATGTAAGGAGCGTAGTTTCTTTTAGCAGACAATGGTATGTGGAAACCAAGATCTGGGCACTCATTGTACTTATTGTTCTTGGTGTGACATTGCTTCTAGGCCCTCTCAGTGAGTACTTGAGCTATCTGTCCTATCATTATATACTTATTTCTGTGTCTACACCTAAATTTATCTGTATAACTTGTGTGTTTCTATACTCAATTGCTTTACAGCCCTACAGGGTACTTTCCATCTACTCTCATTTCTTCCCATAAGTATATTTGTAAATGTCTTCTCCCAAAGAAGAGACTTGGTTTTCATTATTCATGCTTATTTATTCATTTGCTTATGACTCAAATATAAAAAATATAGTTTTAGAATTGATAACTGTAAAAAGCAAACCTACTAACTAGAGTTCAATATTTTCAATATTCACAGTTTTTCTATCATAAATTTATATACAGTGATGTACACACATCTTAAATATACAGAGTGATTTTTGTCACATGTGTATACTTCTATAATTTTTACTCATGTATATAGAACATTTGTATCATCTCAGAAAGTTTAGTCATGCTCCTAGGCCTTTAATCTTTGGGGTGGGAGGTAGAAATGTGATTATAAATGGGCTTTCATGATAGCTCTCATAGAAACGGTGACATTTAACTTGAGAGAAATAAGGGAGTGAGCTATACAGGTAACTAGAGGAGAAGTGATCTAGACAGAGGGTTCAGCCTGTGCAAATACCCTAAGGGAGGAGCATCCTTGGTATATTTGAGGAACAAAGAGGGTGTAGCATTGGAAGTGAAGTAAGTGAAACAGAGCTAGTAAGTAAAGGGGGAAGAGAAGGAGGGAGAGGATGTGTACAGATTGTGAGGAGTCTTATAGGCCATTGTAGGGTAATTAGGCAACTATTGCTGTGATAATGATGTATAACAAACAACCCAAAACTTATTATCTTCCACCACATCATGTTTCTCACTCAGGGGTCAGCAGGTCAGTTGTGCCTTTGCTAAGCTCGGCTTGTATTGGCTGGCTGTGGGTCCAGGTTGCAAGTTGGAATCAAGTCTGTCTCATATGTCTCCTCATCCTGGGTTCTCTTAGCAGATGGCATAGTGCAAAAGGGTTGGGTGAAAACACAGGAGCCTGGACAGTCTCTTGAAGCCTTGACTGAGACTGAAGCATCATCTTTTTTACCTACTTCATTGGCCAAAGACAGTCATTTTCCAAGACTAAAGTCAGTGTGGCAGGGATGTATACTTGGGCTACTCTTCTGAGACATAATGAAAGTTCACATGGCAAAGAGCATGAATGATGAATGCATAATTTTATTGCAGAGAGGAAATGATAATTTGGGAATAGTCTAATCGGCCACATAGGTTCTGCCTCTGTGTAAAATGGGGTGAGAGCAAACAGGCCAAGAGGGACCTGTCACAATTTAGTGGGTAGCGGTGGCTCAGACCAGAGTGGTAACGGCAGTAGAGAGAAGTGGTCTGATTGTGGATATGTTTTGGAGGTAGAGTCAACAGGAATTCCTGAGGGATTGAAGATGGGAGGTGAAGAGAAAAAGAGGAATGAAAGCTACTTTAAAATTTTTAGTGTAAGCAGCTAGACTAGAAGGAAAGCAGGGCATCTACTGTGACGGGGAAGGCTATGTGTAGAGAAGTTTCCTGTGCAAGATTTAGGAGCTGAGTTTTGGTTATTTTAGGTCAGAGTTGCTACTCTGTATCTGAAGGGAGATAAGAAATTGTCAGGTCTGGAGTTTAGGAGAGTGATCTGGGTTAAGTGTTGAATTTGGGAGTCCTAAACCGATATAGATTATGTTTAAATCTGTATCCGATACTCAGCAATGACCATATAACTGATCTATTTGGTTTTACTTGTCTCATTTTCCAATGCATCTTTCATTCTTCCAACATTTATGTTTTGAAAGCAAAACTCTGATCCTATTACTCCATGCCTTAAAAACCTAACCAGATCTTAAAAGACAAAATCCAAACTTAATGTAAAGTTATATAATCTGTCTACAACCTATTCTTACTTTACCTAATAAAATCCTATTTATCTTTACAAGCCAAACTCAAGTGTGGACTCTTTCATTCAGTTTTTCTAATGGTTGGGGGAATAATTCATCTTTTCCCCTCCATCTTCGATCAGAGCTTGTATGCTCCTTTTTGCAATGCTGAATATGGCAGCCACTAGCCATATGTAGCCATTGTACATTTGAAATGTAACACGTCCAAATTAAGATGTGCTGCAAATGTGAAATCCACATGTCATTCAAAGTCGTAGTATAAAAATATATAAAATATGCCATTAATAATTCTACTTATGAAATACTTATGAAATGATACTAGGTTGGATATTTAGGTTAAATAAAACAAAATTAATTTCATCTGTTTAATTTTTACTTTTTAAATATGAGCTGCTAGAAACTTTAAAATTACATATGTGTCTTCTCATGTGCGGCTTGCAATTTATTTCTGTTGGACAGTGCTGCCTTAGAGCATGCATACCACTGTGTGATTACATAGGTTAGTTACATCATGTCTGTTTTTCTGGAAGATTTTGAGGTTTTGAAGCAAAAATTATGTCGATTCGTCTTTCCTAGACCCTCTAGGATTTTGACTAGATGCTCAATATAAGTTAATTGAAAGTTTATTGGTTTCTTTAATTAATTAATTAATTAAATTGTTGTTCAATTCTAGTTATCCCCATTTCCCCCCACTACTTTCCCTGTCCTACCCACCCCCTACCACCCACATGCAATCCTCCCTCCCCCATTATCTTTGTCCATGGGTCCTTCACACATGTTCCTTGACTTGACCTTCCCCTTCTGATTGATACTTGTCCTCAGACACTGATCTGTGGGACAGATTACCAATAACATAAACACAATTGGAAAAAGAATCAACTATAGGAGGTCTATAATATATCAGATACCCAAGGACTTTGCCAAAGTTGGCCAAAATCTGAGCTGATTACTTATTTATATTATTATTTCAACCTCTTTTCTAAAAATAATACATCAAGATCAAATTACAAATTAAAATATTATATTGTTTGTAGTAAAAATTAATAATGTCACTTACTATAGCTAAATTCTTTAATTTAATTTTTATAAAGATGTTTGAACTCTAGAAGTGATTTTAATGGCATTTATATATTAAGAGGCTAATATTCAATTATCTTTCTTAATCAATTGTGTAAGAAGTCAAATATAATAATACATAACTTTATATAAACTAAACATTATATATTTTGAGGAGAGTCTAGGGACCCAGGAATATTTCCAAGGGATAAAGTAAGACTGTAAGTTTATTATTCTCTTCAGTTTCATTCTTTCTCTCTTCTCATCATGTGCAAATACCCCTTATGATTTTGGAAGTAAAATTTAAAAAGTATCCTCTGAGCAATTAGATCTGATAAGACCAGCACCCGTCACATGGATAGTTTAATGGAGATGGCAGTAAAATGCTTTTTGAAGCTGTCTCTGAGAAACAAGATTCTGATAAAATAGGGGATGTGATATAATTCACTATAGGGAGCATATGTAGGGAAAACACTGTAGTAGAAAACCCCAAATAGCTGCAGCAATTTTGAGAAAGAAGAGCAAAATAGGAGGAATCACAATACCTGATATCAAAATGTATTATAAGGCCATTGTAATCAAAACAGCTGGTACTGGCATAAGAACAGACACATGGGCCAATGGAACAGAATAGAGACCCCAGAAATGAACCCAAGTCTCTGCAATCAATTAATATTTGACAAAGGGGGCAGCAGCATAAAATGGAGCCAAGATAGCCTCTTCAACAAATGGTGTTGGGAGATCTGGACAGCTACATGCAAAAATATGAGACTTGACCACCAACTTACACCATACACAAAAATAAATTCAAGGTGGATAAAAGATTGAAATATAAGTAGTGACACCATTAAAGTCCTAGAGAAAAACATTGGCAGGAAAATCTCAGATATTCCATGCAGCAATATTTTCACTGATGTGTCCCCTAGAGCAAGGGACATAAAGGAAAGAATAAACAAACAGGCTCTCATCAAAATAAAAAGCGTCTGCACAGCTAAGGAAAACAGCATTAAAATGAAAAGAGAACCAACCATCTGGGAAAACATATTTGCCAATGACACCTCAGACAAGGGTTTGATCCCCAAAATATATAAAGAACTCACATGACTCCACTCTAAGAAGACAAGCAACCCAATTAAAAAATGGGCAAAGGACTTGAACAGACACTTCTCCAAGGAGGACATACAGAGGGTACAGAGACATATGAAAAGGTGCTCAGCATCACTAGCCATCAGACAGATGCAAATTAAAACCACAATGAGATACCACTGCATAACAGTCAGAATGGCCATCATAAACAAAGCAACAAACAACAAATGTTGGAGAGGGTGTGGAGAAAAGGGAACCCTAGTGCACTGTTGGTGGGAATGCAGACTTGTGCAGCCACTATGGAAAACAGTATGGAATTTCCTCAGAAAACTAAAAATGGAACTGCCTTTTGACCCCGCAATTCCACTGCTAGGATTATATCCTAAGAACCCTGAAACACCAATCCAAAAGAACCTATGCACCCCAATGTTCATAGCAGCACAATTTACAATAGCCAAGTGCTGGAAGCAATCCAAGTGCCCATCAGTAAATGAGTGGATCAAAAAACTATGGTACATTTACACAATGGAAATCTATGCAGGAGAGAGAAAGAAGGAGCTTATACCCTTTGCAACAGCATGGATGGAACTGGAGAGCATTATGCTAAGTGAAATAAGCCAGGCCATGAAAGACAAATACCACATGATCTCACCATTAACAGGAACCTAATCAACAAAATGAACAAGCAAGCAAAGTATAGCCAAAGACATTGAAATTGAGAACAGACTGACAGTGATCAGAAGGGAGAGGGGAGGGGATAATGGGGGGAAAAGGTGAAGGGTTTACAGGAACAATTATAAAGGACATATGGACAACAACAAGGGGGGTGGAAATGGGGGAGAGAGGTGGAGAGGGCTGGGGTGGTGGGGAGGGGTGGAGGGAAAAGGCAGAAAACTGTACTTGAACAACAATAATAAAAAAAAAAAAAGAAGGTGCAAATTATTTACGTTCTGTCAGTCCTGTTCAGGGTGAAGTGCATTGATTCTAATGACTATCCCTAGGTGTCTAGACAGAAATACCCCTGCAGGGAAGAAGAATAACATCTTGAGATATGTTAATTTGGCATAAATCTCTCTTTGGCATGCTGAATACCCCCTTTATGGTTCACTCAACAGGGTTTGGGTTTGTTATTTGGTCTCATGAGTGCTTTGCCCCTCAGGAAAGCAGGCACAGTTTATCTTCCATGATAAATTAATGGACGCCATCTGATCTACAAATCACTGTCCTGTGTGCTTGGCTGAACTAAATAATTTTTTACTCGCGTACTTGTAGTAAAGTAATAAACCTGATGCCTAAATCTGAGACTAAAGGACCTCCCTGCTAAAACTCAGAAATATTTAGGAAACCCTTCCTAAGCTTAGTGTGTTGGTCTGTATCTCTCTTTCTTTTCCATATCAGCTTGAATTAAGCAAATGTTAAGGATTCTTCTAGACTTTATTGATGGCAGCTACATAAAGTTTCACTTCTATATGCAAAATCTTCGTATAAGTTTACAGAGCTATTTCATTTTACTGAGAACCAGGGGTCAGAACTAAAGCTAGAATGTTGACCTCATTTGTGTGTTCAGTAACTTTGTTCAGCAAACCCTTGGACCAACCGACAGAAATGGAAGAAGGTGGGCCTATTACTCCACATATAAATGTATCCTTGAAAAGTGAGTGAGTTGCTTTTTCCTCCTTATTAACAGTCTGGCTTCCATGTGAAAACACCATAATAATGATGTTCAATGTTCAATTTAAACCTAAAAACCTGTTCTTTCCCCTAAGTATCCTAAGCCAAAATAAGATGTACTTTCAGAATTCCCACTGTTGCTAAATATCTTGCTCAACACTTAATAGTTTGAGGTTTAGGGGTTTTATGTTTGGCATTAGGCACTGGTGCCAGTGATTCAGACGTGGTCCACCCACACATAACCCATGGACACGGTGAGCCAGTTCCCTCCTCACAGGAGATGTTCTGAGAGCAATCCTGAGGCCATTCTGAAAGGACATTGACTCTTCTCAGGTACTCCCAATGCCATAGCCATGAAGTAGAGTAAATGACAATTACATAGTCTGGGCCTGTACTTAAAATGTGAGAGAAGACTTTACCAGAGCTCATGCTGTGTTCACCTGCATGGTAACTTCATGCTCAATAATATTAACGACCCAGTCCCCTTGTATCTTACTGGTTCGAATGGTATATTAATATACTTTCAAAAATATTTCATTACTTCCACTACATTATAAAGCATATTATAGATTCTTGAGTACTGAGAATCACAATTTCCAATCCAAGGAAGATGACTAGGATGATTTAGCTCACACTCCTTATTTTAGGTACTCCTAGAAGTTAATTAACTTTCCCAAAGACATTGATTAATAACTGAGAGTAGCAGGACTGAAACCCAGGCCTTCTAAATTCCAATGCCAGTCATTTCACACATAATTTTGCCTTAATTGAACCAAAGAGATTCACTGGAAAGGGAAAAATATGTTGAGCTAGGTAATGTTTCAAGACTTTGGGATGAGTAGGACACTTTTCCCTCTCTCAGAAAGCTTATGGTCTAAAGAGAAAGACAGCTAAATAAACAAATTAGAGCTTTTGGGTTTTATAGATACTTGGATTAAAGTATATAATGTAGAAAATGGGAGCACAAAAAAGAAACTATTTAATATGCTGGTTGGTGATGGGAACAGGCTTAATAGAGAATGAGTCTTGAGAACCTTGAAAGGAAGATGGGCTGAGCATTAGGGGAACATTAGGGGAAGGATATTTAATTCTGGTCTCTGACATGAAGACATTGTGCAGATGTTACCAGAAATAGGAGTGTAGCTGAAAGAATGTTTTCTTATTTGCCCTATGCTGAAAAAAATGTGGTGCCTTCTTACTGGCAGATGCTTAGCAGGCTCAGTTACTGAGACTCGTGGGACACAGTGAAATTTAGGCAGTGTCAGCAGTGTTTCCGCACCGCGCAGCGTGTGTGCGAGTGTGAGTGCCGTCAATGCCATCGTTCAAAGCAGTAGGTTGAAATGACTATATTTTGGAATAAGAAAACTAAGGAAGCTAGAAGATATGGGGTGAGGTAATCATATAGGTAATATGAAGTGCCCTAAGAACAAATACTGTCTTACAGAAGGAAATCCTTTGTGAAGAGAAGCAGCTCACGCTGTTTAACAATATTGGAAGGGGTTTGGTTTGCTTATTCTTACACTTTTTTCTTGACAAATATATTATCTGCCAATGAGGTGCACAATGGCGGATATGGCATTTGTAAAACCTTAAAGTCAAACATAGAATAGGAAGGGAAGTATGAAAATAGTGCTGCTGAAAGGTTAGATGGTAACATAAAAAATTCAAAAGTGCAACATGACTGATGTCATTTTGTTTTCATTGGTCTATACTATGTGTTGCCAAAATGTATTTCTTTGTCCTTTGGTATTTTGTCCCTTTACATTGCAAAGTCTATTCAGCGTGAATCCCTTCTGTGAAGTTGCACTCAGGAGTTCTGTATGGAGGTTGTAGGTGTATACCCGGGTGAAACATGCAAATATTTAAGTAAACATTCAATTCTCCTTGGTTTTAGATAATATATGATATAATACATATTATATCATAATGATATATGGTATCTGTGTCTAAGAGGTGATGGGACTTCTCTTCTTACCTGCACGGGTCTGACTTCTTCTAGAGGTGTAGGTTTGATGAGAGCTAGAACAGGCACTAGACCATGTATGATCTCGTTTTGTCATTGCAACAGGACTCTGAGGCCATTATTCTTGCTTCAAATTTGACAGGTAAGAAAATTGAGGCTTAGGGAGCTTAAATATATTGTACAAGATCAAACAGACCATTAGACACTCAAAGATCTGTCCAGCTGCTGAGCTAACTTCTGTCTACTCTACTATGCTGCACCTCATTACAGACAGTCTGAAGTGAACAGGGGCAAATTCTGTGGAGAAAAACCAACCGAGCAAGGCACTGAGGACAATTCATAGGACGAATGACCAGGGTACAAGCAAACTCAGAGGGAACTTAGTAGCTTTCTTCAAATATTGAAAGGATTACCAGGCCAAAGGAGCTGTAATGATTGCTTCTCAGGATCCCTAGGGGTAGAATATGAAACAATATGTGTGTATGAGTTGAAAGGAAACATCATTATATGAAAGAATTTTCCAAAGAGATAAAGATAAATTGTACTTGCCTTTAGCTAATCAATTTTCTGTCATTGGTCATCATATTCAGTCATAGGTTATATAACCATTTGACAGAATATCACCAAAAAACAATCAAATGTAAAACTTGTAGTTTAATGAATTTTCCTTTTAAAAATTTTTGGCTAATGTCAGTTGAGTAAATTGTGCAGTTAGAATTAAGTAGCAAGATGCGGTGGAGTGATTTGTCAAGTAAACAGCTGAGAGCTGACCTCTTAGATTGTAGCCACGCTGGTTTTGTGCTAGGTTTTTTTCTCCTTTGGTTTCACCCGAGTGTATAAAGGGGATTTGAAAAGCGTATCTCTTTTCTTCTAGTTTCAAAAGCCCACATTATACATTTCCACTTAAACATATAACATGGCTGGGACTAACTTTAAAGAAAATAAGAATCTCCTATGTCCTCAAATGGAGGTTTAGAAAACATCCTTTATTACCTATAGGTTATCCTGATTCAATGCAACTAAAGTGAGGAAGTGTTTCTATGTGTGAATATGTTTCGATTCCATCAGCCTATTGTTATGTAAAGGACACATTAATGTTTTAGAAAACTTCTGGTTTCCCAATTATGGTATTATATATGGCTTTAGGTCAATCATTCAAAGTATATATATATATATACTTTAACTCAGCACAGGTATGACTAAATTGTAGTCATAAAAAGGACTGAGGATTGTAAATAGAAATACACGTCAATATAGAATTTTACATCATCCCAAATTTGTACTCATCTCTATTTGTACTTACTGAATGAGTGAACAAATGGAAACTTATTTGCTCAATGACCTTGCTCATGTCACTTCACACCTCTGGTCTTCTGCCTGTCTATAAAAGGAAGGAATTGGACCAGAGTTGTCTGCTAGCTATAAATGGATATGAATGTAAAATTTGTTAAAATGTAATTAAAATAGGAGGTGTTTCTGTGGTTTGCAACTCAAATCCTCTGGACAAGTCAGAATGCTTGAGCCCCTAATTTTACTTATCACCCATCTCTATGCAGACAATTTCCAGATCTTCCTCTTCTGCCCTGACCTTTTATATACTCCCATCACAGATTTCTTTCAGTTTATGGAACTCCTTTATTTAGATGTCCTGCCATCACCTAAACTTAAACATGGGAAAAAGTGGAGGGGAGACTCATGGTTTCCCCTTAGTCATTTGTTCTGCTTCCTGTGCATCCTTATTGCTAGGCAGAGACTCTGGGCTTCTCTGGCCCATTCCCATTCACTCACCATTCCAGATTGCTCCCAAGTTCTGTGGATACCTACTCAGTGTTATTAAATTCCTGACCTTATGCATTTCCACAGTCTCAGCCGGGTCCAGACCCTACACACCTAGGTTATTTTAAGGGTCTCCTGGTGAGCCTTTCTGCCCATAATCTTTCCTTTTTAATGGACACTATGAAGAGGCATAGAATTCTCATATTAAAATGCCTTTTGAGCAAGGAAACAAACTCCTTTCCTAACTTTAATACTTTAGCAGCTGGTATGTGCCTTTAGGGTAGTATTTATGTTACATGTAAATTTTCAGCATGTTTACTTACATAAGTTTTGTCTCTTATACTAGATGAGGAGTTAGTGTAGAATTGGCACTAGGTCATTCCCTCTCTTCTTCCTCTTCTTCCTACCGATTTTATTGAATGTCTACAAGTATAAGATGCTCTACCAAGCACTCTGACAGCTACAGATATAAATGAAACACAGCCCTCACCCTTGGAAAGAGCATTCCCACTTTCTAGAGTAAAGGAGACTAAGTTTCGCTGAGTAGATTTAGGCACTGGGCTTAGGTTATGACATAAGTTAGCTCATGAAAGTCTCCTTGAAAACTTTTCTCCCCAGCTTTACTGAGATATAATTGACTTAGAAAATTAAGTTGAAAATGTGCAACATGATGATTTGATATATATATTGCAAAAAGGATTACCACAAATAAGGTTAGGAACTTTCAAATATGCAATAGAGTATTGTTCATGGTAACCTTTGTGAAAGCTTTGTACTAATGAAATTATTTTCCCCATTTTGCAAATGAACACAGTACAGTTAGAAGAGGTTAAGTAGCTTACCCAAAGTTTGTGTGACTCTGAAGTCCTAGTCCTGAGTGACACTGGCCTATACTGGAATTTAATGATTCCTAAACTTTTGGCATTAATTCAGTATTATAACAGCTTAGCAGTGTTCTATAAGTTCAAATGATTGATATGTGTTTAGACTTTTTTTTCTCATAACTGAGTGGTGCTGTGGTTACTAACATAAAAAGTTTATTGTTTAGATCACACACTCTATTGTAAGAAGTATTCCGTGCTACACAAAGGACCCTATCTATGTGAACAACTTTATTCAATAATAATATCTTGTATGTGGGTCTCAAAAATTCATTTCATTTTTGAATTCATTTAAAAATGTATACTTTTGTTACTTAAATATCACATTCTGCTTTTTGAAAAGGATATAGCATATAACCATTCTCTTGTGTTAATTTTATTTTTTAATCCCGGCCTTCTGTAAACCATGTTAGGACTATTTTAGGATGCTCATTTTCAGATAAATAAAACTAACATATTTTTCCTCCAAGACCACACACCACATAAAATGGATTTTTGAGTGGAGTGGTTTTTGTCAATAAACTTCAGAAAACCATATCAGATAATTTCTGTGATAGCCATGGCCCAAAATCTTTTTTTCTGGTTGAGATTTATGTAAATTGTAAAGATAAACAGATGGTTTTTTTTTTCCTGTCTACCAATTCACTGCCTTTCAACTTTACTATAATAAATACAGTCCATGGCAAAAATTCCTCAGTTTCCTCGTTTAGAATAAAATCACCACTTCTCTACTGTGAACTTTGTGAGAACCTAATATTTTAAAATTTTATAGAGAAAAGATAAAATTATTTTTAATAAGTAGTTTAAATGTGTGTCGCTAACCAATCTTTATCAGGAAATACCTTTGGAATTATTTTAAATGGAAGTAAGAAGCCTCCCTCCTCAATAAAGTCGAATAAAGATAGAAACAACAAAGAAGATGAAGATGATGACAGAAGAAGAAGGGGAGAAGGAGGCAGAAAGAGAAGAAATAATAATAAAACTAGAACTGGGTTTCCACGTGGGTCATTACTGGCAGAAGTTTTGGTGACTTCTCTGTTCCTTGTTCCTCTATGATGAAACACCTAGGAGTTTCCTTCTTTCCTGTGCTGCGATAGCACTGTGGATGGTTACAGTGTTGTGTACATATCAGGCTCTTTCAGTAACTGCATTAAGTATAGATTTAGAGGCGAAATTCCATGCAGTAGTTACTAGCATGAGATTTTCCTGACACCAGAGAGGGCTAATCATCTAGTTCCCGCAGGTCAAGGCATGCTGGAGAGGAACTCCCTCAGCAGTTCCCTGCACACAGCCTGGTGTCTGGAAAACAGAAGACTTCAGTCTCCAGTACTATCAGTCCTTTGCTTTTCAGAAACACTTAATTCAACTGATTTTTTTTTTAAGTCCAAGATAAAGAGATACCTGCCTGTCCACTTTGTGTCTGCTTTAGCCCATCTGCCATCATCTGCCATGCTTGATGATTTATTGCTTCTGTAGTTTGTCAATTGAAAGTGCTCACAGAGACAAAATCTGCAATAATGTTTTTAGCATGTTTAATAGAGTCTGGTTAAGTAAACATTTTCAACCAAAGCAGCAAAAGAGAGCTTAAAATAAACAGAGCTACCGTGCCAAGTTCATAATTACTTACACATTTAGCACTCTGCCCATCTTCTAAGCATTCCATTGAAACCAGATTTGTGTGCTTAATACAATTGTCTTGAAACCATCCTATAGGCAGTTTGCATACTTGAATTTTTATTTAATTCTCTATTCTCCTTAAGCTTTATAAAAACTGGAATTTGTTTCACAAAACTTATTTCAAGGTAACTGCTAACAACTCAGATTATTGGTCCTTATAGAGTCAGCTATTCCTTGGGGAAACATACTCTCGTACAAATTCTCCAAATCAAGTATTCTTTGGGAGAGTACTGACAAGTTTCATATTCCAAATTAGAAGGGTAGTATGGCTAGTTTCTTAACAGGTCAGTTAAAATAACAACCAAAATCATAAGTATTAATTTAAACAGTATATAATAAAAATTTATAATACTGGCTCTCAGTTTCTGGCCTGCAAAATAATGGTGGTGATGGACAATGTAATAATAATGAAAGATATTTTTTAAAATTAGATATACTAATAATATAATTAAGTAGTTCACATTCAGTAAGTGTTAGATACTGCTAATTGTTCAAATATATTGGGATATAATGTCCCATTTTATATTTCCATCATTGTTCATATTCATGCAAGTAAGTTGTTGATTTTCAAATATTTATCCTATATGTGTCTAGGAATTTATATTCTTTCATAAACCACAGTGGTTTGTTCTTGTCGCAGTATGAGCACTTTAAGCTAAGACTTTGTTGAAGGAATGGATTATTGACCTAAAATGAGTCAGAATCTGAGGAGCTGTCCTCATGGGTCCATGTTGGAGTCTGTGTTGTTTAACTATATGATTGGTGCACTGCGAAAAGGAAGAAAGTGGCATGAGGCACATACATCTGCAGATGATAAATGAAGGAGAACTTCAAATTCCCAGGAGATGAGAGTATAAATAGATCCTCAGGAGGTTGCTGAAATTGGTAACAAAGAAGACAAAGAAATGTAGACCTAAATAAAGATCTTCCACATAAGCACAAAGAGTGCTTTAATAACATGAGACCCAGAGAGAGGAAAGAGCCAAGCTAATAAACAGTACAAATAGGCAATGCAACTTGCTAAGGGCACCAAAGCCCAAGAGAACCTAGTATTCTGTGATGATAAATGCAATCTAAATTTCTCTTTTTGGAAATGTAACAATGAATTTGAGGAAGGTATAGTCAGTCTAGCATAGTGTTGAGATGATGTCTTTGGTTTGAGTCCTGGCACTGATAGGAGCTGTGGCCTTCTGCTTCTGTAAACTAAAAAAAATTGTATTATATACCTTATAGGGTTATTTTGAGGGTAAAGTAAGTTTAGCAGTAGATTGTACATTCCATGAGATCAGAAATAGTGATCTGCTCGCAATTGTGTCTCTATTGCCTATCATGACGCCTGATATGTGGTAGTCAGTGAATCAGATATTTTGAAAAAATGTTAAATTTAGGGTTGTTTTGAAGGTTATATAATATATATGAGAAACTACCTTGAGCTCTTATTTGTTTGCTTGGTTATTACCTTGACATTCAAATGTGATTTTTCAGCTGCCTCATGGCGTCACCTGGAAGTTCGTTTAAAGGGTAGAATTAGGGACCCAGACCAAGACTTACTGGATTAGAATCAACATGTACTATCCACTGATGATTTTTAAACGCATCAAATTCTTAGAAACGCTGGCATATAAGTTACTTGTCCCTGGTATATTTCTCTATGAACTGGTATTGGATAAATGACTGCAAGTCATTTATCACATTAGCAGATTGAGAATCCTTAATGCATGTACATCACTACTGTTTTTGACAACTTCAATGAAGTATCATTTACATAACCACAAAATTCACCCATGTGTACAGTCCAATGACTTTTAGTAAATTTATACTTGTGCAACCAGCAGCACAATCTAATTTCAAGACACTTTTATCACAAAGAGATCCCGTGCGCCCATCTTCAGTCCTTCCCCATTTCCAGTCCCAACCCCCAACTCAGCCACTAAAATAACATTATTTTAGTGTCCACTTGCCATTTCCCATTTTAGATAGAGAATAACTAAAGGATAAACAAATATATCTCTTACATTTACACTGCAGTAAATAAGTGATTCTTAAATGAGTTTCAATGTAGTTTAACTTGGCATTAGCCACATCTGAATGGGTTTGCTAAACAACTAAGTGTTCCAATGTGATTCAGATAGAATGTTTACCACTTTCAGCGAACAAAACATTTTCAAATGGTTTATTTTCTAAAGTTATTGGGCACACAGTTACAAGCAAACATTATCATTCTAACAAAAACAGAAGTCATGGGTTTAGTGTCTTCTTTAATACGCAAATTACAAATCCTTGCTATCTAATCAGGGCCAGCGGGTAGGCCAGCCTGCAACCTTTAACTTCAGTTGCTATTTGAAGTTTTGCATTTCTTTAGAATTTTGTGTTAGTTGAGACTGGCTTTCTTTGGGGAAAAGTCTCTTTACTCGTTGGACGTTTCTACTGAATTCTGGTTCTTAAGCCCCCAGACTTTACGAGTAGGCCAATAAATGATCTCATTGGCCCCAGTCACTCTGGACTTATCCCCTGTACTCTCCTCGTCCAAGCCCAGCAGGAGGTATTTCAAATCCTCTGTTCCAAAATCTTCCATGACTTCCAATTGCCCGCATAATGAAGTCTAAACTTCCTAGCACACAGTTAGTCCAGCCTCTTTCTCCTGTCTCATTGCTTGCTTCTCTCACATTCCCACCCGCCCTCTTAGACATGCTACACTTTTCACTGTTCTCAAAACTTGCCAAAAACATCACCCTATCTTTCTCCCTATCTTTGCTAAGGCTATTCCCTTCCTCTGGAATGTCATCCCTTTTATCCCTTCTTAGGTATTGAAATCTTATCATTTAGACAACAGCAAAATCTTCCATAACCCCCTTCTCCTACATTCACCCCTTTCTTCAATCAGAATTGCCTCTTTTCATTTGTACTCAGTTACCATTGTATTTTTAACTCAAATTTATTGTGTAGAGGGATGAGGGTAATGCCAGTTAATTATAGGTCCCTACCACCTTTAGTAGGAGCTTAATAAAGAATGTATAAATTCATGAATGGATGAGAGACTCTTTGAAATCCTGCCTTTGAAGATTGTTGGACCTGGAATAGCTCTGACATCTGGATGAGACATACACTTCCAAGTCTCCAGTTGAGAGTACTTTGTACTTTTTTTGTGTATGTTCCTTTTGTAGAAAGGTATCTAGTGAAACTTTTAAACTTCCTGTTTGAGATAAGGGAAAGCATTAACAAGAGATTTTTGTGGACTTGGTCCTAGAAACCTGGCTTATGATGGAAGTTAATATCCTGTTTCATCCATTTAAAATCATAAAGTCTAATAGCTGAAAGGAATTGAAAGGTATTTTTTTCAATCCACAAATTTTCCAGATGAGGAAAATATTGCCCAGTATCTTTATTTGTATCATTTTCTTTTTCATCTTGCTTGGTGGGGGTTTGGGTTTTGTTTCTAATCCTTGACTCAATGTCTTCTTTTTAATAATCTAATTAAATGCTCTTCCTGGAAATGCCCTTCCTCTGCACAGGATTTTTAAAGCCACAGAACTATTTCATAAGGCAGGTCTGGTTTCTTGGGGAAGAGCTCACCACTCCAATCCACTTGCAATAGAATTTTCCTTCCCTAACATTTATTTGCCACTTGGTAGCCATTGGGCTTTGTGCTTAATGAAAAAGAATTAAGTGGTACCAAATGAAAGATCTTAAATTTACTTTTGGCTATATTTCTTCATTATGTATCAGCTCTGTATTTTGGGAATCATAAAAAAGAACACCTCAATTTCACCCCATCAAAGGGGCAATAATCTTAACCACTATATAAGAAAGTATAATACTTAAAAAGTATTTAAGAAAATGGAGAGGAAAGAAAGGAACTATTCCACATGAGTGTGAAATATAAATGTTTCTTAAATTAAGAGGGTTTTTTTGAACAAATCAAGACATTATTGTTTTTATAAGATCTTTCTTTGTAAAGCCAAGAACTATGCATTGTAAATTGGAAGAATACCTACAGAAATAAATGCCTAATGAAAAGTAGAATTAAAGCATAAGATTCTATAAAACACATAGAGAATGAGACATAGCAGTTCTCTCATATTCTCCTGATGATCTCAATTATTTGTTCAAATGAACCAAGGTATAATATATATATCCTTTTGAATAAAGAACTATTATTCACAGCATTGTGAGATGTCTAATACATATTAAACACTTTATTTAAAATCTGACAGGTGGGTTAAACACTCATGCAGATAGCTTTTGCTTTCTTTAGAAGTTATATTTCAGAAAATTTAGCAGGAAAAATAATTCTGGTTGTCTCACCTGACTTCAATTATAGCATCATTATAGAATGGGCATACTCCCAAAGCTATTTATTTAGCATATGTTTAATTTATATCTTACTATAATGTCTCTGGAGACAAGTGAAATTGATTTCATTTTTAAAGAATTTCATAGTTCAGTTATTATTTTAATTGCACAACCTTGTTGTAAATATTTTAAAAAACACAAAAACCTTAAACATCCTTACTTCTATCACATAGTAAAACAGTTTTCAATTTTATTCTGTTACTATAATTCACCATGCCATTTGAGAGGTACCAAGAACTTTTCTCATGACAACATCTATGTTCAATTGACTTACCACAGTTGGCTGAAATATGTACCAGTACAATTACTTTTTTGGATTAAAATGTTGGGGGCAAGGAATAGTATTCTAAGATGCACATGTATTATGAGATAATTGTGTATAATTGTGGAGGGGTATATATGTTTAAAGTAAGTTAAACTACTGCATCACTCTCAAAGACTGGTTTCTCAGATAATCTAGTCTTTGAATTTCTTGAATTATATTCTCAGTGCCTAGCATGATACCCAGATATTAAAAAAGGAAAAGTAAAAGACGAAGCAATCTCCCTAAAGATTTGATGGGGAGGTAGATACAAAATTCAAGAGGATTCTTGTGAAAGTATGTTGAGAGAATTGAAAAATTCATAACTGGAACAAGAAAGACGTCACAGAGATTGTAGGTCCTTGCTAAGGGAAAAGGGTGTTGGTAGTTGTAACAGGAGGACGTTTCTGGCAGAGGGCATGTAACATGTGACATGTCGAAGGCTCGGGAGGCTCGGGCGAACATGCTATGTAAATAAAGCTATCGGTACCCAGCACAGCCAGAATAAAGCTGGATTCGTCCTGGCCTAAGTCGTGGTGTTCCCTGGATCTGTCTTCAGGGTCCAAGCCTGTCAGGAAATTAAACACTACAAAACTTCTTCCTCACGTATGTTTTGTGACAACAAATGGGCAAAGCAACCAGTGACTTGTAACCAGAATATGTGTTTTTCTAAGGTGATTTATTTAGACACAGTCAAAATTTTTATACTTACATTTTCTATTAAAACACAAAATCACTGACGGAATACTAATGTGCTAAATGCACACACACACTCACGCTGCCTTATTCTCAGAGGAAAAAAAAATCATGCCTGTGATGCCAGAACCACTATTATCCCGATTTTCCCAGAGTGGAGACTGAAGTTTCGAGAGGTTCAATTACACCAAGTTCAGACAGCTAATTAGAGCAGAGCCAAGACTTGAGCCCAGGATGTTTGATTTATGAGCCCCAGACTTTTTGTCTTCCATATACTGCCTCTTCTAAAAACACCTGATGCCTCAAGGTTCATCAGAGGGGAACTCAAGGAGAACAGATGATTTTAGTTCACCAAATAATAACAGACTATATTAATTTCATATTGCTGTTGTAACAAATCATGTCAAACTTAGTCAAGATTTTGGCTGTCTGGTTCCTTCTGAAAGCCTTCAGGGGAGATTCCATTTTCTTGCCTCTTTTAGCTTCTAAAGGCCACCTGTATTCCTTGGCTTGCTGACCACTTCTTATCACTCCAACCCTTTGCTTCTGTGGTCACATCTTTTCCTGCTGACACAGAGGCTCCTTCCTCCCTCTTCTAGGTACCCTGCCATTACATTGGGCCCACCCTGATAATCCAGGATTACCTGTCCATCCCAAGATCCTTAATTTAATCACATTTGCACAGTCCATTTCATCACATAAGGTAACATATTCATAGCTCCTGAGGCTTAGGATGTGGGCATTTTGTGGAGGCCATTGTTTAGCTCAATGTATAAAGACTGATATAATCTAGGAAAAATAATTATGTTTATATTCTAGGCAAAGAAGATTGAATAGGCATGGACTCTGCTTTCTAAGAGCTCACAGTCTAGTGGGACTCAGGCATATTAATCAATATGACCGTAAAATGGGTAAAAATGCTACAGAGTGCACAGTGAGTACTTAACAGTTAGCCTGAGGATGTTACAGGGAGAGCCGCACAGAATTCTCCTGTTTTTGCAGTGTTATCAGGACCCACCCATAGGGGCCATTGTCTCAAGTTAATTTTCCATCGAGAATATAGCAAACTTAACTAATTATTATATTTATGGTTTCTGTGAAATTCTCAAAGCATTAAGTATTATCTTAGGAGTCAAAATGCTTTTAAGGATTTTTTTTTGTATACTGAAGTTCAAAGTTTTAATCAAACAAATAGTAACAACAACAAAAATGAATTCTTTAGGTATATTCCAGAAGTAAGAT